>NC_046165.1:89069060-89369060 GCF_011064425.1 Rattus rattus | reverse complement strand
GCACAAGGTCAACAAAGTGCTATGCCAGCAGGACACAGACCCGCGTGTGTGGGACAGCCTTCTGGACACTCAGTAAGAAAATATGGAAAACAGAATGGGGCAAGAAATGTTAACAGTCCTATATGGTCCTTGGGCTATTTAACATCGGTACACACTTTACTTCTTAAAATCTATCTTAAAAATGTAATATACTGGTTTTCAAAGTAAATATCTAAATCAGGCCATGTTCATGGAGGAAAGGAAGTAAGAAAGAGAATGGAAATGAAAACACCTTGTACTAAACACACTGTTCTGTGTGGCTTTCCTCTGAGTTCTGCTGCTTTCCATATAGCACAGGGGGAGAGATAAAGGTAAGTTTCTGGGCAGGTACCTGGAAAACATTGTACACACACAGATCTATGGTTTGGTAAAAATCAAAATGAAAATGTAAATCTGTATTTAACTCTTAATTCTTCCCTAGAACAGAAGCCAAACTTGTGTCCCATTTGGGTCAGAAAAGGCCCTGGGGTGATTGTGAAGCCAGCACTGTCATCCGTAGGACCTCCTGGCTCAGAAGGCTAGGATGTGCCAACTGGAGATTCAGGACTAGAAACCAGGAGGCCAGAAGGTCCTATCGCTGGCCTGCTGGTCACCAGCTACAGGACACAACTGCACCCATGTCCTATTTGTAAGATTAAGCTTCCTGTGATACCAGATTTGTGAGACAGAAAGCCTAAGAAAGGCCAGTTTGTCCCCTTGCAGAGATCTACTTTGACAGCAGGGTGTTACTGTTAGCCTGGTTTGTAGAAGGCATCAGCCTGATCCAGTTGTTCCGACTTTCATAATTTATTACAGTAAGTTATTCATTTTACTAAGATATTTTAAGTACTGTTGTATAAGCCTGCCAGCAATAATACTTCATATGAATAATATCTTTCTAATCTCCAAGTACCGAGAACATGAAAAATAGAAAATGTTACTTTCTTGGTTTTTCTAATAATCCGTGTTTTCCTTTGGGAAATTCATTCTAAAAATTTAGAGGCGCAAAAAAATTTCAGTTTGGGTCACCAACGGCATAATTCTACGGGTCAGATTCCCGAGTCTAAGAACCACAAATCTCTACTGACTCTCATGTGTGCATCTTGAACTCTAACCCGAACGTCAGACCTGTCAAGCTGGGCACTCAGAACAAGTCCCAGTAGGAGCCCAGTGAGCTCCCCACACCGAGGAAATCCCATCTTATCACTGAGATCCGAAGCCATAGTCCTCACAGATGTCACGAGATGGGTGCCAGCAGACAGGACTGCTGTTGAGAACATGGTGTCAGTCAGGCACGATGCTGCTTGTTCGGGGGGGGGGGTCTGCAACTTATGAGGGTACATCTCTTTTTCTTACGGAGGCAAAAGAAATTACTGTTGGCAGGAACCAAGGAAGGTGCTATGTACCCTACATCACAAGGGGCACTGCCCCAGCACGTGGCTATCATGCTCAAAAGCCTTGGTGCCCATCTTGAGAAAGGACTATTTTGCAGCATCCTCGTTGTGGACTCTCCCTCAAAGGGGCCTCCTCTTGCCTATTTCTGTATGCTCAGCATGAGGATGGCTACATCTATGCATCTGTGAGGATAAAGATAAGAAAGAATTGTCTCACAGCCTTGCTGCTTTTCTGGCCTTGGCACGGCTCCAGTGCCCACATACTCTCCTTGCTTCCTTGTCCCTGGGCTGCACCTCGCTCATTCACACAGAGCAAAGGTCTGGAGCATCGTAGGGTTTGGGTTTGTTTGTCCTTAAAAGGCAAACAACCCAAGAAATCTGAGCAGGTCTCTGCTAACATATGGAGACTACAGTAAACATGTGTCCAATGGTAGAACAGCTCTTCTACCAAAGCTCTGGGTCTCCTGTTCACCATCGTCTCCTCCTCACCATTTCTACTTACTTCCTATGAGACAAAGCCCATGTAATATCTGCACATGACCAGTTTATAAGCAACACTGCTTCCTCCTGTCCCCTCAGACTTGCTTGACTCCAAGGGCTGCCACCATATCAAGAGACACGGCTCCAAATCTGAGGTGGGACTAATTAAAGCACTGGGGTTGACTAATTAAGGCACTGGGGTTGACTAATTAAGGCGCTGGGGTTGACAAGTAGTCCTAGGAATGGACCCAACTTGCCCAGTCCCCAGGCATGAGCAATACTAACACTGCATACAACAGGCCGAGCAAATGCCATGCTCTGTGAAGCAGGGGGCGTTAGGATCTTCCCTTACACGTAAGACACTGTTTCCTATCCCACTTCTTAGGAGAACAGTACAGAAGTTTTCACCTTGAGTTTACAGCCCATTAATACAAGGGTCTGTTCCAAGTCTTGATCTGGGCCCAGAGGCCGTCCTGGGCCTTTCTCCCAAGGTTTGAGAAATCTGAAGTTGCTTTGACTTAATTCTAATGAAGGACTTTCTTTTTATGAGGATTTTTTTTGTTGTTGTTTTTGTTTTTTTGTGCTATCTTACTGTCTTTGTTCTTCTGTTACCCAGGGACTTTCATAAAATAACTGTTTCCTCTGACTAAGGAGCATGGCACTTACTAGCTTTTGTGTGTGGAACACTGAAGACATCGACATAAACATCGAATGTCCCCTGTCACCTGCTCAGAGACCTTCCCTGTGCAAGTGTGTCTTTGCAGAGCTTAGCCCAGTTATGCTGGCAATAATAACCATCAATGCCAGCTCTCAGGGCTCAGAGGGCTGAGTGGAAACGGCCTACATAGATGACATTGGCTTGGGCAATAAGCAGCATCTTATAGGAGACTATATGTTCCCAAACTACAAACTGGAACATACTATAAAAAACTAGAAACACACAGGGTCCTTCCAAGATACACTCATTCAACTTTTCTCTTAGCCAAGTGGCTAATGTCCTATTATACAGGTACTTTAATTTGGTTTATAATAATAAAGCTGGTATTCCTTGAACACATGACATCAAGTCCTGGAGTGTTGGTCTTTTGTGGGGGGAGGCACAGTCACCGTGCGTGCCTTTCAGGGGCATGGAGACAGTAGCACTTCTTTTCAGAGACAGGAGCTCACTGAAGAGAGCCTAGGCTGGCATCAAACACACAATCCTCCTGACTGCTGAGGTCAGAGGTACACACCATGGATATACCTTGTTCTACTTTTGATCATTAGGTCTACTTACACATTTCACACCTTAAATGACAGCATGACAAAAAGTACTATTGACCCACGGAATGAAAGCAGTGCCCTGGCTGTCATGACACTGAGAATGGTATGTTCCGACATTAATCAATTATGAGGAGAGTCTGTAAAATAGGAAGTGGGTTTCCTTTTAGCTTAGGGCTAGAAAATAACCCGGAAATCAGTACTGAGCATTCAACATACATTTAATGCCTCAGTCTCCGAAAACCAGAAACATATTTGAGAAAAATCCTCATCCCTCCACGTCCCCTGCCCCCACAGTCTCTCTATGTAGCCCTGGCTGTCCTGGGTCTCTCTATGTAGCCCTGGCTGTCCCAGGACTCGATATGCAGAGCAGGCTGGAAGAGCAGCAAGTCCTTTTAACCACTGACACCTTGAGCATCTGTCTCCCTGTGCTTCTAAAAAATGGTCTCTTGGCAAAATTGAAGAGCAGGCTCTCAAACTCTCCTTTAAACACCCTTTCTGCCCTGAGTCAGCTCCTGCCTTGTCACTTCCAAACAGTCCGATGGGCTCAGTGGAGCTGGAACGTAGAACTTAAGGAGTGGTCCTTCTTCAAGGACTTAAGGAATTTATATTGGGAATGGAAAACCCAGTTTAGAACAAGGCCATGTCCCATTTCCTTCCAGTTACTTACCTCCAAAGGTCCTGGGTTTTCCTAGCTACAAAGTGGCAAAAGATCCACCTTCTGTTTATGTAAGAGTTGTATGGGTTAAAAGAGTCCTACAAAGGTCTGCTTTACCAGACATTACTTTGTCTGATTGAAATCCTGTTGAGCGGTTTTGGTGAGAATGGCAGGAAGGAAAATACAACAGACAAAGAAGTACAGAGTGCGAGCAAGCCATGCTGGAGCCAAAGCCAGCTCAGAAGGTAATGGTGGCAGAGTGTCAGAACCTAGGGACATTTAAGTTTGTCACACAGGAAAGCCTCTTTGAGGTGGCATTTGAATAGAAATGAAGCGGGAAATGGTGTGAGGTGGATCCAATTCTGGGAGAATTCAAAAGCAGAAAGCAGGAAGCACAAACACAAGGGCCCATGGGAGAAGTGGGGGGTGGGGTGGGGCGTCTTAGCAGAGGGTGAGAGGACAGTGACTTTGAACTGGAGATTCTCATGTTCATTCACTGAAGGGTTTGAGCAAAGCATGGGTACACAGAGACCTCCACCATTAGGTGGAGCTGAATAGGGGCAAGCTTTGCAGGGGCAGGGACCAGATAAAAGGCTGCCACAGACATCTGGGGAAGGGGAACTGTGGATGGCCGTTGGGCCACATCGTCACTAGGGAGAGGTCACTAGGGAGAGGAAATGGACACTGTTGAGATTCATTACTAGCTTTGAGGACTGAGCCAAGACTTAGTCAGAACAGTTTGCCTGAGAGGGCAGGGGTAGTTTTGAGCTTTTAGTCTGAGCCAATAGGGAAGTAGGGTGGCAATTCTTGAGAAGGGAAAGACTGGGAGATTTTGTCTGCTGGAATGGGGTGAAGGTCAATAGTATTTAAGATGTACTGATTTGTGATGACTACTGAAATTCACATAGATGTGCCAAGTAGACAGTTCAATACATAAGAGACTGGAGCCTGGCCGAACTAGAAAGAACATAAACTACTCCATAACACTGCTGTGATGCAAGGCTGGAGTTCAGGAGCGGGCATTGGCTCTACACACTTCCTTGTGAAAATTACAGAAGACACATGCCCTACTTTTCTCTGTGCAGCAGTGGTAAGGGCAGCAATGGCAGGTGCATGACAGTCACCTAGGCAGGGCGTGGTGACACAGATCCTGTCTCAGCTTTATTTAGTGGGCTTCCAAATGTTGAATGTCACCATTTCTTACTATAGTTGATCACCTTCCTTTCTCTGCTTTTCTTTTTACTGGATTTTTAAAATTTACATTTTAAATGTTATCCCCTTTCCCCCATTCCCCTCCAGAAACCCACTATCCCATCCTCCCTCTTCCTGCTTCAATGACGGTGCATCTATCCACTCCTTCCCACCGTGCCTCCCTGACATTCCTCTACAATGGGGCTCCAGTCTTGACGGGACCAAGGACCTCTCTGCCTACTGATGCACAACAAGGCCATAGTCTGCTACATATGTGGCTGGGGCCATAGGTCCTTTCCTGTGTTCTCTTGGGATGGTGATTTCATCCTTGGGAGCTCTGGGTGGGGGTTGTCTGGTTGGTTGATATTGTTGTTCTTATGGGGTTGCAAACTCCTTCAGCTACTTCAGTCCTTCCTCTAACTCCTCCATTGGGGACCCCGTTTTCAGTTCAATGGTTAGCTGCAAGCACTCAGCTCCCTCTGTGTTTGTCAGGCTCTGGAAGAGCCTCTCAGGAGACAGCTATATCAGGCTCCCGTTAGCAAGCACTTCTTGGCATCCCCAATAGTGACAGGGTTTGGTGTTTGTTTATATATGGGATGGATCCCCCAGGTGAGGCAGTCTCTGGATGAGCTTTTCTTCAGTCTCTGCTCCACATTTTGTCTCCATATTTCCTCTTGTGCGTGATTTTGTTCCCCCTTCTAAGAAGGTCTGAAGCATCCACACTTTGGTCTTCCTTCTTCGTGAGCAGTCTTCCTTCTTAGTGAGCTTCATGTGGTCTGTGAATTGTATCTTGGGTGTTTTGACCTTTTGGGCTAATATCCACTTATCAGTGAGTGCATACCACATGTGTTCTTTTGTGACTAGGTTATCTCACTCAGGATGACATTATCTAGTTCCATCCATTTGCTTAAGAATTCATGAAGTCATTGTTTTTAATAGATGAGTAGTATTCCATTGTGTAAATGTATCACATTTTCTGAATTCATTCCTCTGTTAAAGGACTTTCCAGCTTCTGGCTATTATAAATAAGGCTGCTATGAACATAGTGGAGCGTGTGTCTTTTTTATATGTTGGGGCATCTTTTGGGTATATGCCCAGGAGTGGTACAGCTGGGTCCTCAGGTAGCACTATGTCCAATTTTTTGAGGAGCCTCCAGACTGATTTCCAGAGTGGTTGTACCAGCCTGCAATCCCACCAACAATGGAGGAGTGTTCCTCTTTCTCCACATCCTCCCCAGCATCTGTTGTCACCTGAGTTTTTGATGTTAGCCATTCTGACTGGTGTGAGGTTGAATCTCAGAGTCATTTTGCATTTCCCTGATGACTAAGGATGTTGAACACTTCTTTAGGTGCTTCTTGGCCATTTGATATTCCTCAGCTGAGAATTCTTTATTTAGCTCTGTACCCCATTTTTAATAGGGCTATTAGATTCTCTGGAGTCTAACTTCTTGAGTTCTTTGTATATATTAGATATGAGCCCTCTATCAGATGTAGGATTGGTAAAGATTTTTTCCCAATCTGCTGGTTGCCATTTTGCCCTAATGACAGTGTCCTTTGCCTTACAGAAGCTTTGCAGTTTTATGAGGTCCCATTTGTCGATTCTTGATCCTAGAGCATAAGCTCTAGGAAAATTTCCCCAGTGCCCATGTGTTCGAGGCTTTTCTCCACTTTTTCTTCTACTAGTTTGAGTGTATCTGGTTTTATGTGGAAGTCCTTGATCCAATTGGACTTGAGCTTTGTACAAGGAGAGAGATAAGAATGGATAGATTTGTATTCTTCCACATGCTGACCCCCAGTTGAACCAGCACCATTTGTTGAAAATGCTATCTTTTTTTCCACTGGATGGTTTTAGCTCCTTTGTCAAAGATCAAGTGACTATAGGTGTATGGGTTCATTTCTGGGTCTTCAATTCTATTCCATTGATCTACCTGCCTGTCTCTGTACTAATAACATATAGTTTTTTGTTGTTGTTGTTTTTTTTTTTTTTTTCCCAAAAGGTCTTTTTATTGTTGAGGATAGTTTTCCATATTCTGGGTTTTTTGTGTATTCCAAATGAATTTGCAAATTGCTCTTTCAAACTCTGTGAAGAATTGACTTGGGATTTTGGTGGGGATTTCATTGAATCTGTAGATTGCTTTTGGCAAGATGGCCATTTTTACTATATTAATCCTGCCATTCCATGAACATGGGAGATCTTTCCATCTTCTGAGATCTTCTTCAATTTTTTTCTTCAGAGACTCGAAGTTCTTGTCATATAGATCTTTCAATTGCTTGGTTGGAGTCACAGCAAGGTATTTTATATTATTTGTGACTGCTGTGAAGGGTGTTGTTTCCCTAATTCTTTCTCAGCCTGTTTGTTCTTTGAGTAGAGGAAGGCTACTGATTTGATTGAGTTAATTTAGATCCAGCTACTTTGCTGAAGTTGTTTATCAGGCTTAGCAGTTCTCTGGTGGAATTTTTGGGGTCACTTATGTATACTATCATATCATCTGCTAATAGTGAAATTTTTGACTTCTTCCTTTCCAATTTGTATCCCTTTGACCTTTTTTGTCTGATTGCTCTGGCCAGGACTTCGAGTACTATATTGAATAAGTAGGGAGAGAGTGGGCAGCTTTTTCTATTCCTTGATTTTAGTGGGATTGCTTCAAGTTTCTCTCCATTTAGTTTGGTGTTGGCTACTGGTCTGCTGTATATTGCTTTTGCTATTTAGGTATGGGCCTTGAATTCCTGATCTTTCCAAGACTTTTATCATGAAGGGGTGTTGAATTTTGTCAAATGCTTTCTCAGCACTATTGAGATGATCATGTGGTTTTTTTCTTTGAATTTGTTTATATAGTGGATTACATTGATGGATTTCCATATATTGAACCATCCCTGCTTCCCTGGGATGAAGCCTACTTGATCATGATAATCATTATGATGTGTTTGGATTTAGTTTGCAAGAATCTTACTGAGTATTTTGGCATTGATATTCATAAGGCAAATTGGTCTGAAGTTCTCTATTAGGTCATCTATGAAGATCTGATAGAATTTCGCACTAAACCCATCTTGATCCTGGGTTTTTTTTTGGTTGGGAGAGTTTTAATGACTGCTTCTATTTCTTTAGTGGTTATGGGACTGTTTAGATGGTTTATCTGATCCTGATTTAGCTTTGGTACCTGGTACTTTCATATTCTTTCCTCAAATGGACAACTAGAGAGCAGGAAATGAAAATGTGAACCACTCAACTCCTTGCTGGTGTCAAGTGAGTGCAGGTTAGAACATGGGGGATGCTATTTTCATATCTCAGATTGTTAGAGATTAAAGAGTAGCAAAGTTCTGTCCCATAGTCATGTGATGATGGCCATAATGTGATTTACTGTTTTTCTGGAGGATAAATTTGTCAACCTTTGTCAAAAACTCTATAATTGGCAACCTACCTAGAAATTTCATATCACTAAATTTAGAATACAAGAATACAAAGTCTGTTAATCATCAGGGTGCCACCACATCAACAATTATAAGTACTGAGCGGTGACTAATTGTTCAAGTACAAGAGGGCAGTTCTATTTTGGTACATTTGTCCAATGGAGCATAATGTATGCTCTAAGATTGTAATATAGTGACGTGTTCATTGGAAGTGTGTGCCAATAACCATGAAGCCAGGGAATGCGAGGGACAGCTTTGATCAAAGTTTGTACGTGTGTGTCAGCATAATACATATCAATATGGGCATACATGAAAAAAGAACAAAAAACTCCAGATAGATACATTAAAACTGTGTGAGTAGTCTATTTGGAGATTAAATTATATGTAAATTTTTTTGTTTTGCTTGCTAAAATTGTACTTTATTCTGTAACAAATATGTAGAATGGTAACTTAAAATATGAAAACAAATATAGAGACCTTGAGAACAGAAATACTTGTAATGTGACTAAGAAAATAAATTCCCAGCAAAATACAAAGTCATTTCTACTTCATAAATAAGCATCTGAATCCTAACATTGAAATATTTCTCTGTACTGAAAAACTACAAGTGTCACTGAAAACCATAAGACACACCAGTTGACTCCACTTCCCTTCTTGGTCGTAAGTCGCTCTTCCAAGACAGAGCCCACCCAACCTAATGGGCCTCATCAGAGAGAGACTAAGTGTGCGTGTGACCGATTGCTCTTCAAGCTGACGCAGCACACACAGGCTCAGCGTCCTATGTCAGACAAGGTGCTGAAAAGCCGTCCCTGACCTGCCGTTAGTGTGGCCCATGGTCCTTCTGCAGGACTGAAACAGAATCTGCCACAGCAGCAACAAAAATGTATCTTGTTTGATTCACTTTGCTGGCATGGCTAACTAAATAGATAATGAATTATATTTATTTACGTACCTCTGATCTCATCAATAGTTTTCCTAGGTGCTGTTTGAAGATTTTTTTTTTTTTGCAGATTGCAAGGAAAAAAATGTATCAAGCAGAAAAAGAGCTTCCGGTGATATAGCAGGGTACCGGGCACCAGGCACCGGGCACTGGGCACCGGTGACACAGAATGTGGCCACATGGGAAGTGGAGGTGGGAGAAGTGTGGACATATGCTTTAATGGTGAACAAAAGCCCCGTCTTCACTAATGGTTTTCTCCTTGGAAAGGTATCTGCCTTGGAAACCCAGCTCTAAAGCTGGTGACTTGGAAAGTGACACCTTGCTTTTTCAAATTTCCTGTATGGTTCTGTAAAATGAGTTTTAACTGTGATTCCACCTGCCAAAGCTGAATTTTCCCTTACAGGCTCTCCAGCCCAGTTCAGGCAGTGGGGGCGGAGGGGCTCTGTAATTCAGCTTTCTTGGGACACTTTGGACAAAGAGAAGCCGTGTTGTGGAAGTGGACTGCTTAAAGGGCATGAGGTTCCTCATGGAGAACAGACACTGTATTCCTGCAGCTCACTGCTTCATGCTTCTACTTCTGTCCCATTCGGCCGTCCAGGTTAGGGTCTGACCTGGTTCACACTGACGTCCTGGCACATCTCAGGACAGACAGCACATTCCGTTCACGCTCTTCTCACTAGGGAACCCTCCAGGGTGGCACAGAGAACATGGTTGAAGACTGCTGCTGTACTTCTGGGAAACCCTGCCGCGGTGAGTCTGAGTTCCCACCTCTACAGAGGGCAGCCAGTAAGGCTAGGGCACGCCACCTCCCCAGAAGTCAGTAATGAGGAAGGCTTGTGACTCACCACCTCCTCCATTCCAAAGGTCAACAGAATTCCTACAGTGGCGAGCTCAATTAAAACACTCCTAAAATGTCTCATTAAAGAACCCCAGGTTTGTAGCCCATGAATTCTATTTATATGAGGATAAAGGAGGTCTTCCCTTTCTATCTTAATTGATCAGGACTACTCGTCCCCATTCTCATACTTAGACATGGCAAACTCCATGTCTGTAGTTCTAGTTTAATTTTATGCACATAGGTATTTTGCCTGGATGCATGTCTGTGCACCTCATGCAGGCAGTGCCATAGAGCACACAAGAGCATGCTGGATGCCCAGGAACGGATTGCAGACAGTTGTTAGCTCCCCGTGGGTGCTGGGTATTGAACCTGGGTCTTCTGGAAGGGCGGGCTCTTAGGCACTGAGCCATCTCTCCAGCCCCCCTCCCCCATCTTGCAGTTTTCGAATATCCTTCACTGTCTCAAGGCCTCTTCAAACAAAATTCTTTTACCTAACACAGCACTTCTCACTTGCAGCTTTACGCAATTTAAAGCTCACTGTCATATGGGTCGTGGGTGCACACCTGAGACGCCTACTCCACTAAACAGGTCACACGCAGCTCCTGAGAGGTAGATGCCTGGCTACATCTTCTCTTTCACTCTGACCCTAACTTGCAGAGACTGCCAGAGAACGTTCCACGCGTCCCTGCAGGTGGCTTACAAGCCATTCCAAAGTAAAGTGGAAGGACAGATAAACAGCTCCTGTCCACTCAGACGGTAAACATAGTTTCTCCGTGGCTGCATGCGTAAGTGCACTGTACAATGTGGTAAGGAACAAGGTTTGGGGTTGACTTTCTCAGCTCAGATCTGGACACCCTGACTGACAGTTCCCTGCACAGTGCAGGCAAGTTGCTGGAGTTGTCCCGTTTTTGTTTTTTTGGCATCAAAATGCTCTCTGGGCATCGGTGAAAAGGAAGGAAGAAAGCCAAGCAAGAAAAGCGAAAGGAGAAGCACGGAAAGTGTGACGGCCCACCTACAACCATGCCTGTGTCAGATGCACAGACTACCCTGGTGACTAACAGGCACAGCCAGTGAGCCCAGGGTCTTTCCTCTGCCAGAATGCAGCCTAAGTTCTAACAGCCTGAGGCAGCGGAGATCAATGAGAAGATATCCTAAAGTACACAACCTTATCTTAATAGTAGAAAGTCCCATGTCTTGACTACACTGTACTCTTGACTTGTGTTAGGCATTAAAGAAATTCTATTTCATCAATATGTTTTATTAATATTATGGGTCATTACTAGAACATACATACATATATATACACACAGATTTTGGCATTAGGGATTAAACCCAGGATCTTACCAACAACTTATGCTCCCAGCCCTCAAAATATTTCCAAATGTATTATCAAGATATCACCACAGTTTCTCTGGCTTCAGGCGAGCAGCTGGACCGTGGCAGCAGCACAGACACGAGTGGTCACCCTCTCTGTGAAGCCTCCTTTCCCCACAGTCTGCCTTTGCAGCCTGACCCTGGAGTAACTCCACTTTCCTATTTACACAGACATGGTGAAAACATGGTATTCTCTATAATATTATTCTGTAATATTACTTGTATATGCAGAAAAGAGATAATGAGAAAGAGCAATGAAACCTGTGTAAAGTTAAGATAGAGGAACGACGTACAATTTCTCATGTCTCGTTTCCTTTTAAGCACAGTGGGTACGGGGAAGCAGCCTACGCCAACAGAGCAGATGCGCATATATATATGTGTGTATATATATATATATGTTCAGTATATACATATCACAACACAGAATGTTAAAAATGGGCGATGCATCATACTGACCTTAGGGGGTTTAAACGGATAGTCTGGTGAAAAGGTAATGTCAAGAAAGAACACCCCTCCTTCATAGACAGATCCTGGGGGTCCCAATATAGTTGACCTCCATTCATAAATGTTGTCTCCTTTGGGTCCAGCACTGAAATAAGACACACAAATGAGATGTGCTTAGAAATTACATAAAGTTTGAAATTAAAAAATATATTTATGGTAATAATAAATTGAGCCATTTCATAAAACATAATAAAGTCAACACATTAATTTTATCTATCATATTGTTCCTGTCAACATCATCATCCTATAAACACAACATGCTGGTATTATGTAAACCAGCAGAGCCAAAGGTCCTGCTCACAACCCAAACGCTATGGAAGACGTCTCTGAGGACACTGGCCTTGCCTGAATGTGAGATTATGTGTGAAGACCTGAGAGGGGTGACACAGCCCTGGGGCAATGGCAGAGAATTTCCAATTGAGAAAGGCTAATGCAAAGTGGCTGGCCCAAACCCTCTAAGCACTGAGAGCACACACTGTCCCTGACAGACACCAGGGAACAGCCACCATTCTGGAGACCCAGTCAATCGGAACCTCTTCCCCCTACTACCCCATATCCTAGGTAAGACGTGTTATTTTATGATTGTATTTTATAACTTCTTCTCTGTTCCTCCCTAGAGTAAAAACTCCTTGAGGAATAGATTTTAGCTACTAACTAACTACACATTTGTTGGACAATGACAGGCTAATGGCTGGGCAGGTCATAGGACTGTGAATGGCCAATATACACCCATGTCTCTAGCAAATTCACTAAGAAGAATAAAGCCGAGTGTGAATGGTGCTAACTCTTCCCAGTGAGCATCAAGGCCACAGTATGACTTTAATTTACCTCTTGGCGCTGGGGGCCTAGCTCGGTGGTACAGGGTTTGCTCAATGTTCTTGATCTTCAAAGCTCCTCATGGGCAGGGGAAACCCAAAATAACTGGAGGTTTCCCAGGGTTCTTTTTGTTTTATCAGGTTATTAACTACGATGATATCCTAACGGAGTGGACAACATCATGAATGCTTGGAAAAGAGTTTACTCAAAAGTCACTGTAACAAAATTGATCATAACCAAGATAAGACTACACAGTGATAACATTTTAAGTGTAACTTGCCTCACTAAGCAACCAAAGTAGAAGGGAAAAACATTATCCTCACAGGTGACAGAAGGCTTTCTCCCCTTTCTCCCTCCACCTTCCTTCTTCCAGAATCCCTTCCCTTCTCCTCCATGCAAAAGTAAAACCTTTACAGTTTGAGTGGCAGTTCATGTCTACAAACTGAGAAATAATATTTGGACCATGGAAAACTGACCAAATCTTAGGGCCCAATCATAAATTCATATCAATCAACAGGGAAAAGATTAATAATCCATCAGAAAGACATCAGCAGACATTTCTAAAAGGTAGAAATAAAATTTAAAATATTTAGTTTCATCAAAATCGGGAAAATAACAATTCAACTGGTAAATATCAATGCGTAACAAGCAAAATGGAGTGGTGCACGGTGAGTCCAACGTCTACACACTGCAGATAAACACGCTCAAATGTGCTGGAGCACAGCGCTCTTCAGTCGGGAAGGAGGGAAAGTCTGGGCTTTGTAGCGTCTTGGGTGGAGCTGGAAGGTGCTGAGCTCAGCAAAGGCAGGCCTAGAACAACAAGTGCTGTGTGATCTCAGTGTTAGGTAAAGCACTGGTCTCAGAGGGAGAGTGAAACAGTGGCTTTGAGTAGGAACAGAGTAGGAAAAGAGGCTGGTTGGTGTAGGTATGAGCCAGGTAGATAAGGACTTAAATGGACGTGATCCCAGGTAGATAAGGACTTAAATGGACGTGATCCCAGGTAGATAAGGACTTAAATGGACGTGATCCCAGGTAGATAAGGACTTAAATGGACGTGATCCCAGGTAGATAAGGACTTAAATGGACGTGATCCCAGGTAGATAAGGACTTAAATGGACGTGATCCCAGGTAGATAAGGACTTAAATGGGCGTGATCCCAGGTAGATAAGGACTTAAATGGACGTGATCCCAAGTATATAAGGGCTTGAATTGACGGTATCCCATGGGGATAAGCGCTTGAATGGACGTGATCCCAGGTGGATAAGGACTTCAATGGACGTGATCCCAGGTAGATGGGACTTAAATGGGCGTGATCCCAGGTAGATAAGGACTTAAATGGACGTGATTCCAGGTAGATAAGGACTTAAATGGACGTGATCCCAGGTAGATAAGGACTTAAATGGATGTGATCCCAGAGTATGTGGGCTGGTGAGATGGTTCAGTTGGTCAAGTTGCCTGCTGTCATACCTAATGTCATGAATTTGGTTTCCCAGGAAGTATACACTGGAGAGAACCCACTCCTGCAATGTGTTCTCTGACCTTCGTATGTACACTAGGACATGTATATAAACACACACTTACACATCCATGTACACAAAATAAACACAAATGTAATATGGGAAAAGCATATTAAAAGGGCTATAGAATGCTATGTAAAACGAGCAGTTCTGTGATCTACTGCGCGTTAAAAACTGATCCAGTGTCCTTCCCAGCTGTAAAGTTTATGAACTATAACAATAACCAGCATTGGCAAGATGCCCCCCAAGGGTACAATAGTGGCACTTACATGTCTTAATTAACAGCCATTTAGAGAGACTTAAGGCCGCCTCCATTGTAGGGATTTCATGCCTGGTACCATAAACCCAGCCAACTACCCATGGCTGCCGAGATCACGGCCCACAAAGGAGAATCTACCACAACGGCAGCCTCCTTAACCAGTGCACTTCCCAGCTGTATTCTAAACGCCGATCCTGATGCCCACAAGTAAGTGTCACTTTCATCTCTCCGATGAAGCTTCCTTTTGTAGCAGTTGGAGACAACTGCAGACATCCACATTTAGTCCTAAGGTAGAGAACAACTGTATTTGGAGAAAACTGCAGACATCCACATTTAGTCCTAGTAGAGAACAACTAAAACTGCATTTGGAGACAACTGCAGACATCCACATTTAGTCCTAAGGTAGAGAACAACTGCATTTGGAGACAACTGCAGACATCCTCATTTAGTCCTAGATAGAGAACAACTGATTTTTGGATGCCCCAATCCAACTGATACACCCATAACACAACCCCTACACTTAAGGCTCAGGAACACCACAGAAAGGGGGATAGAAAGAGGCCCAGGATGCCTGTTGTTAGTAGGGTCTACTACATGAGACAGGGAAGCCACATCCACTAAATATGAAGAAAAATATGGCTGACTAAACAAGAGCTGTACAATGACAACATGAGCTGACACACACATGTGGTGGGGTAACCTCACAAGAGCTGTACAATGGCAACATGAGCTGACACACACATGTGGTGGGGTAATCTCACAAGAGCTGTACAATGACAATATGAGCTGACACACACATGTGGGTGGGGTAATCTCACAAGAGCTGTACAATGACAACATGAGCTGACACACACATGTGGTGGGGTAACCTCACAAGAGCTGTACAATGGCAACATGAGCTGACACACACATGTGGTGGGGTAATCTCACAAGAGCTGTACAATGACAACATGAGCTGACACACATGTGGGTGGGGTAACCTCACAAGAGCTGTACAATGGCAACATGAGCTGACACACACATGTGGTGGGGTAACCTCACAAGAGCTGTACAATGGCAACATGAGCTGACACACACATGTGGTGGGGTAAGCTCACAAGGCTCCTGTACTGGCTGGTTTTGTGTGTCAATTTGACACAAGCTGGAGTTACCACAGAGAAAGGAGCCTCCCTTGAGAAAATGACATACAGCTCTAAGGCATTTTCTAAATTAGTGATCAAGGGGGTTGGGGGAGGAACAAGCCCCTTGTGGGTGGTAGCATTCTTAGGGTGGTAGTCTTGGGTTCTATGAGAAAGCAAGCTGAGCAAGCCAGGGGAAGCAAGTCAGTAAGTAACATCTCTCCATGGCCTCTGCATCAGCTCCTGCTTCCTGCCCTGCTTGAGTTCCGGTCCTGACTTCCTTTGGTGATGAACAGCAATGTGAATAAACCCTTTCCTCCCCAACTCGCTTCTTGGCTATGACGTTTGTGCAGGAATAGAAACCCTGATGAAGCCAGCACTACCCACTGATGGAGAGCCATGGGCCATCAATGGCTGCTGAGAGGGAGTGTAAGTATTCTCCAGGGATAAGCTCCTTGATAGATCGTCCAATCCCAAGTGGTCAGCCCTAAATATATATACAGAGGGCAAAACTGAAAGTTAGCAGGTTTTACACACACACACACACACACACACACACACACACACACACACACACACACACGAGCACACACTGCAGTAAAGCGGTCATGAATCTGAGAGGGAGGGCGAGGTAGAGGAGATGAAAATGATGTAACATAAGACTCACGTATCGAAATTCTCAAGAACGAAACACTAAACTGACCCAGGCCTTAGGGTGAGCTCATTGGTAGAGCATTCGTCTACTGAGCATGAGGCTTTGTGATCGATTTCCCATACCACTAATAAGTGAATATGTTTTGAGAAGACATGACTGGAAAGATGTCAATCCACAAGTGACTGTGTGAGAACAGGGGTTAAGTTGGACTTGGGAAGCCGCATCACACAGATCTAGCAGTAAAGATGATGGATGCCCCATTCAGTTTTATTTCAAGTATTTGGACTTTGACTCCCTCTTCTCTCTTCTCTTCTCTTCTCTTCTCTTCTCTTCTCTTCTCTTCTCTTCTCTTCTCTTCTCTTCTCTTCTCTTCTCTTCTCTTCTCTCCTCTCCTCTCCTCTCCTCTCCTCTCCTCTCCCCTCCCCTCTCCTCTCCCCTCCCTCCTCCCCCCCCCCCCCCCTCTCCCCCCTCCCCCCCCCTCCCCTCCCCCCTCCCCTCCCTCCCCCCCCCCTCCCTCCCCCCCCCCCCCCCTCTCTCTCCCTCCCCTCTCCCCCTCTCCTCCCCCCCCCCCCCCTCCTCTCCTCCCCCCCCTCCCATCTCTCTGTCTCTCTTCCTCTCCTATTCTTTCTTTTGTCTTTAGGGTTATTTTTATTTTAGGTGTGTGGTTGGCCTGAATGCAAGTATGTGTACCACATGTATGCCTGGAATGCAAGTATGTGTACCACATGTATGCCTGGTCGGTGTGCTGGGTCCCCTGGGACAGGAGTTATCGACGGTTGTGAGCTGCTATGGAGGTGCTGGAAACTAACGCAGGTCTTTGGAAGAGCAGCAAGTACTCTCAACCCCTGGGATCTCTCTTAAGCAAATCCTCTAAAATATAGTAAGTAAAATCGCAGTTCGCCTAATGCAGTGCAGAGGAATCAAGCACACTGCACGGCAGTGAGTCAGTAAGGGACCGGACAACATTCTGCCAGTCCTCCCGTCTGCTGGTAGTGAAGCAGAGGCCAGCACCTGCAGCAGCCTCTGGTGCCAACAGAGCACTCTTCGGATGAGTAAGACACACTTACATTCTGGGCTACAACTAAACCCAGTGAAGAGAGAAGTTTATGAGGAGGAAGAGTTTACGGAGAGTAAATTATAAGTTATAGTTACAACATTATCTCAAGGCTGATGGAAAAACTCAGCTAATACACACACAGTTATGAAACAGTGTCAAAGACTTTCAAATGTGAAGTCACTTTGAGAAGGTTTAAGGTCATCTTCCGGGGATGGAAACCTCAGGTAGTTACATACTATAGGGCCAAGTAAGTGGTCGCCACACAGTGCCACCCAGAGAGGGACTCTTGCTAAGACAGATACCTTAGCAAGAAGGGCACCCACTGTGGACTATTTAAAATCAATTTCTGCTCATAGAGTTGCATCTGTCTTTCAATCAGAAAACCAGATTTTATTGAAGTCAGCTGTCTATACTGCTGAGGTGGATTAAATGAACACAGCTGATATCGTTCTGGGTTGTGTTATCTGACCAAGGTGTATCTTTTAAAGAAATGCTTTGTCAGTAGCAACAAACTGTCTTTATGACAGACAGGCGTTTTCCAAGGCACATGAATTTCATTTGCCTGCTCAACACACAGACCGTGTCTTAGCTGTCTGACGCCCTTGCCTCCTCAGAAAGCAGGCCTACACTACTTGCAGTTCTATAGTTAGGAAAGTGGCACTCAAACTACATAGGTCTCCACCTCTCTCCTGCTGGCAACATGCAAGTGAGAACCCTTTGGAGTGAAAAAAAAAAATCCTTGAAGTGTGCTATATACTACAGCAGCCATGAAGCTGGGGTGCTTGAGATGTGATTGGGCCAGGAGCCACGTGCTGTAAGTGCAAGGGAAGCATGTGTTATATATACACATAATCTAAGATAGTGGTTCCCAACCTTTCTAATGCTTTGACCCTCCTGCTGTGGGGACTCTCCCCTCTCAACCGTGAAATTACTAGTGCTTCTGCTTTATAACTGTAATTTTGCTATTGTTATGAATAATAATGCAAATCTCTGTGTTTTCCAATGGTCTTAAGTGAACTTTGTGTTGTTCAACCCCTAAATGGGTGAAAAAGCAGAAGTTGGGAACTGCTCATCTGGGATAACAATTACATGCTCAAATGGCAATACTTGGGATATGCTAGGTTAAACACATTGTAAAAGCGTACGCGGTTTTAGAAGCTCGCAGTACAGTAGAATCCCTACAAAGACACCCCCTTTCTCCAGTGTACCCTCCTCTTCTCCTTCTAGGAAAAAGAAGCAATTGTCAGCATGTGCACAGGGAGTGGAGGATGGGTACGGGGGTGGGGGTGGGGGATGGCGTGGGGGCGGGGGAATCAGACAAAATCAAAACGCCTCCTCCTGGGAATTTAGGACTGGCGATTACTTTGCCCGAGGCTGCATTCTGGGGACGTAGTCGCCAACCCTGCAGTGGAGACGCCAATCAGCACCTGCAGATCTCTGAACCTTCCTTTAATCCTGGGCAGCTATCTGGGGCTTTAAACAGCCACTCCAGTTTCCGCTACCCTTCCTTAGTCCATTTTCTTAGTTCAACCAGAAACTCAACAGGAGCCACTGCTCCCGTCTCCCTCCCCCTAACACACTCACCTACTTCTCACCCAGTCCTAGTCTCTGTGAGAAATGGAAGGTCTCAGGGCACCCACGTCTTCTAGAAATGCTTTCTACCTGGACTTAAGAACAATTTGGTCAGGTCTGCTAGGCA
Organism: Rattus rattus; assembly: GCF_011064425.1. Lineage (NCBI taxonomy): Eukaryota > Metazoa > Chordata > Mammalia > Rodentia > Muridae > Rattus > Rattus rattus. Next base: position 89,349,875 of record NC_046165.1, on the reverse strand, counting down.
GTGCATTGAGTAACATTTCTTCATACTTAACCCTGCAGCCCATGTGCAAGACAGGAAGACCAGGGCCCTAACATGTCTTTATCAGCAGTGGAAACAGGCTTTGGACAGGAGTGAGCACCACTGTCCATGTGCTATTCCCCCGCTTAGACCACTCCACCATATCCCGAACTTCCCGTGTGCAGCCATAGAGCTCTACCTCAGCTGCACGGAGAGTACCATGGCAACAGGGCAACACTACCACACTCTGCCCTTCACAGTTCTCAAACAGCCAAGTTGATTCTCAAAAGAACCCTTAGTTCTCTATCACAGATGAGAGATGGTAACCCTCTGTAGCACCAAGATAACACTCCATGGCAACCCTCAATGGCAATGCTCCTCCACAGTCCATGATAATACGTGTGGTGCTATCCTGTAACATTCTACAGTGCTGTGGATAACGCTCTGTGGCACCATGGTAGAGTTCGTGTGTCAGGGTCTCTCCATGCTGCTGTGGAAGAGCTCCACGGTCGCGCTCTAAGTGGAAACTTATTTGTTTCAGCTAACACTGCAGTCCATCAAAGCAGACATTCCCTCCAAGAGCACAGGTACAGCAGACCTTGGCTTTTGGGTAGTTAAGAGCTGAGGTTTGTACACAGATTTAAGGGAGGGCAAAGGCCTCTGATACACCCAAGCCACTTCTCCTGGATGAAGATGCTTTCGTTTCATTTTTAAGAAAATGGTAAGCAAAAATTGGTATAGTAATGACCTTTTACTCTTAAAATGCTGATTGTGATAGCTCACGACTTGCATACTTTTTCTCCCTTTGGTGTCCCTGACACTGCCATGGGACTCTAAGGCTCACTGTCCCTGTAGTGTTCCTGTGGTGTCTCTGACACTGCCATGGGACTCTAAGGCTCACTGTCCCTGTAGTGTTCCTGTGGTGTCTCTGACACTGCCATGGGACTCTAAGGCTCACTGTCCCTGTAGTGTTCCTGTGGTGTCCCTGAGGTCACCATGGACTGTAAGGCTCACTGTCACTGTAGTGTTCCTGTGGTGTCCCTGAGGTCACCATGGACTCTAAGGCTCACTGTCACTGTAGTGCTCCTGTGGTGTCCCTGAGATCACCATGGGACTCTAAGGCTCACTGTCACTGTGGTGTTCCTGTGGTGTCCCTAAGGTCACCATGGGACTGTAAGGCTCACTGTCACTGTAGTGTTCCTGTGGTGTCCCTGAGGTCGCCATGGGACTGTAAGGCTCACTGTCACTGTGTTTTGGCATCAGGGTCAAGGTTAGGAGAGGAGGAGGGTGGTGAATCAGCCGGGAGACTGACAGACTGACATCTGAAGTGACTGGCATACACTGACAATTCCTGGGCTTCTGCTGGAGAACAGGAAGCAGGCACCCAGCACAGAGCTGGCAAAGGGTTACTCATCAGATCCCAGGAGGCAGGCTCTCCATCCTGGGACTGCCACGGCTTAGGGACTCCATAGTTTTGGACAATTTACCAAACACCTACTGCCTCAGCTCCCTCATGCCGGCAGGAGGTTTAGGGTGTCGTGTGGTGGATGATGAGCGACTGGAAGGGCTGAGTGGGTCTGGAAGCTTGCCTCTCTCTTGACTCTGGGAAGGACACGGAAATAGGAGAACGCCTGTTGAAGGATGCTGACCTCCTCTCTGCCTTGCCTCTCACACAACTGTATGGTGTCCTGCAAACCTCTGCCCCTCCTGCTGGTTTTCTCTCAGCTCAGCTTACGAAAGGAATTCAACAAATGACTGGAAACGCCAATCTCTGTTGACTAATAACTCAGTAAAGAAAAAACAAACAAACAAACAAACAAACACACACACACACACACACACACACACACACACACACACAAGCAAAACCAACCAAACCAAACCAAACCAACAACAAAAACCCAGCCAGACAGAAACTCAGTCAGCCCAGATGAACGGGAGCCAGCACTGACTTAGCACTGGAAGCATCGCGCTATGAACGCCTGCACAGCAGAGGGACTGAGGGCCAGGGAGGCTTTGCAGATGCACTCAGCTAGAATCTGCGTTCTTAAGCTCTCTGGGTGACAGATGTGCAGGTGACTGTAACAGGAGAGGTGACAGCACTGACGGAAGGCTCTAAGTAGGGGACACAGAATGAAATCGGATGGTAAAAGGTGTCACTGACCAGGAGGCTCCTGTGGTCCAGCACTGCATTCTTCACCTCACAGGCTCATTTCTCTGTAAAAAGGAGGGCACTGCAAAGGGGGGTCTTATGAATCAAACTTTTAATTTAATTGTTTCACATTGATTAATCGATTTTGCGTGTGGGTACACGTGTACCATGGCCCACATGTGGAGGACAGAGGACGGTTTGTGGGAGTCAGTCCTCTGCATATGGGAGCCAGGGTGAAACTCAGGTCGTCAGGCGTGGCTGTAAGTGCCCTGACCCTCTGAGCCATCCCAGTGGGATATCTAGTATGTATATATTTACAGAATCAAGTCAGAATCTGGGAACAATTTGGTTCTCTAAAAATAGCAACTTGCAATTAAAGTAAGCTCCCTCAAATCGTTGCTATGCTGTAAACTCCAACGGTATCTGAAGTTAAGGGGTAAAGAGATCCAAGGGCTTAGCAGCAGTGACCAGGTAAATGTTGAACTGATTCCAACCTGAAAACCACACAGAAGCACACACACGTGTCCACCTGACACCAACAGTGAGCCTCCGTGGATGGTACCACAGAAAGAGTGAAAGTCTACAAACAACATAAGCTAACCTAGTTCCCTACATTTCTGTATACGAGGCTAGAGCTGACCAGAAATGACAGACTAGAGAAATCATGGCGTAAAGAAAACACACTAACATCACCGAGAGACACTTAGTGATTCAGCTTCCTATGGGAGCTCTGCATTTCAGGGCCACTCTGACAAGGCACTGCGTGTGTGTCCTTCCCTTATCACCACAGCTCTGAGACAGCTTTGTCTTCGAGCGAGAGTGCCTGACTTCTTCCTCCTGAAGTTCTTCTTTAAATGAGTGGAGACCTAGATTCCCAAGTTTTCAGTGCTTTTCATGAAATCAGACCCTCTGCTTAAAACAAACAAAACAGTCATGTCTGCGGGTCTCATTCCTTATCTCTTCCTTCTGGGGCTGTGCAACACTTGTGGGTCTCGCTTCTTCCCTGATCTTCACTTCACTGAGAGACTGACAGCCTAGGACTTCTGGTGTTCCTGCTGGTCCCCCCTGCTGACTTGCGCCAAGACTGAGTGAGGCCTGGCTCTCTGCTAGGTTGTGTCACTGATGTTGGTAACCTGACTCTCCTGAACTGACTGCTTGTGTATCCATGAAGTGTTTGCCAGTAGATCAAGCTGCCCCTGCTGACCTGTGAACTGAACTGCTGATTTTCAGACAACACAGACGGGAGTTGCTCCAAAGAACCTTTCTAAACAACCCCCTTCCTGCCCAATCCTGTGTCTGTATTCTTTCCCTCCACTACCTCTCGGGGGTAGAGAGCTACAAGGGAGGTTTAAGTCTTTAAGTCATTAAAGATAGGCTTTGAAAAATAATTAAAGTTATAGAGGGTGGTTTTCGAAGGAAAGCAAAGACAGTTTCCTGCATTCCTCACAGTTCTCAGGCATTTCTGACGCAGTTTTCCACGATGTCATAAGCTACTGTTCAATGGTTTTATGGGGACTGCCCATTACATTCTGGCTTTCGCATGCAATTCTACAGTTTGCCCTTGGGAAACATTTAGAGAAGTGACTTAGCACTCAGCTTCATGATTCAGCATCCACACAGTTCATTAGTCGTGGTATCAACATCAGCTTTCTGTAGCAGCTATTACTGCCTTTCAGATCCCAGCCTTTGCCTTCCTTGTCTCTAGGCAAAGCGAGCAGATCTTACGGAAGGTTTGGTTGAGAGCCACTGCTCGGCAACATCCTTACCTCGGGACAAGATGGACGTCTCTGAGACCAAGAGGCTTTGCTTTAGGTAGCACCGTGGTGTGAGAAATAACTGCCCATCTCCAGCTCGCAGTGTGGGGTGGGGAGGGAGCCTGCCAAGAGGGTTTAATCTACCCACATCCCAGTCGGCATCAACTTCCCAGCAATAAAGTGCAGCCCAGGCTGCTGGGAGAAACAAAGCTGGGGATGAATAATTAAGACCCCAGAGAGACCAACCCTGACGACCAGGGGAGCTTTAGTTTGTGATGGAACCTAGCAGTTTAAAAGGCTAATTGTGCTCAATAGCAACAGATGCTAAGGACCTGGAGTGGCCACCTTGAAAACCAAAGCTTGGGAGAGTGCCAAGTGATCAGTTCAAAGATGGGCATTCCAGCCTCAGTCCTGCAGACCCAGGAGGACCCGCTGGAGCAGCATCTGACAGGCTAAGGCTGAGACACGGGGGAAGGTAGCACATCATGGCAGCTCTGCCCTGATGGCCCTTCTTTGCTTTGATGGATTGACTTTCTGTTGGGAAGATCAACACTCTGAAGCAAGAGTGTCAGGCCTCTGTGTTAAGATAACCAACAGCGTGGACGGTTTATGATAAAACGTCACTATCCAGTAGTCCCTTTCAAATCGAAGAACATGCCATTTGTCCAGAGAGCTGGGGACCTCCAATCATGGTTTAGACCTCTTCGGCAAAGACACAACCCCAACCCCCAAACCAAAGGACAGTCTTCCTCATGACGGAACACAAGACGTGAAGTTTAACTTTCTAATCAGTGGGAAGCTTTCCCCAGAGGTTTGCTAGAACTGGGTGCTTTCCTTCTGTTGCTGTTGGACATGGTATCGGCAGTGCCCTGACTGGGAAGCCAATGCAGCTGTGGACAGAGACTCAAAGTCTCACCCCCACACCGAGCAATTTTACTCATTCATAAATTGAGGTTTTTTTTTTTAATGCTTCCTTCGGTTCCCTGGCTCCTCTCTGAATTTTGTGTACCAAGCTTGGAGATTAATAACTGGCAGGAGACAGAAAGACTGGCCCAGCCTGCCTGTCCAGACTGCAGCTCCCTGAGGGCTGCACTGGTCTCCTCGCCTTCCAGTCCTAGGCACCTTGGAACCGACTGTGTGAACTGACAGGGAAGCCAGGCTTTTCAGTACTGAGTGTGCGCGACCAAACATTCTTTCCCTCTGCGAGGCATGCATCTTTAAAAATCAGATTTCTACTTCAAAAGTCCTAGGTGTAAGGGCTGGGATAGAGTCCAACTGGATACTGGGATGAGCGCCTGCCTACACGGGCAGGGTCTGGGTTTGATCCTCAGCACAGGAACTGTTTATAGAAACACGGCAAAGACAGGGTTCTCAAGCACTCGCATGGCCCAGTTCTGTTATTATGGTGTTTTTGTCATGATCTCTGACCAACTAGAACTCAAACGTAATTGCGATTTCTTGTATTTTTATTTAGTGTTCTATTTCTGTTCACAGTTTCCAGCCAGGACACAATGCATCGAGCAGCTGTCAGTCATGGTTCATTGCCAATGTCACAAACCGCAGATGAGAATTACAAAGATTTATGTCGGCTTACGGTTCAAGGCCAAGGGTCAAAGGTCATCTACCAGTGCTGCCCTTGCAAGCAGATGGCACTGTGGTGCAGGCAGCAGGTAGCAGGTGGACAGGGGCAAACCATCAGGGTTTTGGAGCTGACCTCCTGCAGTGTGATCCACTGTGGGCCATGAGGGCTGCACTTCTCTCACAGAAGCGCAGCCCCATCTCTGCCTTCAATCCTTACGGGGCCCCACCTCATACACCTTTCAGTGGGGGCCAACTCCAGCATGACGTTGGCTGGGGAAACACACTCAAACCTAGCAGCCGCCATGTTTCTTTAGAACTTAAGTTGAGGCGTGGAGGAGGAAATGGGGAGAAGTTCTCGTCATCTTTGCAATTGTCCTCCAGATCAGAAGCTGTTAGGAAATATGTTATTTTAAGAAGTTGATAATGAGAAAATCTCCCACCCCAAGTTTTCTTTAATGAAAATACCTGTATGTTCAGCTTTGGTACTGTATTTAGGTGGATGTGGGACAGTGGACCATGCCAGGAAACTTGGTAAGATCGAGGGGTCCAGAGTCCCCAGCACCCGGGCACCCACCTGAGATGATAGGTGATTCCCGCTCCCTATCAGATTCCCGGCCTGGAACAGGTGCCACCCTTTCCACACAGGAAACGTGACCTATGGTGGTCACATGGCCCCAAACAGAGTTCTCCACGATAATGAGGTATCTAGAGGCCATGAATGTTTGGCCAATGAGCTTCCCTGCCTGGACATTCCTCCCCGCAAAAGGTATTTAATCTCTGGTCCACCCTGAGAAAGTGGTACACACCCACTGTTTATGATGAAAGGTCAACAAATGGTATGGATAAACACAGCCTGTCTCTTTCATCAAGAATCCCGTGGGGAGCACGGAAAAAGCCTTCAGACTAATGAGCCACAGCCTAAGTCTTCTGCACAAGCCCCCTCTGTGCTCTCAGACAACCCTCCACCAAGCTAAGGATTTGCACCAATAGCTAAGCCAGAGTTTCCATTTCCCCAGGCCCGAGATCCTCACCCTCCTCAGCCCGTGGGACCCCATTCTCCTCTCAACTCCTCGAGGCTCAGTGGTGCCTGGATGTCCAGGACTCCTCGAAGGCCCATGGACCCCAACCCTTTGTTCCCAACTCCACTGTGCTGTGCCCCTGTCCCAGCAGTGACTTGGATGCCCAGGACCTTGGGAACCCCAGCTTCAGGCTACCACATCCCAGGCTGCATTTTCCCACCTCCTGAGCAGTGTCTCAGAGCTTCCCTAACCCAGCGCCTGACAACACTGGTGCAGGGTAAACACAGTCTAGCGCTCCCCGAGTTTCACCTCTCCAGAGGTGTTCCTCACACCCCATCGGCAGGGCAGAACTTGGACCCCAAGTGGAGATTCTGCCCACATACTGTGAAATGTTTGACATTACTGACATCCTAGTTAACACCCAGACCTTCTACCCTTCCATGATATGTGGGATTTATAAGAATCCACTTAAGAACTAACATGCATGAAAAAGGATGTAGGACAGAAAGGACCATGGAGCAGTGAGATCTAGGACGAGGGGCCGTTGCTCAGCTGAGACTGACATACGGGGACTGAGAAAACCGAATTCTGAAAAACATATTCCAGCATCCATGGGCACACGTGTATACAAGCGTCCCAAACAAATAAAACTATAATACACATATACATTAAATATGTAATATAATATATAACCCTATTATAATGAATTCAAGAATGTATACTGCATGACATATTACATACAGAACATAAGGTTAGCTAGGATCCCCATGGCAACCTCCCATGCCTTAGGTCACAGTGTCATAGGACCCACCCAGCAAACCACCCTCATTCAGATACAACAGCAGAGCCACGTCAGTGGAGGTTTTGTCTGAAGAAACACATGTGTCCCATGAGTGTTTCAACTACAGCATAAGAGTAACTCTCTTATTAATTCACTCATGCATTCAGAAGGCCAACGCAGCTCTGCAGAGGGCAGAGAGGCAGCAAAAGCAAAGTCCAGCACGGATGGGAGGGCTCATAAATGCCCTGCCGGGATTCTGATTCTGGCTGGCTTGATCTTGATCTTGTGTAGATCTTGTGCCACTGCCACAGGGGCTGCGAGTTCATCCAGAAGACCCTGCTTCCCAGGGTCCTCTGCCATTTCTGGTGCTTACAGCTGAAAAGGCTGCTGGGGATGGGCAGTCAGCTTGCTTTGGAAATGGCCTGACAGGCTCTGGTGAAAGGCCCCACAGCCCTGCAGACACTGACTAAGTGGACTTGGTGGGTTTAAAAAAGAGCACATGACACTGGAAAGGGAGATTAGAGGTGGGAAGTATGGAAGGAGTTGGGAGTGGGGCAGACAGGAGGGAGGTTTGAACAAAACACATTTACAATGCCAAATTCTCTTTTTTTTTTTTTTTTTTTTTTTTTTTTTCGGAACTGGGGACCGAACTCAGGGCCTTGTGCTTGCTAGGCAAGCTCTCTACCACTGAGCTAAATCCCCAACCCCACAATGCCAAATTCTCAAATGATAAAACATTTAAAACACATACATTCTAAGAGCCTTCTGTGAGCCACGTGCTGTATGTAGACTTAGTTGTAAATACCTCCAAGGTTTTATTCATGGAACATGTCTTCTAGTAAGTAAATTAGTCTGCTGTGCATATGCATAAAGCTACATGTGAAAGAACTTCTGCATATATGTGTGAATACATGTGTGCACACACATGTAGAGGTACAGTCTGAGATGAGCGGTGATGATGAATCAGAGAGTGAGTTATGGTAGTGATTCAAAATAGTTCTTAAACTAACCAACTAAAATCCTCTGAAACACCCTGTGTAAGGGCATTTAGGTATTGGTTTATGGAATTACTTCCCTAAGTTACAGTGTGTCCATTAAGAGCGAATCATATAAAAGCTGCTAATATTCTGTCAGTCAGTGCCTGACACAGCTTTGTCTTTGAACTGCAAGACCATCTCTGTATGCACAGCTAGCTAAGGGTTTGCACAACCCTTAGAATCAAGAAAAATTCTGTGAGAGTTCTATTTTATTTCTATTTTGGGCTGACAGCTTATTCACCGAAAACACAATTACACTGTTTATAACTAGAGCATGTTAAACACTCACAATGTAATGCTTAAGATGGCAATTTGGTTAATGATTACATCTCTTTAGTTCAGTGAAATAATGTGAAAACACAGACAAGAGATTTTTGATTTTTAATAAAAAGGGACAATAAGGAATTTAAATAAAGCTTCCACAGTTAAATCACCACGGGCACCAGGCAGTCAGCGTGGCGCTCCATCCCAGGCTGACCACACCATGAAGGCTGTTATAATACATGGGATGGGATGGGAACTTATTAAACACAATGTGCTAAAAATGAGAGCAAATAATTTGGATTTGTTAAGTTTACATTGTGGGTCAATATCCTTAGGTGGTGTTTGACTGCCAGTGCCATGAATCTTAGAGTATGTAGTATAATGATCGTACTCCGTGTCTGTGCCAATAAGATCTACAATGTAAAGAAGACTTAGAACGTCTAGTATAATAATTACGCTCTATCTGTACCAACACAAACGACTTCATGATCTTCGCCAGCAATGATGCCTCAAAACGGGTGACCTTTCCACTGTTTAGCTGACAGAAGGGCAAACCAATATTGATAAATAATTTCGGATTAAAGGAATAAGGACCTACCTGGTCCCTAAGCAATGTGGAAAGCAGCGTGGGGCATGGGCAGGCAATGGGCTTCCAGTGCAGAACTTGACCCAAACTCCCAGTGCTGAAGGGACCTCGGGGACTTCCCTGCTCGCCATGGATTGTCACCACTCAATAGTCAAACCAGCGCATGACCAGCGACGTCTCTCATTTTAAGTCTCTAAGCAGAGGATTGGTCAATCGATGCTTTTCACACCACCACACCAACAGCCTCGGCTTGGATTACACACACTATACGGCCTCAGGTTCACTGCTGCATGAGGTAGGCTGCTGGCCTCACCCTGCCGTCAGGGTGCCCAGCACACTTTGACATAGTAGTGTATTTACCTTAGAATAACCAGATAGATACCTTGTAGAATTGTCACAGTGCAGTTCCTGACTGGAGATGCCAGAGCTGTGGGCAATCTGCTGAGGAAAGCTGCTAACGGGGAGTGGAACCAGCCCAGCAGAAAGGAGTCTGTCGCAGTCAACAGAGATGGAAATGGAGTTGGGGATTTAAGGACCCCTTTGACATCAGACACGGAGATGTAGAGTTTGCAGTTTGCCCGGCTGGGTTCATGTCTTGCTTTGGGAATTGCAGTAAGTGATTGGATGAACCTCAGAAGAGACCTTGAACTTTGGACTTTTAACATTGTTGAGACTTCTGTAGACTATGGGGACTTTGGAAGCTGGACTAAATGTTTTTGTATCATGGTATGTTTAGGTATGGCCCCCATAGACTCATGTGTTTGAACAAGCCTATGAGGGCTGGGGAGTGGAATGTGATGGTTTGTATTTGCTTGGCCCAGGGAGTAGCACTATTAGAAGGTGTGGCCCTGTTGGAGTAGGAGTGTCACTGTGGTTGTAGACTTAAGACCCTCACCCTAGCTACCTGGAAGTGATCTTCCACTAGCAGCTTTCAGATGACGATGTAGAACTCTCAGCTCTCCTGCACCATGCCTGCCTGGATGCTGCCATGTTCCCACCTTGATGATACTGGACTGAACCTCTGAACCTGTAAGCCGGCCTCAAATACTTGTCCTTAAGACTTGCCTTGGTCCTGGTGTCTGTTCACAGTAGTAAAACCCTAACTAAGACTATTGGAAAACACAGGTATTTATTTACAATTCATAACAGCAGCGAAATTACTGTTATGAAGTAGCAGTGAAAATAACTTTATAGCTGGGGGTCACTACAACACCAGGGTCGTAACGTTAGGAAGGGTGAGAACCACTGGCTTAGAGGCAAAAGTTCAAGATGTGCTAAGCACCCAACAGAAGTATCCTGATGAGACTGTCAGATTGGACTGGACTTCTGATGTCATAAAGACATTGAGGGTAAGAATGGCTGAATTTCTTTGTATACATGCATGAAATATAATAAAATCCATTTTGTATAATTAATATATGATAAAAACAATATGCAAATATCAAGAATGCTTGGAAAGCACAGGCCTTCGTTATTTTAGGCTGCCCTGATTATAAACTAGACAAAAGGAATGGGCACCAAAGATGCCTGCTGAAAGACGGCCACTAAGGAAGGGCCTCTGGGAAAGACACTGCAGATGTGGACCTCACGGGGCACAGGGGTGAAGACACTGGGCGCTGTGCTCAGGCTCCACCCTGGACTCAGTGATCACTGCGAGGTCGGCAGAGATCCTGAGAGACAGGTATACTGGAGAGTGGCAGAGAGTGGACTAGGCATCGTCACTGTTTTCCTCCAGCTGACAAAACACCCAGGAGCATGAAAACATCACGTCCTGATGGGTTTGGAGCACACCTGGAGCCACGGTACACAGGAAGCTAAGGCATGGCTGCCATCAATTTAAAGCCCACCTGGGCTACATAGTGAGCTCAAGGCCAGTGCTGCATTAGAGCAACACCTGGGTCAAAGCAGAGACAGAAACCAAGACCCCCTCCCGTGGCAAAATGATCCTTTGCCTCTCCGTAGGCTAGCACAAGGGCAGAGTTTGAAATTGAGCCCAATACCACTGTTGGGGTGCAGTAAGAAATTCAAGTCTCGGTGGGTGAACTGGCTTTCAGAAAGTGCTGCTGCAGAGACAAACTGGGGCGAGAATGCAGATTTCAAGGATGGAGTTCCAGCAAGAGCTTTATAAATAAAGCATTTGCTCCTGTTTTCAAAGGCGTGGGGGAGCAGTGGCCAGCATGCTGCTGCGGGTCCCTGCGAAGCTCGGCACTGGGTTTCACTTCTTCTTTAACCTCTGCTGTCACTGTCACTCTCGGAACCCAACGATGTGGTTCTGAGTTCAGCTCTTCTCGAAGATCAAATGTGAAAATTCAAGTCAGATTACAGACTTCAAACATGATCTCAGAAAGGATCAACCAAGTTATACTTCTCTCACTTAATCTTATCTATTCACGATGCCAAAATCCTTCAAGAGATGTGATGGATGGGTTATGTTAAATAACATAATTTTAGAGGAAAAGAAAAACCCCAAACAGACCAAAAACCTTAAACTCCAAATATAGCTGTTTGTCGGGACAGACAGAGCTGCACTATGATTAAGCCGGATATTCTGGCATCTGCTGTGGTGAACCACACGCCCACAGACTCAGAGCTCCCAGACTGGCCGGCCATTGGTCCAGCCGACCAAGAGGACAGTATCTGTAACCTTTTCAGGAGCTTTCCCTGCAGGGACACTGCGATCTGTGTGAGGTAGGAAGGGCAAAATCACACTGGGAACTGTAGCAAGCCAGGAAGGCAAGGGCACAGAATCTTAAAGACCCGGCTTTAAGATTCTGGCGGGGCTGAGGATTTAGCTCAGTGGTAGAGCGCTTACCTAGGAAGCGCAAGGCCCTGGGTGCAAGAAGGCCCTGGGTTGGGTCCCCAGCTCCAAAAAAAAAAAAAAAAAAAAAAAAAAAAAAAAAAAAAAAAAAAAGATTCTGGCAGATTCTGAAGTATGAGCTGGACCTCCATATTGTAAACAAGGCCTTCTCTGGAAACCTGCCAATCTGCCAGATAAGAGCATATAAGGAGTGTGTGTGTGTGTGTGTGTGTGTGTGTGTGTGTGTGTGTGTGTGTGTGTGTGATAGATGATAGATAGATAGGTAGATAGATAGATAGATGGATGTGTTTATTTTAGAAATCAGAGAACCTCAAATGAAAAAAACCTAAACTAGCATCAGACTTCATTTGTATCTTCAATAGATATACTCCTTCACTAAAACCTGGAGCTGATCAGTGTTATATTCTCTTGAAATTTATTTAATTATATGCAATATAATGAGAAGTCAAGCCTGATGCATGCAAGATAAAATAGAATTCAGCGAACTGCCCATCGGCTTGGAGGGTTCGACTCTGCTTTAAAACTTGTTACTGAGGCGTGTGAACACCCTGTGTGCCATACACAGAGGGTCTTAGTGGACAGAGGAGAACATGGAACAAAGTCACCCAGTGTCCAGTGTTACCACAAACGGCAAAGCCATAGTGTGAATATCATATCCTGTTAATCCCTTATTCAGCTGAGATGGATCCATTTTTCTCTTTGTATTTGCTACAAGTTTCCTGCAGGACTCCCTACAGAGCTTAAAAATAATTTCCATAGGTTGTGCGTGTTGTGAACTGAACCGTGTGTGTCTACTTCCATACAAATTCATCTGCTGTAGCCACAGCTCCTAGTGCAGTGGTGTTAGTGGGAGGCAAATTCTTTGGGAGGTCACAGCCCTGGTGAATGGGACATCACTTAAAGGGACCTCAGACAGTACCCTCACCCTCAAGGAAGGGAGCACCAGCTACGAGCATCGCCAGAGCCTGAGAGAACTGGCACCCCGATCCTAAACTGACTTTCAGATGCTAGAACTGTAAGAGAGAAATTCTCATGTTGAGACAACCAGCCTAAGGCACTTTGTGACTGTACCCTGGACTGAGACAAACTCTGAGAATATGGTGACCAAGATGCTTGTCTTAAGCTGGGCCCTGAGGTGTGCATCTGTCACACAGAGGCTGAGGTGGCTGAGGTGGCTGAGGTGACAGGTCGTTTGTGCCTAGGGTTTTGAGATCTGCCTGTGGGCAACACACTGAGATCTTGTCTCAGAATACACATTCTCTCTCTCCCCACTACCAACCCTCTCTCTCCAAAGAGTCCATGGAGATCCAACAAGGGTCACATAAAAGCAAGCTTAGAGTATACTCAAAATACACCAGGCATCCAGATACCATGTTCTAATGGAGTCCCAACAGACTGTGAGATGGATTCCATCATGCTCAATTTAGAGATCAGGGAAACCAACAGATGCATGACTGGCTCAAATTCATGCAAGCAGCACGTCAGTTCTGGCCAGGATCCTTGTATCAGCTGTTTGCTCTGTTCCAGGCCAGGCAATGGGTTACATCGCCTTTCCCCATTCTGAGGTGTTCCGTTAATGGTAGTCAGCTTCCTCTGTCAACTAAGCAGACATCTAGGACTATTTCTTAGTGATTGTCACCCAATGTAATTGTCCCCAAGCCAAGTGACTCTCTCTCTGAGTCCTGAGACTGCTTGCTAGAATCAGCAGATTCTCAAGTGCATACCGTGCCGTTTCCTCAGTATGTGTGACGTAACACACTTTGTTCGGTTTTGGCCCTATGCCGCCCACCTGTGAGTGGTGTGGAGGAGGACACCCGTACTTCCTTCCTTAGGCATCGACTGCTCTTTTTTTTTCCTCAAAGAATATTATTTGACTAGAAGGAGAGAAAACACCCTGCTGAATTTGTATGCTGTCAGCTCCAGGGGCAATGAAGACAGCAGCAGGACAATTAACAAGAGAAGGTAAAATGCTGGATCAGGACAGGGAGGAGTGGCCCACATTTGCTGAGCAGCAAAATTCCGTAGCTTTGGGAGTCCGGGTGTGTGCATGTGTATATTTTCTTACAATAGGTTAAAATGAACACATAATAATTCTAAATTTTAATAGTGTTTGCTTCTCACTACCAGAAATCATTCTGCAGTGTGGGTAAGGTCCCACTTGGCAATATCTTTGCAAGTGGTCTCCCATTACAGGGAAAAAAGTCAGTCCTCCAAATGTGTTCTGGGGCTAGAGAGATGGCTCAGTGGGTAAGGTGTTTGTTACTCTTGCAAAGGATCTAAGTTTGGTTCCAAGCACCCACGCCAGGTGGCTCTCCAGTTGACACACCCAGGTAATACAACACCCTCTTCAGGCCTTCACGGACACCAGCACTCACACTAGTCTATACACACACACACACACACACACACACACACACACACACACACCCTAAAGTATTCCCTGTTAAATACTTTATTCCCTTCAAGTACTTCACAAAATGCTTTGAGCTTACAAACCAAGTGACTGCCTAGCAGAGGTATGGTCCTGGGGTTGATTTGCAGCCTTACAAAAAAAAGAGAAAGGTTGGCAGTGGACAGACAGACAGACACAATATATAACTCATGGTTAGGGAGAGTGAACATTTACTCTTCCTTTGAGGTCTGTTTGAGAGGGATTCAGTAGGCATTCAATTGGAATGGCTTAAGCAATTCTGTAACCGAGTCCCACCATATACATTTAGGCAGAAAAGCCAGCTGGGAAGATGAGGGCTAAGTGGATTGAGACGCACACTGTGTAGAAAGCACTAGGAAGGCAAGAGTCCGTGGGCTCTTTCTGGGGGATTTTTGTTACTATAGAATTTCAAATTGGCCGCCACATAACCACGGATAGGCTCTGAGAGGCCAGGCAGTCCAGTATTTTCATGTTAAAATCAGACAATGAATTCGTTACTGACCTTCAATGAGAATAGGTGATCAGGTCCTTTCCTGACTAACTACTACACTGCTAGTAGTGTAAATCATTTCACGACACTGGAACTGAAAAGTACAGCTCTCTATGTCACATAAGATTCATCTTTTTACCCGGAGCCACCCACCGATCTAAGGTGCGGGAATATTAATCTATCTGTGAGCCTCCCCGCCCCAGGGGATCTTTGGTGATATTGGTCCATGAGAGCAAATGAGCAGAGATGACAGATGGGGTTTGGAAGCTCTGTGAGCCTACGTGATGATGACACATCAGGGCCAGCTGCGACCAGGGGAGACAGATCAACTTTGGGGGTGATTCAAGGGGACGGGGGTCAGAATATCCAGGATGGGCAAAGGTCATGAAGGCTTAAGGTACCAGATGCCTTATCAACATAGAGAGGCATTCCAGGAATCTCGGGTGCTAGCTGAATGGGTTTTTTAGGGAGAAAGGAAGTTGAATCTTAACCAAGGCTATGTGACATTCCACAGGTACAGAGGTGTAGAGGTTAAGGTCAGAGAAGGGGAAGCCCTGCTAGTGAAGGGAGTCCTCCATTTTGCTCCAGAAAGCTGTCTGGACAGTGGTAAACTTTGCATGAATAGCTGACATCACTAAGATGTTAAACAGACGTTCTTTCTAGATTGGCCCACTGTTCTAGAGGAGAGTCATTCTAGAGCACTGCAGTCACCCCAGTTCAAGTGCACTAATGGTGTAATATATTGGCTTTAATAACTCATCATGTAAGACTTTGGAGTAAAGAAGCAAAAGCCTCCAACAGCAGATTAATGAGCCACCTCACATCAGTAAGACACTGGGTGAAACGTTCTTTACTCTCTGCTCAGGGAGCCGCTTACCCTCAGAGGCCGTCCCACTGCTCCTGTCTGGCTAAGTGCTTCTGCTGGGTCTGGTTGTGCTTTTGTAGCTGGGGACAGGCCAGGAGCTTATGAGCAGAAGTGTGATCAGCTATGAGAATGATACACAAACCTCTTGCTTGGAAACGGGGCCCAGGGTCAGTTTGTCGACTCTGCACATTTTAACTTATCAAGAACATTGCAATCTTTGCGATAATCTCTGTAGACTGCAAGCCCTGGTTCTTTCCCCTGCTGCACCTACCCACAGAAATAATGGGTTATGTTCATGCACAGTTCCTAGCGGTACGAAGCAAATGCTGTGTACGAAGTACAGAGAGTGTTAACAATGAAAACATCAAATTGAAATTAATACAATATGGTGACAGTAACATGGAAACATTTCTGAATTATGCTATGTAACAATATAATGCTTCATCCTGAATGATGCTAAGCTTGTATTATTAAAAATGCTACAATGCATTTCAAATAAATTCCATAGTGGGGTATTTATGACAGATCACTTCAGCTCACTCCCAAGTTTACATGGCAACCAGAGCTCGATGGAATTACAGTTGGTTATAATTTCAGAAAACTCGACACAATAGGTGAAAATCACATTTAATATAAATGTCACATCATCATGTCACATTATTCTTGAGGTAGCAGTTTTACTGCAGTGGTTGGAGTTTTTGGAATATGTAATGCAATCAAGACATTTCAAGCAGAATATGTTAACTTCATATTGAAGATGTAATATACTTCAAATGGCATGATCGTGGGAAATAGACTGTATTTGTTTAATACCAGAGATATTTGCCTGGGACTGATGATGAAAAGCCACGAGTGCTCGTGCTTTATTCCAGAAACCACACCATATCACAAACGCAAGTCATTACCTTTTATCTGTATAGCATTTTTAAAGTCATGCTCATGATGAAACTGGATACTGTGTGCGGAATTGTAAAATTAACGTCAGTATGTAAAACTTCACATCCCCTTTCCCCAAGTATTGGTGAGAGAAGAATTAAGAACAGAACCTATCTGATCACACTGAGGAAAAACTGAGGGTTGATCATTTCGTTTATTAATGAAACTGACCAGGAAATGATCAAGCCTCAGGCTTTCCTCAGTGTGATGGACAGATGGATTCTGTTCTTAATTCTTCCAGGCAGTTACAAATCCTGACTGAAAGGTCACAACTTCTTCAAATCAACAAGACAGAGCGCCGTAGTTTCTGCTTTTGTTTCTCCCAAGGATGTCCATGCCTTCAGTCTCCCTAAGTGTGAACACGCCTCTGGCTTCAGTATATCTGAGCTTCGCTATCCTCTAAGGCCCAGCTGCTGTCTCCTGAAGACCTAGAGACCCCCACCCCCGCCCCCAACCTGGCCCGGATGAGAAGACTTTTTACCTTTCTGTGATTATCAGGGGTCCCATGGGTCTTGAGGTGATGCCTGCGCTTCTGTCCTCTGCTGCCTTGCTGGACGGACGAAGCTACACATTTCTATGAAGTGATCACAGCACTCTCCCACTTCCTGCTCATCTACAGATGCTTCACACCCAGCAAAGCATCCTGGTAAGCTTTCTACATAAACCACAGGCAAGGAAGGGATCTGAGAGCAGAGCTGGTCTATGTGGGTACTGCCATCTCTGCAGAACACTGTGTGGCAGGCAAAGAGACTAGGTCAACCCAGGCAGCTGCGGCTTGAACCGGATCTGGAACTCAGCTTTGCTTGTCTGTCTGGCTTTTATATTAACTCCAACCACGGATCAGATGACCTTGGCGAGGCAATTCAGTGGCTCAAATTACCAAACGAGGCAGACTTGGCTCAAACACAAACAGCTGTGCAAGTGTCTGTATGTCACACACTGAGCTGAGGCTGCTTGGCACAGCTGTGCTCTGTGAGCATTGGCTAAGCCACTTTACCTGCTGTCAGGGGCATCGCATCCGTGAAGCAGAAATGAGCGTCTGACTTTATCAAAGCCATTAGACCTGAAATGAGGGTGGGGAAAAGCTTTCTACTGTCAGAAGAAAACGGTTTGGTTTAAAGTATGTGTTCTTGTTTTCAAACTTTAAGTGCTAATCACGACTACACGAACCGATGCAGACTATGTTGAGAGAAGGGGTCTTCCTTCTGCCCTGTGGTCTTACAGGGTTCAGAGACTCTAAAGCTCACACAGGACAGGAACCAGTTCTATCAGCCTGTGAACCTTTCCCAGGGTCTTCCTTAACACTGTAACTCGCCCCAGGCATGCAGGACCTGCTTCCATGCTGGGCTGCTGTGACACACCTGGGTCAGGAGGGGTTGCCACAGAGGTCCTGGGTGTGTGTGGACAATTCTCCAGCACACAGCTGCAGTCCCCTCATCTGTGCAAACTCTGGGTAGTTTTAAGTGTTGTTTCATCATAGAGATGGTTCGTTAACCCCCGCCCCCACTTGTTTTCTCATAATTACAATTTGGAGATGGGCTAAAAGTCATCACACAACTCTTAATGCCCGTGCAACGAATCATGGGATAATTTACAATGCCTCTTAGTTTTATCTCTTGTATTTTCATCTTTGATCTTTTTTTACCTGGGTAGGCTTACAGAAGAAAAAAGTCATTTTATTAGCTACAGAAATGTAACTGAATGGTAAAATTCATTTGAGAAGGAATAGATGTGTTTGGTAAAAAGCATCTGGCAAACTCTGAAAGCCTAACAGGCAGAAAATGTGTGACCGCAGATCTGTGTTCAGTTTAGATCACATGCCCAAGTAAGTAAAGTGGAAAACTGAAGCCAAACGGAAGTCCACTTCAAACCGTCATTTACAGAAGGAATCTGAGTTGTCACAGCCCATCCTGTAAGCTGGCGCTCCTTCCCCCATTTGGTCAACAGGAACTGTATTCCTGGCCCCAGAGAGGACTTGCTTAGTCACACCTGAGGCCATTCCTTTCCTTTGCTAATGAAGCTTCGTGAATCACAGGAAGAACTGAGAACAAACCCTGCTGCAGGCCTGGATTAGGCTACAGGAGGCCAGGCAGTCCCTACTTGTTGGGGTAACTGCACAGAAAAGCTGTACCTGTAACTGTAAAGCACATCACAATGTGTGTGAAATACTCCCCAGATGCTTCTAAGGGTCAGAATTTGAATGTAGTTCAGCTAAACTCAAATTTTCCTCCAGCTCAGTAAATACCATATACAACGACATATGGAAAACTGTTTAATTCCAGCGTGCATATCCGTGTGCCTTCAAGAACTGGTTTAGCAGCTGGGGGTTTTTCTTAGTTTCCGTATTGCTTTAGAAGGGCTGTCACTCTAGGTGCATTGTCTCGGTGTGACTTCTTGTGAGATGCAGAGGGAATGACCTGCTGTGTGCAGGCTGAGTACTGTGCATGGTCTGCTAGGAGGCGACCCTTCCCGTGCTGTAAGAGAGCCCGCTGTGAGGAACACTCATTTCCCAGCATGCTTTGCTGCCCTCCTCTAGCCTGACACCTGTCTTATGTTTCCCCCACAATTTAGTGTTTGGTCTGATAGTTTTGGATGAGACTCGAGGTACACAGGACAGTAAGGCGTGAGTAAGTAATTCTTCTAACTTCTTTGTTTTGCTTTTTCTAATGTAATAAACGCCAAGAAATGCTTCCATAAAATAATAATCAATAAACACATCATGTAGATAAGAATGTTAATATACTTAAAGTTAATTACGTTTTAGAGTAGTTAATGGGTATCTTAGTGAGGGTATCTATTACTGTGATAAAACACCATGACCAGAATCAACTTGAAAGAGCCCTGGGTTTACTTCATGTTACCTCAAGTAATTTACCCTCCAGGGCAGGAGTCTGAGGGCAGAAGCAGCGGTGGAAGCCATGGGGCATGCGGCTCACTAGCTCTCTCCCCCTGGCCAGCCCAGCTTCCTTTCACCAGAACCCAGGAGGCCAGCAGCCCAGGGAGGCGCCACCCACAGTGAGCTAGGGCCTCCTGTCAGTTACCAATCAAGAAAGCGCCCCACTCCCTTGCTCTCAGGCCAGTCTGGTGGCGGCATTTTCTCGCTGGAGGCTCCAGCTTCCCAAATGATCCAAGCTGGTGCTAAGCTGACATAAAACTAGCAGCACAATGGCCGTCTAAAAACGTGTTATCTCACAGAGAGAAATCAAAGCAGAACACAAGTGAGGAAAAGAAAACCTCTCCTCACCTCTCTCCTGAGGATCCTAGTGGCCTGTCCTGCTCACAGGTTAAACCGGCAGTTAGTGAGATGATTGTGCCTGATTCTGAGGACAGCCTACAGCAGGACTTGTAGTCTTCGGATTGGGGAGCTGCCATCACTGCCGTGAGGTTGGAAGGATGGCTGCCTGCTTGGCACTGTGTTCTAGCAGCAGTGAGTGAGCAGCATTTGTCTCCAGAAGAGAACTGGGTCTGAGGATTAGAGAAGTCTATACTGACCGGTGTACTTATGGTTTTGTAAAGCTGTTTATCTGCAGTATCTCATTTATTACTCCCCATGGCTTTGAAGGCTCTTCAAACTTAAAAAAGCACACAGTGGGAGCTTTACATACCCAAGTTATAGGTGTCCACACCTTAGTCCTAGTCTTTTTACCTATACAATTTTCTTTTCTTTTTAAACATTTATTTATTTATTTATTTATTGAATGTATATGCGTATGCTGTTGCTGACACAGCAGAAGAGGGCATCAGATCCCATTATGGTTGTAAGCCACCATGTGGTTGCTGGGAATTGAACTCAGGACCATCTGGAAGAGCAGTCAGTTCTCTTAACCATTGAGCCATCTCTCCAGCCCAATACCTATACAAATTTCAAAGGAGAAATCACTACATAAAAAGAGAGCGCTCAACAATTCTTAGTTTTTTTTTTTTTAAATTCTCTTACTTTTATTAAGTAATAATTTTGAGATGGACCTCACGTAGTTGGATGCGTCCACTCAGCTATGTGGCCGAGGGTGACCTTGAATTTGTGATCCTCCTGAGATTACAGATGTGAGCCCCCACACCCAGTGTATGTGGTGCTGGAATGAGCCCAGAGGCTCATGGGGAGCCAGGCAAGCATTCTGTGGCTAAAACCTGGGAATTTGTCTGTCTTACAACCACATTTATCCCAACCTCCTTTAAAACAAACTAAGGATGTAGTGTATTTTGTAGTGTTCATGGCAAGGAGGAATTAGACTGGAAAAAGTGTTTCCAGTAGAAATAATAAACTTTTAAACAGTCTGCCTACTTTCATCCAAAGTTCAATATTTTTAATAAACAGAGAGTATCTATCACAAGTACAACTAGAGGATTTAACTGAGACCTTTGAAATGGTTCACATTAGCCAGAAGAACTCCAGAGGCCAGTGTGGTACGGAAGGAAGGACCGACGCGTAGGTCACGAAGCTTCTTACATGGAGCTGTCACTTTCTCAAAGCTGTGGCCCAGGTACTCAGGCACTGCTCCCCTCACACAGCAGTCATTTCACTGAGCATCCTGCTGAAAAGTCAGGCTCGCCCTCAGCAGTTCATGCGTAGTCACACGAGGAACAGGACAGAGTCACATGAGGAACAGGACAGAGTCACATGAGGAACAGGACAGAGTCACACGAGGAACAGGACAGAGTCACACGAGGAACAGGACAGAGTCACACGAGGAACAGGACAGAGTCACACAGGAACAGGACAGAGTCACACGAGAACAGGGACAGAGCGCCCCAGGCTGGCTTGCTCTGAGCAACTGGGCATTCTGCTTGGAGACAGGGTCACAGAGAAGGGGATCCCCCAGCATGTGAGCCCGAACCTGGGGCAGCTGTCTGTCTCTGTGGTCCTTTGTGGCATTTTGAGAATGAGTTAAAATCCCTCCCCTTGCTGTCCCCCAGGGAGCAGCTGTCTTCCTCCTGCCCTTTCAGAATGAGCAAAATGCAATGCTGTCCGTTCCCAGGGACCAAGCTGGCCAACTTTCCACTCCAACCAGAACTGTGCAGGTGCAACGGAGCGTGCCTGTGTGTGACAACGAGAGTTCTGCTGTGTGACAAACCCAACTGGCTCAAGTTACAGGCGATTTTAAGTTAGGAATCAAATTCTGACCCAGCTGGTCAGGGCCTAGAGAGGTGGCTCAGCAATTCAGAGTACTTGCTGCTCTTTCAGGACTAGGACTTCAGCTCAGGAGCACTAACGCTTGTGGGAGCCAGAACTGCGTTAACCTGTCAGGGTATTCACACCTCCTGCCTCAGCTGGCACGGGTACCACCTGCACATATCCCATGTCCATAGCCATATGCTCCCTTGTTTTGCAAACATAACTTTTGCACTTTGCTTTCAATCAAGTCTTTAAAAAAAAAATTCACGAGGGGCTGGAGAGCTGGTTCAGCAGTGAGAACATTTGCTTCTCATCCAGGAGACCTGGGTTTGGTTCCCAGCACCCATCTCGGCTTCACAACCATGTCCAACACTAGTTCCTAAGCCTCCTCTCTTGACTCCTGCAGGCACCAAGAATGTATGTAGTGTGCATACAGGTCACATGCAGGAAACACTCAAACACATACAATGGAGTAAATGAATCTAAAAAAAAATTGATGGCGTTTAACATACAATTCTCAGAAAAACCATCTTTCACATTCAAGTAACTTAAGAGTCAACTGGGGACGGCAGAATTGTGGGTGATGCATGCCACAAAAAGGAATTCGGTAAGACTGTGAGCATTCACTTATAGGTCTTCGCGAGTAACTGTCCACGTGCGCACAGCAATGCAAGGCCATGAGCGCAGAACCCGCTGTGATGCACGCTCTCCCAAGGCACTGCTCACAAGCAAGCCTGAAGTCTAGGTGGCAGCTACAGCGCTGTGACGCTGAACAAGTCCACCCATGGATAGATGACGGGCACCAAGCTGACACACAAACTAGTGTTTTCCCTCTTCAACAATTTTCAACTGTAACACTAATGCTCATCTTTTTTAAAATTTCATACTGTCATCCGGAAATGTCCCCCCGAGGCCCACAGCAGTGAGACCGACAGCTTTCCAGTGTTTACATTTTAACCGTCAAACTTAACAGCCAAGAAGAATGGCATTCAGTGGCCGACACGATGCTTAAGCAACTGGATAGCTTCATTAGAAACCACCAGCTGCATACTACTGTGAGTTCCTGACACAGTTCGAGACAACTAGCTGCGTCCAGGCGTTTGTTTGTTTGTTTATTTTTGCCTTCATTATCTCTTTCGTTCTGGTACCTTCAGGAAATGAAAATGTATTAAAATAAGCCAGACAACACAGACACTTCTTGTCAGAGAATAGGGACATATCCATCACTCTCACGGCGATGAGCCCGCGTGAGAACTAGGTCTGCCGAGCTGCAGCCAAAATGAAGTGCACGCTGCCTCTCACGCATTGAAGTGGTTGGTTCCTGGCTACGGCTTGCTTGGCCTCTGTATAATTCAGCTGGTCCTGCTTCAGGGGACAGCAGATAGACCAGCTCTTCTATCGGTGCCTCCTGAGAGATGTCACTGTAGGCACGAGGAATGCAGAAGGAAGTTCTCAGCAGATGGAGCCACGTGACCGGCTTAGCTCCCCTTGGCTCTCTGCCTTCCCTGCCTCAGGGGTAAGCTGTGACAATATCGCCCCGTGATGACACTGCGTGATAAGACGGGGTCCCTGGCAACAATCTGAAGTCCTCAGACGCTTCCACCCTTAGTAGAGGAGTCCAGTGGACAGCAAGGTGGACAGTTCTCTCTGTGGACAGCAAGGTGGACAGTTCTCTCTGTGGACAGCAAGGTGGACACTTTCTCTCTGTGGACAGCAAGGTGGACAGTTCTCTCTGTGGACAGCAAGGTGGACACTTCTCTCTGTGGACAGCAAGGTGGACACTTCTCTCTGTGGACAAGGTGGACAGTCCTCTGTCAAGGTGGACAGTTCTCTCTGTGGACAGCAAGGTGGACACTTCTCTCTGTGGACAGTGGACCTCTCTGTGGACAGCAAGGTGGACAGTCTTCTCTGTGGACTGTGGACAGCAAGGTGGACAGTCTCTCTGTGGACAGCAAGGTGGACAGTTCTCTCTGTGGTGGACAGTTCTCTCTGTGGACAGCAAGGTGGACAGTTCTCTTGTGGACAGCAAGGTGGACAGTTCTCTCTGTGGACAGCAAGGTGGACAGTTCTCTCTGTGGACAGTTGGTCCTTGTTCTCACTTTGTGACCCAGGCTGGAACTCACAGCCGTCCTACTGTGACTCTTGAGTGCACGGATCACAGACGCACACCAGCAAGGCCGCTGCTATCAGCAATTGTACCTGGGTAGAAAAAGCTCAAACTGAGCTCCTCTGTGCTCCATGCAACCGGTATGATTAGCATTTTCTGATGCAGGCGAATTCGACTGATGGCCCAGAAGGGGAAGGATATTTACTCAGTAGGTAAAATAAAATAGAAAAACATTTAACTTAAGATTTCAGTAGCTCACTGATCAGAATCAAATTTGAGACGTCCAAGTATCCTGCTGTAACGAGTGTGCACTGATTTCAATGTTCTGTCCTAGCACTGCGACCCTGCACTAATGTGCTGCACTTTATAGTCTCATTAAAAAGGAATAATGAAATGAAGAGGTTAGTTTAATGCATGTAATTACTTCTACACATATATTGAAGCTGCAAATTAAAACTTGCAGAAAATAAACTTGGTATATTTAAATAGATATTTGTCTGTAATTTTAAGATTGAGTAAATTTTCTTAATATTATAAAATAATTAAACTAAGGTCAATACAGGTAAATACACTTTGAAATGAAAATTCTTAAAAATTTTCTTTTCTGAGCTAGAGAGATGGCTCAGCGGTTAAGAGCACTGACTGCTCTTCCCGAGGTCCTGAGTTCAAATCCCAGCAACCACATGGTGGCTCACAACCATCTGTAATGAGATCCGATGCCCTCTTCTGGTGTTGTCTGAAGACAGCGACAGTGTACTCACATACATAACATAAATAAATCTTTAAAAAACAATTCCCCTCTCCTTAGGGGATCATATTTATGATGACTACAAGGCTCATTTTCTAAGGTGTCAAGGAGAAGGAGGCACGGAAGCCATAATGCTACTGTTGGTTTAAAGTTGGTCTTGACTTGGCTATTGGAGAACTTGGGATATATTCCCATGAGAGAAAATATTAATTTAGTAGACTGTGATTGTTGTTTTTTTAAACAAATCTCAGTGGTTTGATTTTACCAGTAGAGCCTGGGGAGCCAGATGCTAGTTCAGAGAGGCAGAGGAAGGACCCAACCGACCTTCCTCTTCAGCCGATGATGTCCAACTGTCAAATACCCTCTCTTACGCTCTCTCAAATAACCTCCTTCAAACTCAAAGTCCCTCCCCCCTACTTCCTGTGCATCTCCCTATCAGTCTTCCTGAGTCCCTTTACTGTTTTCTTCTTAACACTTCTATGTCCACTTCCTGTCAGCTGGTTGCTTGCCCCGCCTCTTGACCTATGGTTGACTTTATTTAATCCTGTTTTCAATATTCAAGTAGAAAACTCTTGGATTAAACAAATGTGCTAAGGCTGAGCCACTCCACTATTAAAAGCAGTTTTTTTCCAGTAAATAACACAACCTTGGGGTTCACAGTCTGATCAAATATCCTCTACCGTGTGATGGGCATTCTGATGGACAGTTTGACTGGACAGAGACACAGCCAGGGTATTGACAAGGCACATCTTTGAGGGCTTCTTCTGAGATGATTAAGTGACTGGGGATAACTGTCATGAATGTGGGTGGCACCATGAAATTGGGTCAGCAACAGGATAAAAGGAGGAAGGGAGGAAGGCAGCTGAGCACAGCGTTCCCTTCTTTGCTCTCTGACATGGTGAGGTAAGAGTAAAGTGTCATGCTCTCCTGCCAGAGCCTGCCCAGGCCACTCTGCCTTCCCTCTCCATGATGGATCGCATCCCCTCACACCATGAGTCAAAATGAACGCTTTCCTTAAGCTGCTTTTGTTAGTGGCTGGGCATAGCAAAGGAAAGGTGACTAATGCACAGAGAAGTCCTGACTTCCTTCTCAACCTCAACCGCTTGGGTCAAGACAGGCTCATTTCTGCAAACAGAGGGTTATACAGTTGCGGTCTTCACACCATCAGTATGAACAGTTCCAGTACACACTCAGATAAGAATGCTTCCAAAGGTACAGGAAGAAAGAAAGCTCTTTATCAAACACGAAAGATAGACATGCCTTTCAGGAGCTGACCAAAGTTCCCAGAGGTGGGGCACACTAGTGCTTCATGGCCAAGTTTCATTCTGAAAAGATTATGAGGTCACTGACCCAGACAGACCCATTCAAAATTAAATTCTGAAAGGCTTCCTGTCTACCTACAAGCACCCTGATATCCACAGAAAACATTTTCTTCACAGTAGTCTTAGCCATTAGAATAAAAACACTGCCTTAGTTTAAGGACAGTGGTTTTAAAAACAGAAGCTTCCTCTGCTGAAGCTTAATGACAACCACTGTGCCGGATGGTCACTGCTTTTCTATATGTGATCATCTTCTTCATCACACCAATCTCTAAGTCCACATATAGTGCTCTGTTCAAATCCTAAGACAGAACCATTCTGTCTAAGCATACAGCACTCTGACGAGATGTGGTAGCTCCTGTTTTCCTACCCAAGGCATGGTGGACAGGGGCTGAGGTCTGCCACCTCATGCAGACCATGCAGCTGTCTGGCCTGAGAAAGAGATGTGCGTTTTAAATCCACGTAACAGATCACATGCGTTAATGAAACCTTTGAATGTCTATGTAATGTATCATTTCAATGGCTATAAAATGGCTAAGTCATTTTCCGAAGCACTATAAAGCCACCATATTAAACAACAGTGGTTTCCTC
Organism: Rattus rattus; assembly: GCF_011064425.1. Classification (NCBI taxonomy): domain Eukaryota; kingdom Metazoa; phylum Chordata; class Mammalia; order Rodentia; family Muridae; genus Rattus; species Rattus rattus. Next base: position 89,323,286 of record NC_046165.1, on the reverse strand, counting down.
TCAGACACACACATTTTGTTTCAGTGAGGTTGAATGTTTGTAATGATTTTCAATCGTGGGCTCCAGACAACACAGTGTGAGTAAAATAAACTGTTGTAGAAGGGCTGTCCCAATCGGAGCCATGGCTTTGGGATTTCCCTTGCAGTCTGGGACTGCTGTTTCCCACAATATAGTCCCTTGTGTGTGTCCCAGAGTGAGGCTTTGCTGACATTCTGTTTGGTTAATTGTGTGTGTGTGTGTGTGTGTGTGTGTGTGTGTGTGTGTGTGTGTGTGTGGGGTATGTGTGTGTGTGTGTGTGTGTCTCTCTGTGTGTGTGTGTGTGTGTGTGTGTGTGTGTGTGTGTGTGTCTGTGTGGGTATGGTGTGTGTGTCTGTGTGTGTGTGTGTGTGTGTGTGTGTGTGTCTGTGTGTGTGCTCTGTGTGTGTGTGTGTGTCTGTGTGTGTGTGTGTGTGTGTGTGTGTGTGTGCTGTGTGTGTGTCTGTGTGTCTGTGTGTGTGCTGTGTGTGTGTGTGTGTGTGTGTGTGTGCGCGCGCGCGTGCCCATGCACACACACCAGTCAGTGTGAGCACTAATGTCATCAATGGCCATTTGAGCATGAACAGAAATGTTCAGATCGGCTTCTTAGGTCAGTGTGTGGCTCTCATGTTAAGGTCAGTGTGTGGCTCTCATGTTAAGGCAGGCTGCCTCTCTTTCTCCGATTTTTGTTACCTGGTCATTCATTGCCTAAATAGCTATTAATGATACCATCCATGACCCAGGCCTTGAGTGAAGGAGATGGATATGACCTTCAAGGACCTAAGTGCAGACTGGGCTTAAGGAAGCACAAAAGTTAATGTGAACGCTACAGTAACATTCAGCTCATTTAACCTAATCACCACGCTTAACACCTAAGTCAGGAGGGAGAAAGAAACTGGGAAGACGCAGGATAGAGCCTATAAGGAAACAGAGCAAAGAACTTCTCTGCATGAACAGCTGCCCAAGGAAGAGGAAATTCCAGTGTAAGAAAGATTTATTTGTGTGATTGGGCACATAAACCACAATTATTATGGACCCATGGAGGCTAGAGAGGGCAACATATCTCTTGGAGCTGGTTGTAAGCTCCCTGACATAAGAAGTGAACTTGGGTCCTCTGAAAGAACAAGTGCTCTTGACAGCTGGGCCATCTCTCCAGCCCTACACCTTAAGGACAAGTAGAGGACAGCAGCATGGAACCCCTCAAGTGTTGTCACCATCGGGCAGCCAGAATGTGGAAGCTTTCACCTACGTTTCATGATAGCTGCAGTGGGTCTGCAAAGTCAACCTGAAATTATGTCCTGTTTTCACAGAGTTTCGGAACCTCACATGAGGTTTGAGTGTCATTTTTATTTTTTCCTAAGAGAGCCCCACTGTCAAGGACAGATAGCAAGTCAGAGCAGAACTGCATACGCTAAGAATAGAGAGAGCCCCATTGTCAAGGACAGGATGGAGAGGTGCGGTCAGTATCACTTAAGGAATGAAGACATGGGTATGTGGCTATAATCATTTGAATAGGTATGGCCTCCCAGACTCATGTGCTTGAATGCTTGGCCCATAGGGAGTGGCACTATTAGGAGGTGTGGCCTTGTTGGAGGAACTCTGTGGGGGTGGGCTTCCAGGTCTCCTGTGTTCAAGCTGCACCCAGTATGGCACACAGACCCTTCTGCTGCCGGTAGATCAAGATGAAAAAACTATGCTAACTCTCCAGCATGTCCGCCTTCTTGTCTGAACGTGCCGGCCCCAGTTAAATGTTTGCCTTTAAAGAGCTGCCATGGTCACGGTGTCTCTTCACAGCAATGAACCCTACCTAAGGCAGACATACACTCTGAAAACGATAGCATCGACAGCAATAGCTGTCAAGCTAGAGGGGATCAAGGAGCTTGTGGAACTGTGTGCTTAGTCACTGTTAGAGGACTTCTCTTCTCAGTCCTTATCGGGATCAAAAGCAGATCACTGTCACACCGGCAGGGACAGCATTGCCTTGCCCTGGAATACTACCAACCGTCTAGATATCTCTTGGTTCATGGACATCTCCACATGTCACCACGGTGACAATTTCATATCCTGATCTCATGACCAAGAAGTGGAAAGGAACCTATAGAATCTGCAACACATGCTTCTGTCCTCAGTAAAATTAAGGGACACAGCGTGCGTCTCAAGCTTTAAGGAAGTTCAGAGTGACGTAGACTACATTCTACAGTGATGAACATTGGTGTCTACTTACATTCACTGTCTAGAAAGAGATAAGAAGCCAAGGATTTTGGAAGCTGTGTGTCCAGGAGGCTGTGTATACACACTTTATCATACTATTTACTATTTTAACAAGAGACACACGGCATGTGTCTGAGTCAGAGAACATTCTCCAGTGGGTTCAGGCCATGGTACCACTGTGACCAGTGGACCAAAGGGCACAAGACGTGTCCATTACGGACAGTGGATCATAGAGTATCTGGCAAGCACCAAAAAAGAAATCACAGCTGGTTTCACGGTGGGGGGGAGGCTGACACAGAAGGACCCTGGTTTCGGTGTAAGCTTGGGTTACATGGTGACTTTGATGTCAGGCTGGTCTACACAGTCAGACAAAGAGAGAAGTCACATGCATGTTACTGGAAGTCTGTGACAGAAAACAACTTTCTTATAAAAAAAGTTTCTGGTGTGTTAGAAGGCTGAGCAGATTCTGTGGCTGACTGTGAGTCCCCACTGGGCCAGGGGTTACATGGTATACAGCCAGTGGGCAGTACAATGGATTAGTCTTGGGAAAAGCACATTTACAAGTAACTCAGATTCCCATATCTCCAGGACCTTCCCTTTCATGACTAGAGACAAAAGCGTAAGTCAGAACTGGCTGTGAAGGGGGTGCTGTTGTACTGCAGCCTAATTCAGTGCTGGCGAGAACGCCTGGCAGGTTCAGCTGGAGCCCCGTGTCTGCTCATCTGCTAAGGCAGGGCCTCAGCAATATTTATCCCTGACTGCTAGGAAGGGAGGTGGTTTTGTTGTTTGGACCAGGACCTAAGTAATATGAGAGAATTATTACACAATCAGGACACCTGGGAAAATCAGACCAGACACAGATCAGGTGCTTTTGTGTGTCTCAATGTTTCCGAGGAGATGTGCACCAAATGTTACCATGTGCATTCCACTGCCCACAGTGAGCCGGGAGGGTGACTCATTCTGTGGCTGTCAGCCAACCTCCCACTCAGGTCACCAGAGAGGCGACACAGTGGGCTCTGCACAGAGCCATCAAGAAGCTTCCTCTCATCCCTGTGGAAAGGCTATTATTGCAATTGCCTATGCTGTCAGCCCCGGAGACCACACCTTAGTCCAGGGAGGCAGGGTGGTCTGCCTCTGCTGGGGACTGAAGGCCAGCTCCTGCACTCCAGCCAGGCAACCCCAACTTCCTCCTCATTCTCTCACTAGCTACAGAAAGCCAGGAACCAAAATCTAAATTTACAGTTAATGATCTGAACACCGGAGAGCTTCCACTTAAAGTACAAAGCAATGCTTTATAAAATATGAAACAGTCCTGAGCATAATGTCACAACAAGGGTAAATGTTGTACTCTGAAGGTCCCAAGTGGTCATTTCTTACTTTTGTCTGTGTTTAGTAAGTAAAAAAGTAAATATGATATGTAAAACTTTTGTCACCTAATAATGCCTCAAGTGTACAGTTAGCAAATGCCTTTTAAAGCCATGCCACAGAGCTGTATATATGGACAATGCTATCACACAGGATCAATGCTACCTGACCAATACAGGGCCTGGTTCAGCCACAGGAACATCGGCCTGAGTTATAGGCTTCTCTGAGCAAGTCTGTAGAACTGGATAGTACCCTGTTTGCCCTACTCAAAGATGGTGGCATGGTCTCCATACACCAAGCTCTCCTCTCCAAGTTCTTCCATGAACACAAGGGCAGATGCACTTCATCGATTCCTATTCCCATATGAGTGGAAACAACACAACAGCTGCCTCCCACCCCAGTAGATGTTGGTTTATACTGTATGCTTCAGACCCAACTGACATAATACAGGGTCAGTGGCTTGAGTTGTTTGAAACTGGACCTAAAACCCCTGGCACTTCTACATCAGAACTCAGGATTTACCTAACCAGTCTAGTATCCCTTCAGAATTCTAAATTGCCAGTGACCAGAGTTTCTAAAAGTCTCTAGTGTTTCAAGTTTCCTTTTCTAGTTTGAGGAGATGATGAACTTGGCTTTCAATAAACAGGTTTCTTGGGATTTAAACAGGGGCAGGGCTTGGGGTCAGCAAGTGCAAGTGATGTTAGGAACAGCAGGAGGGCAGGCGTGTGTGGGGCAGGAGGACAGGTGTGTGTGGGAGCAGGAGGGCAGGTGTGTGTGGGGCAGGAGGGCAGGTGTGTGGGGGAGCAGGAGGGCAGGTGTGTGGGGCAGGAGGACAGGTGTGTGTGGGGGCAGGAGGACAGGTGTGTGTGGGGAGCAGGAGGACAGTGTGTGTGGGAGCAGGAGGGACAGGTGTGTGTGGGGGCAGGAGGACAGGTGTGTGGGGCAGGAGGACAGGTGGGTGTGGGAGCAGGAGGACAGGTGTGTGGGGCAGGGAGGACAGGTGTGTGGGAGCAGGAGGACAGGTGTGTGTGGGGCAGGAGGACAGGGTGTGTGGGGCAGGGGAGGACAGGGTTTGTGTGGGAGCAGGAGGACAGGTGTGTGTGGGAGCAGGAGGACAGGTGTGGGGGGGGCAGGAGGACAGGTGGGGGGGGGGGAGGAGGGAAGGTGTGTGGGCGCAGGAGGGCAGGTGTGTGTGGGGCAGGAGGACAGTGTGTGGGGCAGGAGGTACAGGTGTGTGGAGCAGGAGGAAAGGGTGTGTGGGGCAGGAGGGCAGGTGTGTGTGGGGCAGGAGGACAGGTGTGTGGGGGCAGGAGGGCAGGTGTGTGTGGGAGCAGGAGGACAGGGTGTGGGAGCAGGAGGCAGGTGTGTGGGGGGCAGGGCAGGTGTGTGTGGGCAGGAGGACAGGTGTGTGGGGGCAGGGAGGACAGGTGTGTGTGGGAGCAGGAGGGCAGGTGTGTGGGGCAGGAGGACAGGTGTGTGTGGGAGCAGGAGGACAGGTGTGTGTGGGGCAGGAGGACAGGTGTGTGTGGGGCAGGAGGACAGGTGTGTGTGGGGCAGGAGGGCAGGTGTGTGTGTGTGTGTGGGAGCAGGAGGACAGGTGTGTGTGGAGCAGGAGGACAGGTGTGTGTGGGGCAGGAGGGCAGGTGTGTGTGGGGCAGGAGGACAGGTGTGTGGGGCAGGGGGGCAGGTGTGTGTGGGGCAGGAGGGCAGGGTGTGTGTGGTGCAGGAGGACAGGGTGTGTGGGAGCAGGGGACAGGTGTGTGTGGGACAGGAGGACAGGTGTGTGTGGGGCAGGAGGGCAGGTGTGTGTGGGGCAGGAGGACAGGTGTGTGTGGGGCAGGAGGACAGGTTTGTGGGGGAGCAGGAGGACAGGTGTGTGTGGGAGCAGGAGGACAGGTGTGTGGGGAGCAGGAGGACAGGTGTGTGGGAGCAGGAGGACAGGTGTGTGTGGGTGCAGGAGGACAGGTGTGTGTGGGAGCGGGAGGACAGGGTGTGTGTGGGGCAGGAGGGAAGGTGCGGGTGGGGAGAGAGGACAGGTGCGGGGGTTCAGAAGGGTAGGTGTGGGTGGGGAAGGAGAGCAGGTGTGTGTGGGGCAGGAGGGCAGGTGTGTGTGGGGCAGGAGGACAGGTGTGTGGGGCAGGAGGACAGGTGTGTGGGAGCAGGAGGGCAGGTGTGTGTGGGGCAGGAGGGCAGGTGTGTGGGAGCAGGAGGACAGGTGTGTGTGGGGTGTGGGGGACAGGAGGGGGTGTGTGTGGGGCAGGAGGACAGGTGTGTGTGGGGCAGGAGGACAGGTGTGTGGGGCAGGAGGACAGGGTGTGTGGGGCAGGAGGGCAGGTGTGTGTGTGTGGGGCAGGAGGACAGGTGTGTGTGGGGCAGGAGGGCAGGCAGGAGGACAGGTGTGTGTGGGGCAGGAGGGCAGGTGTGTGGGAGCAGGAGGACAGGTGTGTGTTGGACAGGAGGACAGGTGTGTGTGGGGCAGGAGGACAGGAGGGTGGCTGGTGGGTGTGTGTGGGGCAGGAGGGACAGGTGTGTGGGGCAGGAGGGCAGGTGTGTGGGGGCAGGAGGACAGGTGTGTGTGGGGCAGGGGACAGGTGTGGGGGGAGGGCAGGTGTGTGGGGCAGGAGGGCAGGTGTGTGTGGGGGCAGGAGGACAGGTGTGTGTGTGGGGCAGGAGGGCAGGTGTGTGGGAGCAGGAGGACAGGTGTGTGTTGGGCAGGAGGACAGGTGTGAGTGGGGCAGGAGGGCAGGTGTGTGGGAGCAGGAGGACAGGTGTGTGTTGGACAGGAGGACAGGTGTGTGTGGGGGCAGGAGGACAGGTGTGTGGGGGAGCAGGTGTGTGGGGCAGGAGGGCAGGTGTGTGGGGAGCAGGAGGACAGGTGTGTGGGAGCAGGAGGACAGGTGTGTGTGGGCAGGAGGACAGGTGTGTGTGGGGCAGGAGGCCAGGTGTGTGTGGAGCAGGAGGCCAGGTGTGTGGGGGGCAGGAGGACAGGTGTGTGTGTGGGCAGGGGGACAGGTGTGTGTGGGGCAGGAGGACAGGTGTGTGGGGCAGGAGGGACAGGTGTGTGTGTGGGGCAGGAGGACAGGTGTGTGTGGGGGCAGGAGGACAGGTGTGTGTGGGGCAGGAGGCAGGTGTGTGTGGAGCAGGAGGGCAGGTGGGGGTGGAGCAGGAGGGCGGGGGGGTGTGGGGCAGGAGGACAGGTGTGGGGGGGGCAGGAGGGCAGGTGTGGGTGGGGAGGAGGACAGGTGTGTGTGGGAGCAGGAGGACAGGTGTGTGTGGGGCAGGAGGACAGGTGTGTGTGGGGCAGGAGGACAGGTGTGTGGGGACAGGTGTGTGGGGCAGGAGGACAGGTGTGTGTGGGGGCAGGAGGACAGGTGTGTGTGTGTGTGGGGCAGGAGGACAGGTGTGTGTGGGGCAGGAGGACAGGTGTGTGTGGGGCAGGAGGACAGGTGGAGCAGGAGGGCAGGTGTGTGGGGCAGGAGGGCAGGTGTGTGTGGGGCAGGAGGACAGGTGTGTGGGGGGCAGGAGGACAGGTGTGTGTGGGGGCAGGAGGTCCGGGGGGGGGTGGGGCAGGAGGGCAGGTGTGTGGGGGCAGGAGGGCAGGGGTGTGGGGGGCAGGAGGACAGGTGTGTGGGGGGCAGGAGGACAGGTGTGTGTGGGGCAGGAGGGCAGGTGTGTGGGGGGGGGGAGGGCCGGGGAGTGGGGCAGGAGGGCAGGTGTGTGGGGCAGGAGGGCAGGTGTGTGGGGGAGGCAGGGGGCAGGTGTGTGGGAGCAGGAGGAGGGACAGGTGTGTGGGGGCAGGGGAGGGACAGGTGTGTGTGGGGCAGGAGGACAGGTGTGTGTGGGGCAGGGAGGGACAGGTGTGTGTGGGCAGGAGGACAGGAGGGCAGGTGTGTGGGGGCAGGAGGGCAGGTGTGTGGGGCAGGAGGTGTGTGGGGGCAGGAGGGCAGTGTGTGGGGGCAGGAGGACAGGTGTGTGTGGGGGCAGGAGGACAGGGTGTGTGGGGCAGGGAGGGACAGTGTGTGTGTGGGGCAGGAGGACAGGTGTGTGGGGAGCAGGAGGACAGGTGTGTGTGGGGCAGGAGGACAGGTGTGTGTGGGGCAGGAGGACAGGTGTGTGTGGGAGCAGGAGGACAGGTGTGTGTGGGAGCGGGAGGACCGGTGTGTGTGGAGCAGGAGGACAGGTGTGTGTGGGGCAGGAGGACAGGTGTGTGTGGGGCAGGAGGACAGGTGTGTGTGGAGCAGGAGGACAGGTGTGTGGGAGCAGGAGGGCAGGTGTGTGTGGGAGCAGGAGGAGAGGTGTGTGGGAGCAGGAGGACAGGTGTGTGGGCAGGAGGACAGGTGTTGGGGGAGGACAGGAGGGACAGGGTGTGGGGAGCAGGAGGACAGGTGTGTGGGGCAGGAGGGCAGGGTGTGTGGAGCAGGAGGACAGGTGTGTGTGGGGGGAGCAGGAGGACAGTGTGTGTGGGGCAGGAGGACAGGTGTGTGGGCAGGAGGACAGGTGTGTGGGAGCAGGAGGGCAGGTGTGTGTGGGAGCAGGAGGGCAGGCGGGTGTGGAGCAGGAGGAGAGGGGTGTGGGGGGCAGGAGGACAGGTGTGTGTGGGGCAGGTGTGTGGGGCAGGAGGACAGGTGTGTGTGGGGGCAGGAGGACAGGTGTGGTGTGTGGGGCAGGAGGACAGGTGTGTGTGGGGCAGGAGGACAGGTGTGTGGGGGCAGGAGGACAGGTGTGTGGGGGCAGGAGGCAGGTGTGTGGGAGCAGAGGCAGGTGTGTGGGGGCAGGAGGACAGGTGTGTGTGGGGCAGGAGGGCAGGTGGTGTGGGGGGCAGGAGGACTGGTGCAGGCAAATGGGCAGCAAACTGCTTAGAACGTCTTTTTCTTTTCTTGTTTTAAACGTTTCTTTGAACGATGAGCATTGTGTGTATGTTACTATGTGTGGGTATGTGCACCTGAATGGAGGAGTGTGAGGAGGTCAGAAGAGGGTGTCGGATCCCCTGGAGCTGGCGTTGCATGCAGGTTGTTGTGAGCCGCCTGACATGGGTACTGGGAACCAGACTGTGCACTCCCCAAGAGCAGTCTGTGCTCTTGCCCACTAAGGCACCTGTCTAGGACCCTTTCCTTTACTTATGATTTCCTTTAAAACAAAAATCTTAGTGAAACAGTAACCTGGATTTTTAAGGTTATTTCAAGTCTGAGATCAGTTTCTCCCCAAGCACAATTTCTAAGTAGTATACAACCAGACTTGACGGAAACATCAAGATTTCTCTGACTTTGTTCTTTATCTCTGCATCTCCCCTACGGGCTCCACACTTGAAACCACTGACGGGTTTATCTGTCTGCCATGACCTGTCCCCACTTCCTTTCTCTAAGGAAACACCGTTTGTGTTCACTGTTCAAAGTGTTCTTCTCACACAGCATGGACTTGGTGAGATAACCCAGATTAATAGCCTGCATCTTCCCAGGCATTTGTTCTATAAAGACAAGAATGCCTAGACGTGACCAGCGTTCTCCATCCACCAGCGCCTCTCGCAGAGGGATTGCTGGTGTTGGAAGGCCTTCAGCTCTGAAGGTCAGGTGCAGAATGGGCTGGCGGCTACCACACTCTAGTCACCCTCTGGTGGGGACAGGGAGAAGTAAGAACAACTTATTGCAATATTTGGGAAGGATAAGGAGATGTGGTTTCTGTTGAAAGAGGCATGCCTCTTAAAGAGCCCACGCTATCCCCAGCTAGCGCTCGGCCTTGTGCTTACAGATAGGGCACTGGCTCTCAGCTACCGCTCACTGCTCCAGGGCTACGCCTGCCTGCCTGTTGCCCTGCTCCCTGGCATGGTGGTCATGGACTCGCCCTCTGAGATAGTAAGATCCAATAAACTCTTCCTTCTGTAAGCTGCCTTGGTCATGATGTCTCACCACAGTAGAACAGCATCCTAACTAAGACGACTACTGTGAAAAGTCCGTGATGTTTCATTTGAGAACACTGTCCCTTTTAATCTAGACCTTTCGAGTTTAGACGTAAGGGGTTTGTGGGCTGGGCAATGACGGATAGGTAAGCACGAGGCTCTGACTTTAGTTCTGTCATGAGCAAGTAAAAGCCAGGTGTAGCAGTGTGCCTGCAACTCCAGTGCCGGGAAGGCAGACAGGAGGATCCTAGGGACTCCAGGCCAGCCGGGGTAGCTGAAACGCCTCACTTAGAGACCCCGGATGTAAAAAAGGTGATAGAGAAGGCAGCCAAGTCAACCTATGACCTCCGTAAGCGATGCGTGGGTGTGCGTCCACCACACACACGTGCCACAAACACACGTAACGTGTGGACTCTGAAGGCAGAGGAGCACACGGTCTGGCTTTGAGCCCCCTTCTGCCAGCCTCGTGCTCAGCCTGTTGCTTGGACTCCTCCATATCTACAGAATGAGTCCAGTGACAGCTCTGTCACCTCACTCCTGGCTTCAGCCTCCCCTCTGTTGACTCCAGTGTATGAAGACCCGTGTTTCAACAACCTTAAGTCCAGACCCTGCCCATCCATTCCTCTTCCTTGTGTGTTCAGGAGCCTGACTCATACCCTACCACCCTTGCTCTTCTGCTCTCCGTAAAAATGCCTCACAGTGTTAGCCCAGAGGTTTGCAGAATGCCTACAAGTGAATGAAAGGAACTCTGCAGCCAACTCGAGAGTGCAGGGGACTGTCCAGGACCGCCCAGTGACCGTTCCCAGTGGCTGGTCTCGAGAGCTCTGCCCCCACTGTATCCACAGCACGCACATTTAAACTTGTCGATTTCACAGCATCTCTCAATTTTTCTCACATTGATCAAATAAATGACCAGTCGTCCAGTGTATGGACCATAATGCTTCCAGAGGGAAAGGATAAAGATCTTCATTCTGTGAGAACACACGAATAGTCTACAATATGGAGACGACTGAGGCCAGTCCTGACTGAAGAACCAAATGGGCAGAGACTCAAAGAGGAAGAAGTGGTCCTTGGGCAGCGTGAGCCTATGTGGAGGCAGAAGGTCCAGTCCTGTGCTCGCAAAGAGTTTCCATGTGGCCCTGGGCCTCAGGGCCCAAGGTCCTTTCTCACCCCTGTAGTACTTACGATGGTGTACTTTCACCAGTAAGGATGAAAGTGTGGAGGAACACTGGGGACTGGTGTTTGCTGCACAGGTGGGATTCTCAGAATTAGCACACAACTTCACCAATGAAGAGACAGCAAACTGGCACAGAGAAATCAGGAATGCTTAGGGAAAATGTCACAGGTAACAAATGGGAACAGGAGATGCTGTGCACGGAACAGAGTGCTGTTAGCTCCAAGTGTTGTGGCCAACACCTGGCATGAGGCTCAGAAGGAGACACATGGCCATGAGAGGGAAAATGTCCCGGGGAAGCAGACTACAGAGGCAAAGGTCCCAAGGGAGGGACCTATCCGGGGTACGAGGTAAGTGGGAATGGAAGCTGGCCAGTCTGGCCAGAGCCAGTCAGGAGGAAGGGAGCAGCTGAGGTGTCCAGGCAGGCAGAGTACAGCTGTGGGCCAGGCATGGGCTGCAGGAGAGCGGGCTCTGTGTGAACTAACCTATCTTCATGTTACTACACAGCTTGCATTTCTGTTCTCCTACTATGCGTCTTGATGGCAGAAACCAGCTCATTAAAAAACCACCTCAGTAAGCATACAGGCTACAGTATTCTGAAGAGCACACTATGCGACATTTAATACTTGTACCAAAAATGGGGCGAATGCCACTGTGGGAGAAGCTGACAAGGTGTAGGAGATGCAACTAGAGAGACAGCTGAGACCTGTTACTTTAGGCTGCTGAGGGGAAGTAGTAATGGCCCGGCGGAAATAGTGTGGAGAAACAAGATTCCGCGTAGAGGGTGGAGGGCAGAATTTGTGGAAGAAAAGAAAAATATATATAGAAGAAAACTAAGTCAAGCTATAACTAGGATTTACACTTATCTTTCTTTTAAGGGGAAAAACTTCCTGGAATTATCTTTGAAATGAAAGTGGGGTTTTTTGTTTGTTTGTTTAAATCAGCAGATGTTATAGTCTATATATTCTTAACAGCACAGAAAATGCTCCGTGAAAGAAAAATACTCAGTTACTGAAACATGTGAACGTGCGCCAGAGGTAGGGCGCACGCTGTGTGTTTGCTCTCCCAGTCTTCATTGTGGAGATACCCAGGGAGGAGACCTGTGCCCCCCTCAGCTCTGTCCAGTGGGCACTGCTTAATACAGAGGCTCACAGTTGAGGGAAGTCAGCTGCGGGTGAGTTATCCATATCGACTGCCCACTGCCCAAGGCTCAGGCACTTCTCAAAAGATGGGGAGGAAAGAAAGCAAGAGCCCATGGGTAGGGAAGAGAGCTGTGAGATACTGACTTCTGGACATAACCTGGTTGTTGCAAGGAAAACTCTAGCATGGACAGGGAGGGCTCTCCAGTGTCCCCAGCTCTATCAGAGGAGTTTTAGGCAGTTCACAGCTATTGAGGGAGGGACAATCACTCTCATTTGCGAATGTGGCCACAAATCCATGTCTGTGTGGATGGCATTAACTGGACTCAGGATTACTCATAACACAGAAAATAAAGAAAGAGGACAAGAGGCTGGGAGGGAGTTCTGGAGGGGAGGAGCTTGAGGGCCGTAAGGAGTGGTGGTATGTAGATATGAACAACACACATTGTATACATATGGCACTTTCATATATGTATGAATAAAAATATTATTGTGCTGGCCAGTTTTATGTCATCTTGACACAAGCTAGAGTTATCTGAAAGGAGGGAACTTTAATTGAGAAAACGCTTCCGTAAGATCGGGCTGTAGGCAAGCACATAGGGCATTTTCTTAACTAGTGATTGTTGGAGGAGGGGCCTGCCCATTGCTGATGGTGCCATGGCTAGGCTGGTGGCCCAGGGTTCTATAAGAAAGCATACTGAGCAAACCATGATGAACAGCAAGCCAGTGACTAGGTGACACTGGTCCCTGATGTCTGCACGAGCTCCTGCCTCCCGGTTCCTGCCTGCTGAGTTCCTGTCCTGACTTCCTTCGATGATGGACAGTGAGGTGGAAGTGTAAGCCAGACGAGCCCTTTCCTTCCCGACTTGCTTTTTCGGTCATGGTGTTTCATCAGAGCAAAGGACATCCTAACTAAGACAATTATTTTAAAGGTGTGAACATGACCCCTAGCAAAACAAAGAAATACCTTAAACAGTGGAGTGGACTGGCGGGCTCTGGAACTAGACAGCCTACACTCAGAAGGCCAGTTTAGCTATGGTGGGGTCAAACTGAAACTTACATGCTATCCTCCCTTGACATTTGGCATAAGCTCCGATGACCTAACCCCACAGGTCATTCTCTTGCTTCATCTCCAAAGCCTCTGCTTGCTGCCCCCAGCAAGGGTTATCCCTCTGTGAGAAGTGGAGGACACCCCACTCTGCACGCTACAAAGCCTGCCACCCACGGCTTGGTCCTAAATGCCTGTGGTCCTGTAAGTGTGCAGTACCCTCTGAGTGGGGAGTGCGCATGACTCATTACCCTGTCCATATCATGTGTAAGGTGTGCTTAGCCATCACCTGCCTCACAGCAGGTATCTCCCTCATCAATTCCATCATAAGACCGTTAGCCGACAGTCCAACTGACTTAATTTTTATCTTTGTGTTCCTTCTGTGAGTTAGGACTGCCACTCCCCTTAGAGGTCATGTGTGTACTGTCTCCCCGTGGAGGGCTACCATGATGGCTGGTCTCCCAAGTACCATCTTCCCCAACTGCTTTCTCTTGCTACTTTGACAACTGCTACTCATTTAAAAACGGTCCCTGTTACAGTTGATAATAGAGTCTAAAACAACAGGGAGGATGCATGTTGACAAACAGCCAGATTTGACTTGAAAAGCCATTTGGTCTACTAATTAAAAAAGAACAATTCTAGCCAGCACAAAACTTCCCTAAGGAGAATTTATATGATACAAATAGACTGCTTTCAGGATACTGAACATTCAGGTCAATAATACTCCATGAATCAGGATATGCAAATGATGTACTAATTTATAATGATGAAATACCTTTTAAGAGCTAATATGCTGTATGCAGATGCTTTATTCAATAAATATTTAAGCACTAGCTTGGAGTATATTATTGTTAGCAGGTAGAAAAATTGTACAGTCATAAAGCTTGTAATAAAATGGGCAGAACACCTACTGGTCACATGTGGCAGTTAAATGTATCAGTGGGTGCAGAAGCAGTCACCCCTGCTCAAACAACAGCTGTACTATGCTCTCTCTTAGCTGCAGACAGTGCATATTATTAGCCCAAAATTACTGAAAATCTGTTTGTATGCCCCAAAAGAAGACCTTCATATAGGTTATAAACTCACCCAGCATTGAGAAGTAATTTCAACACAAATAAGAAAGACGAAGAGGCCTTTCCGTTTCCTTTGACGTTTTTATTGTACTTGGTTTATGTGAGCTCCAACATCTTACATCTCAGGAAAGAACACAGCAGGACGTGCATTTATTCATTGTTTCTCAAGGACTGTACCTATCCAGAGGAAGCCCCAGGATGGGCCATGCCAGACATCTCACTTTGATTCTGTAAACAATTGTTTTCCCTTGGGGTGAGATATCTGAGAATATTAAACTCAACCCTTGGGTCAGTGCATAAAATAAGTAAGGCCAGCCCAGCGGAGGTGGCGCACACCTTTAATCCCAGAACTCAGGAGGCAAAGGCTGGCAGATATCTGTGGGTTTGAAGTCATCCTGGTCTACAAAGCTAGTTCTAGGTGAGCCAAGGCTACACAGAGAAATCTGGTCTCAAACAAACAAACAAGAATCAAAAACACATTGTTTGTATATTCCTAACATTTAGATATCTATCACATGTTCTGATTCATTAAAACTAGCTATCACCAACTTATACCAACCTTCATCAATTCAAGGGGAAAAAAATCCCAAAACAAACAAATGGCCATTTGATAAAGGCAGCAGACAAAAACACGTGGACAGGTCCTGAGAATACCATTTAGCTACAGCACAAACTTGAGACCACCCAGGCACGGTGGCTCACACCTGTACCCCAGCATCTGGGGTCTGAGGCTGGAGTACTGTGAGTCTGACCACAGTCTGAACCTCACGCTGACACCAGGCCTGCTTGAGGTATGGCGTGAGATCTTGTCTCAAATGAGTGGATCCACGGGTCTCTGTCCCTCATTAGGGTTAGTGAGCACACTCTTCAAATAGCGAGGCATGCTTTAACCGAACAGGACTGAACAGGACTGAACTCTTTAGTCGAGAAGACTGCTAAACCAGGAGGAATGTCCTTAGTCCTAAACTTGTTGGGCCAAAAGAGAAAAAAAGAAAACCTAGGATCACACTCATAACCATACTTTGCTAAAAGGTGCATGCTGGAAACGTCATGCATGAGAGCGTGCCCAACACTAGCCAATCTGAAGTCATCGCTTTGATGTGAACGCCAGCTCGAGTCTAATCCAGCAGACGCCACAGAGATGTACTTCAATGCTGATCGTCCTGGTTATGACTTTGAGCTTCTCATCATTCTACCTCGTGCCTGTTACTCATGAAGTTTGTTTATATAAAAGTTAACAGCCATCTGTCCTTCGTGGTCCCTTTGGCCCACAACTGTAAAACACCAACTCATCAGAAAGGAAGTGTTTTTGTCACCCCTAAATTGTGCCTAAACTGTGGCAATGTCACCCTTCCCCCGCCCTTCTTCATATAACATTTAGAAGTTGGTGATGTAGTTGGTATCTGACAATGCACAGGGCACAGCACAGGGTTGAGAACATTGACTTTCGAGGTTGTTGAGTGACTTTGTACATTTCTGCCATTTCTGCCACTTCGCCAACTTCGATACAGTGCGTAGCCAACCTGGCTGCATGAGGGGAACACCCATAAAGAAGGAGAGGGGGAGGGGTTAGGGGGATGTTGGCCCGTCAACCGGGAAAGGGAATAACACTTGAAATGTAAATAAGAAATACTCAAGTTAATAAAAAAGAAAAAAAGAAAAAACAAAACAAAAAAAATATTTCAAATCAACACCATTGAGACTTAATTTTTACTAAGCTAATATAACTGCCCTTCTGAAAATGTCCTCACTTAGAATAATACAGCCCGGTGTGGGCCCAGGCCTCCTGTGAGCTGCAGTTCCTCAGGGGGGCCATCGAGAACAGTAAGCAAGTTCACAGGTGCTGGTTAGGACGCAAACAAAATGGCTCTCAGACACGAGCCAATGTTATTCCAGTTTAATGTTGCTGAAAGATATTTTGCATTCGTGCATGTTATGTATGTGGGTGTGCTTGTGCACACATGTACAGGTTCATGCACACATCCTGTGCACATGTCTGTGAAGGTCAGAGGTTTATGCCTTACTGTTGCCCATGTCATTTTAGGCAGGATCTCTCACTGACCTCTAGGGCTCACTGACAGACTCTGGTCAGTGGACCTCAGGGATCCTCAGGTTCCTCTGCCTCAGTACTGGGGTTACAGGCATGTGCTGGGGATCCTTATGGCTTGGTGAGCCGACACTTTACTGACTAAGCTTCCTCCCTATGCCCCATTTCATATTTTACAAAGAAGTCTAAGACTCAGATATGACGATAAACATGAAATGCACACTTGCAGTTTACCCGATACTTTATAAAATGGTTTCTTAGAACAAACAAGAAAATCAACAGCTGGCATATACTACAGCTTAAGGGACGGCAGAGACAGGTCAGCACAAAGACTGCATCTTATCTACAGAACCCAAAATGAAATTATATAAAACACGAAGGCGAGGCATGGCAACATGGGCTGTAACCTCTAATAGCCTCGGTCTTTGTGCTGCATGAGGCTCTTGACAGGTGAACTGTTGGCCGGTGGGAAACCTTGTCTCTAACAAGGCAGGTGGCTTCTGGCCCTCATATGTATATGTATGTGTGTCTATACATACATACACACACACACACACACACACACACACACACACACACACACACACACATACACACACACACACACAATTGTACCCACAGATGCACAAACACACATCTGAGAGGGAAAAGGCACTGGCAGGGGTCTTTAATGATTACAGTGCAGTATTCTCACCCCACTTTCCACAAGCGACAGAAATCTGCAACCCTATCTTTTCTCGTGCACAGCAGCAACCTTAAGAGGAAGCAGCACAGAGAAGGGGTCACTCTATCACCTCTTGCTTTTAATTCTCCTCCTTTCAGTAGGTGCCAATCCTAGGTCCTCCTGTATGCTCGGCACCTGTCCCCGAGCCGCATCTGCCACCCAACAGACCTTTTCTTCCTAAAACTGTGAAACAAAGTCTCCTGACACCCCCTTGTGGCCTGGAGGCAGAGCTTTGAAACAGCAGGCTAGCCTCTGGTACAGGGCAATGTTTTATTTTTTTAATATACATGTTTTGTTTATTTGTCTATCTGTCTGTCTGTCTGTCTGTCATCTGTCTCCTGTGCACGCATGCTCTGCTGACATGGCACAGTACGGTAGGCACAGGATACTTTTAGGAAGTGCTCTCTCCTTTTGCCATGTGGGTCCTGCGGATTGGGCCAGTTGCCGGGCTTCGTGGAAAGTGCCTTTCCACACTGGGCAATCCGAGCAGTTCAGAGTAATGATTAGCCCTCCCTGCACTCAGGGGAGGTGGCAGCCTGTGAATGAGGAGGGCTCAGCTCTGTATCCATGCTCCAAATCGGGATGCCCCAGGATTTATGTTTTCTTCTCTGCTCTGCTTTCTTCTCCCCGAGTCCTAATGCCCTGGCATAGGAAATCTCCCATACACCGCAGGAGACTGAAAGCAGCCAGTGAACGTCTGGACTTGGGAGGGAACTGCTCTGACACACAAGTTAAATCACCAGCTCCCTCCAGTGCCCACTGCCCCTTAATATGCTGGAGCAGTTAGGAGATTCTAAACCAAAACCCTGGCTCTCAAGAGACACGGCCAATGCCAGCACCAAGTCACTTCTTTGATGGTCTCCATGTGTCTTTCCTGCCTCGGCTTTGTTGACGAGAGGCAGGAAAGTGAGGACCCCAGAGTTTCTAGAAAGCCATGAGAATGCTGCCATTACCTTGAGGAGCTCATAAGTTCACAGTTGAAGGCTTCAACAATAAAAATATATTTTTATACATTATATTCTTTAAAAAAACCTACTCCCATGAAAGTAGTAAAAGAAAAAAGTGGCTGACAATTCACAGATTAATTTCACAATGTCTCCCAAGTTCTCAGAAATGTATGAATAGATCCTCCCCAGTGTTTACACAATGTACTCAATTCTTAGATGATATAAAACATGCTGGGTAATATATTAAAACATCTCAAACACTTGGAATCCAGCTAGAAACTGACTGCATGATTAACTTGTAGCTGTGACTCAGATTTTACTCCCAGTCTCAGAAACACTAGGCTCTTTTTCAGATATGAAGGCAATGTTTTATGTTTTAATGACCAGAGTTTTGTCTTTCTATCCTTATATAAAAAGACAGGATTTTTTCCCCTGTGGTAACTTATTTGCGATGGTAAAGTTAGGAGAAGGAGAAACAGAACCAGTCCAGAGAAAAGAGGTACCTTTCACTAAAATGGAATAGATGGGTCTGATGCCTTGCCTACGAGCAGATGGGTGTGGACGCCGAAACGCTGAAATAGTAACTTTCTTCATTACCTGATAAACGCGCCAGACCAGCACCTGCTCACTCTCCGCCCACCTGTCCCGTTCTGTGGGACATGACACAAGCCAGGTCAGTACAAAGGTTCTTATGCAGACTTCACAGAAGAGCTAAGCACGGCTGAGCGGTGTTTGCTCACCATCGACAGCACAGGTAAGCAGAAAACCTCTGGTCTGGAGCACACCTTGGTTACAGTCTAGCCTGGAAAACAGGAAGCCTAGAGCCTGGCCGTCAGCAGGTAGAAAAATGACAGCCAGACTCTGGCAACCTCTGGGAGAGCTGTCACCTCATGTCACTGTCATGTCAGTCAGCTAAGAGCCAAGCGTCAACTGCTGCTGCCCCAGCACTGCCACCAGACAGCAAGTGAGGGACGCTTGCCCTGTGCGTCCAGCTGAGCCATGAGAAAGCTGGCTGGTGGACACCACTCTTTCATGCAGCCCCCTTAGTTCCTTCTCTCTTGGAGAAACCTTTGGGTACCCCTCTTTAAATAACCCACTGGATGGACCCAAGTGGCCTTCGATCATACTATATATAAAAAAAAGTCCTGAGGAAACCTTTCCGACTCAATGGTGAGAGCATTCTCAAACGGCAAGAGGCTCCAGATCTGAGGTGGTATTTCACAGGAAAGGCTGTCCAAAGCCTGTTTATACCACAGGCATCCACCTCAAGACCCTTTAATGCCTCCACTCTAATCTCCAGTTCTCTATAAAAATACAAATAGATTGTTCTTTCCCAAGGGAGCACTTTTCTTACCATGCCCCATTGCCATAGGAGCTGCACAGACACCGGCTTCCTGCAGCCTGCCTCTGAAGCTCATGGTTAGCTACAGCCAATGACCCTGCATTATTAAGACATTCTGGCTAAGTCTACACTTAGTCAATACTCTGGAATGCAGCAGTTCCTAAGTTCCCCACTTACTTCTGGTGTTCACTGATGTTTGTAAAGTATTAACGATGTATAGAAGCAAACACTACCACCATCAAAAGAGTAAAGCATTCAGTGGGAGCTGAGTGCTGTCTTAATACAGTAACCTAATCCCCGCACTAACTCTTATTACTGTCTGCGCAATACAAACAAACGAAAGGTTAAAGGTCAGTGACTCACTGGAGGCCTCCGCTGGAAGGGGAGAGATGAGAAGAGTCTAGGCGGTTTGTGTACACACTCTGAGCTCTTACACACTGCACATATGGCTTTGGTCTCTCAAAGCCCAGAACCCTGTCCTTTTCGGAATGAATTCCTACTATGGTCCATTCCAAGTGTGCCCCTTCATCTGTGAAGATCCCCACTGTACCACAGGGTCATTAGAACCTCTGACCGAAACCCAGCTGGGAAGGAGTTCATCACGAGGCTTCTTGCGGACATTCTTACTGGACGGCACTGAATCTCACACGGAGTAACCCTGAGGCACGGTGCTGTGCTCTGTGAACAGGGAACAGCTCTTTACTCTGTTCATCTCACCAGGATCTAGAATTGGAGATTTGAAGCCTGTCTCAACTATACACACCATCTCATTTGTAGATCTTTCCCAAGTTTCTTTTCTGTTGCTGGGAAAAATATCTGACAGACAGCACAGAACCCCAGGACTATTCCTGGTACCACCAGGGAGGCCGCCTCCACTCTACCCTGTCTCCCACAGAGGGGCCTCCCCCCGTCCGTCAGGTAGGGGCTGTGTCTAATCCACAATGCTCTGTAGAGGCCTCCTCGCTTCTGTTTGCCATCTCTAGCCTATTTGAGTCCTTCAGAGAATTTCTCTGCAAAGCAACTGCTCATCTTCTTAAAATTCATTTTTAAGAATTATATTTTAGTGAGTGTGTGTTCACGTGTGTGTAAGGGTAGTGGTGGGGCCGGGAAGCCCATGTGAGTCAGAGAACAGCTTGCAGGAGTCAGTCCTCCCCTTCCACCGTGAGTCTGAGGAACAATCTCAGATCTCCGTGGCACCAGTCTTGACCTGCAGAGCCACCTCACTAGCTCCCTTAGAGGCAACTCCACTCTCTTCTGTTTAAAAACAGCAAACGAAGCAGGGAGGGAGGAGGGTGGAAGGGCCTGGCTGAGCATGGAGGTCTACACTAGAGCCTGTGTAGGTCTGAGGCACTCCTGTCTCCTCTCAGCCACTGAAAAGGGATCGTTTTGATGGTGTCAGACCACACTGGAGGAACACGGGGAAACGTGCCGTTCTTTAGGAGTTGCACACAGAACGGCCTTAACCCGGGAAAGCAGGGCTTGGTAAGGTTCGGTTGTTAGTAAGTATGGTGAGCAGCTGGCTCTCCTTGTCCCCTGCCCCCTCCCTCCCTCCCTCCCTCCCTCCCTCGTAGAGGACTCAGGCCATGGCAGGGCGAAGAAAAAGAGCTGGTTACTTTGCTCTAAATTCCCCCTTGTTGCTTCTGGAAGAACCTATGCCGTCATTAGAAGATTAGTAAACCAAACATTCATCTGACTCTGACACCGAATTAAAAATGATCTCCGGCCCGGGGCAAGTAGCAAATCGCAGGTAAAGTCAACTCTCTGATTACAAAGGAACCGGCCTTATTTACATACCACTCAGGCCACTGTGCTCGGAGCTCCATTTAAAGGCTTAGGCCTTCAAACACCTCGGGCGCCAGGTGAGGGGAAGCGAGCATCGCTGTGTGACTACACAGCTCTTACACAATATGTTAGCTCAATTTGCTTTTTTCATTCTTAAATGAAGTATTTTGCCTACAGCAGAGAAAATGTCATTAATTTTATAATTTGCCCAAGAGTTTAAAAAGAATGCTCATTAATCTAAATAACAGGATTAAATTTTTCTGAAAGCAGAATAGAAAGAGCATCAAAGAAGGCAAGGAAATCAAGAGCACTCATATTTATATTTTCTGTCCACCCACCCAGAAGGCTACACTTGCCTCTCAGATGACTGCTGCTTCTTTAATGGCTGGTTGTGGACACATGAATTCAGTTAGGACATCCTTTGCACCTCAACATAACTGTACGCCTCGGCTGGTTTTTGCTAACCACTACAGATTACATGGAGTTTCTTTTTACTTCTTTGGCTGACCTGTTTGAATATAAAAACGAAGCCTTACAGACATATTTTAATGCAATTTGGTGTTTTCCAATCTAGCAGAATAAATAACTTCAAGTTACAATAAAGTTACCAAACATTGCTTATGCTCCAAACCAGGCATCTACAAAACCAGTGGGAATGAAGGCAGATGCATGTATGTTTACACTCAATGATCTCAGAACTGTCACAGCGGTCAAGTGGCTATGGCAGGGTCTTCCCTGTTCTGAGATAGGCATCCTGAGGCCATGCTCTGACTGACGACATTCAGGGATGCAGGATTTAGTACATCAGCTCACTTAGAGTGAGCATCTTCACTGGCCGTGCTCAGACATACAGACTACAGCATCAATGTGTAGTCAGGACTTTAAAATAGCGGTATATGAAAGAGATTAAGGGACTGGTAGGATGGCTCAGTGGGCAAAGGCACAGCAAGTGTGAGAATCTGAGTTCAATCCTTAGGACCCACATGGTGGACAGAGAGAACCGTGAATCATTGTCTGATCTGACCTCCACCCACTACCCCATAAACTAAATGTTAAAGCACAGGGGAGGGAGCAGGTCTCTTATGGAGGTTGGCGAACACATGAGAAACGCATGAATTCCCATCCTGGTGAAACATTATACAATTGCCAACCACTGCAACATAAAAGCAGACACATTCCTACATTAACGTTTTTCCTTTTACTATATTATTTTTGTCCAAAGGATTTTGTGTGTGTGTGTTGGAAAAGGAGTTTATATATGTACATACACATGTTTGAAAAGGTAATGGCAGAGTTCTGATTCTAGGTGAGGACGTCCCTCTGTTTGGCCAAGGAAACAGTGGGAGCTACCAACCTGCTCTATAGAACTTAGGGACGGTGTCAGCGATCCTGCAGCTTCGATCATGAATGTTGTGACACTTTACCATGGAAGGGGCATCTGTCACAGGAACCACAGACCAGTGACCCTTTGTCATATATAAAGACACAGAAAAACATTGTGCCTTTAGAGAAGAATAAGGCTTAACACAAAATCAGAGAAAAGGGGTTGGGGATTTAGCTGACAGTGGTAGATCACCTGCCCTATTTGCCCAGCTGTTCTAGCATAAGGTCCCCAGGGTCAAAGTCTCCTTTTCCAGTTTTCACCAGCTCCTGTTCCATTGGCTGGAAAAAAAAAAAAAAGAAAAGGAACCATCCCTTGTCCCATAGAGAATGTCACAGGCTGAGAGGAAAGAACACTCAGTTCTCAGGCAGGCTTGCTCACCTGATCAGTAGTTTTAAAAATTCATCAAGAATCATGGTTTCCTGGCTTCTTGGGAAGAGCAGCTCTGGCGACTCTGACTGCTGGCAGCAAGCAGAATGGACTCTACCGGGACACAGAGCATCCATCTAGGGACTCATGATCTCATGCAGGGACACAGAGCATCCATCTAGGACTCCATGATCTCATGCTGGGACACAGAGCATCCATCTAGGATCCATGATCTCATGATCTCGTGAAGTCCGGGACACGGAGCATCCATCAGGGCTCCATGATTCTAGGGACACAGAGCATCCATCTAGGACTCCATGATCTCATGCCGGGACACAGCATCCATCTAGGGTCAAAGATCTCCTTTCCAGCATCCATTTAGGACTCCTGATCTCATGCCGGACACAGAGCATCCATCTAGGACTCTGTGATCTCATTGAGCATCCATCTAGGACTCCATGATCTCATGCAGGGACACAGAGCATCCATCTAGGACTCCATGACCTCATGCTGGGACACAGAGCATCCATCTAGGGACTCCATGATCTAAAGGATCTCATGACTCAGGGGAGCATCCATCTAGGACTCGTGATCTCATGATCTCCAGGGACACAGAGCATCCATCTAGGGCCTTAGAACAGATCTCATGATCTCATGCAGGGACACAGAGCATCCATCAGGACTCCTGATCTCATGAGGACACAGAGCATCCATCTAGGACTCCATGATCTCATGCAGGGACACAGAGCATCCATCTAGGACCTGATCTCATGCAGGGACACAGAGCATCCATCTAACTCCGTGATCTCATGCAGGGACAAGAATCCATCTGGTGATCTCATGCAGGGACACAGAGCATCCATCTAGGACTCGGGATCTCAAGGGGACACAGAGCATCCATCTAGGACTCCATGATCTCATGATCTCATGCAGGGACACAGAGTATCCATCTAGGACTCCATGATCTCATGCCGGGACACAGAGCATCCATGGACTCCATGATCTCATGCAGGGACACAGAGCATCCATCTAGGACTCCGTGATCTCATGCAGGGACACAGAGCATCCATCTAGGACTCCATGATCTCATGATCTCATGCCAGGACACAGAGCATCCATCTAGGACTCCATGATCTCATGATCTCATGCAGGGACACAGAGCATCCATCTAGGACTCCATGATCTCATGCAGGGACACAGAGCATCCATCTAGGACTCCATGATCTCATGCAGGGACACAGAGCATCCATCTAGGACTCTGTGATCTCATGCAGGGACACAGAGCATCCATCTAGGACTCCATGTGATCTCATGCAGAGACACAGAGCATCCTAGGACTCTATGATCTCATGATCTCATGCAGGGACACAGAGCATCCATCTAGGACTCCATGATCTCATGCAGGGACACAGAGCATCCATCTAGGACTCTGTGATCTCATGATCTCATGCAGGGACACAGAGCATCCATCTAGGACTCCATGATCTCATGCCGGGACACAGAGCATCCATCTAGGACTCCATGATCTCATGCCGGGACACAGAGCATCCATCTAGGACTCCATGATCTCATGCAGGGACACAGAGCATCCATCTAGGACTCCGTGATCTCATGCAGGGACACAGAGCATCCATCTAGGACTCCGTGATCTCATGCAGGGACACAGAGCATCCATCTAGGACTCCATGATCTCATGCAGGGACACAGAGCATCCATCTAGGACTCCATGATCTCATGATCTCATGCAGGGACACAGAGCATCCATCTAGGACTCCGTGATCTCATGCAGGGACACAGAGCATTCATCTAGGACTCCATGATCTCATGCAGGGACACAGAGCATCCATCTAGGACTCCATGATCTCATGCCGGGACACAGAGCATCCATCTAGGACTCCGTGATCTCATGCCGGGACACAGAGCATCCATCTAGGACTCCATGATCTCACCCCCATGCAGTCACTTCTTGTATGTCCTTTCTACCCACATGATCTAAAACAGCCTATCACCGTTTTTTCTGTATTTCCTGTCACCTCTTCTCCACACTATCTGGGAAAATGATCTCTTAAAAAGCATCACTTACAGGACTTATCTCTCTGGCGTCAACACTGCTGTTCACCCACTGCATGGCTTTGCACATGAACGCTGACCTATAGTTCTGAAAACCGCTCCAATAGCACAGACACCGTTCATTTTTACTGGCAGTCCTGTAACGTTTTGATTCTCTGACCAATACATTTCCTGCTGCCTTCTATAATCATCTTCTCTGTAACTATGTCATTTTTGGGAGCACCGAACTTGATGACTAGCATTTCTTCCTGGTGCTTCGTCTCTAAGCTAAGTAATAGTCGATAGCAACAGATAGCAGCCAATACTCACTGAAGCGTTTGTGCTGGCTGCGAACACAGACTAAAATCCTTGCTACTGCACTCAAGAATTGGTCAGGACACTTAGTTTACCTCAGAGCAAATACCCCACACAGCAAGCAATTCTCACAGAAGCACAGCCCTGCCTAGGGCCCCTACCAGGGAGCTACCACTTTCAAAAAAATCCTCCCTTTTGACTGAAGTCAGATCTTGTTTGCTGTGCATTTGGCCCCTAAGCATTTGGAAGTGAGAGGAATGGAATGCTGCCTCTTCTACGGGTCCTGTGGCTCTCTCTACATGGCTGAAAACAGTTTTTATTTCCTTCAGCTCATACTTACTGACCAGATAACACCCAAATAGGAGTTCTGAGGTTCCACACAGAGAAGAGTCACATGGAAAGAGCACTCTTTTCCTGAGAGGAATAGCAGGATCCTATAAGAAACGGGACTTAGCAGTATCTTTGCATAAATAACAGGTCTGTTCCAATTCACGGCAGTAAGCACCCTTGCCTCTTCATAACTGGGTCTGGTAGAGACTGCAAGGACCACTGTAAGGACCAGAGTTAGGATCTTGGAAGTCACATCTCTGAACATCCTTTATTCTTAGACGCAGACCTCAGAAGCAGGCACTTACAGACTGGCCAGCATCATTAACTACAAGTGTTACCTCCTGATGTTTCCTCTCATGCGTCCAACCACTCTGGGCTTCATTTCCTACATGAAAAGGCTCATCTTGGGAAGTTAGATGTCTCAGTATGTGACAATACTTGCTGCTAAGACTGACAACCTGAGTGTGATCCCAGGACACATGTGATAGAAGAAGAAAACTTACTCTCACAAGCTGTCCTCTGACATCCCCATATGTGCTGTGGTATGTACATGTGTGTGCTTGTACACACACACACACACACACACACACACATACACACACACACACACGCACACACGCACACAAACATACACCACTACCACCATAAAAACCAACAACAAAACAAGAAAGAAAATAAACCCTCCACTTCCCTATTTAATACAGAGGTTAATTCAAATTTTGAATTCAATGTACATCTTGAGAATGCAGTGTCCCTCAAATGATAGATTATCAATTAATATTAAGTTTCCAAGTAACTGCATTATGAGCAGAGAATGATGGGACTTCTAATAGAAGCTTGTGAGTTCAATTCTTTGGTGAACAGCATTTCTTCTGGGCAATCTGATCCAGGGTGAGCATTCTGTGTGTCCACAACTCCCATGTCACATGGGAAACTGTGGAGGTTACACTTGGGGACAGACATGGACACTGCCTCCAAAGGCATAATTGTGGTTATAAACTGACAAGCTCTACAATAATTGATGGCCACTCATCTCCATGTTTCATCAAGGACTTGGTCTTTTATCATCTGTCTCCATCAAAATGCCCAAGGTATAGCGTGAACTCTTGTGGATGCAGCTGGAATGAGCAGCAGCAACAGCTGTCTGTCTGTCTGACCCTGACTTTAAAACCACATTATGGAACTGGTCAACTTCTGCAGACTTGATAAGAGGCTGGCCAAGCCAGTTTCCCCACTGCACACAGTGGCAGGCAGCTCAGATCTGCTGGGCAAGTGCTTGAGAGAAGTTTTCTTGTATCTGTCAGAAGCACACCAGCATGAAGCCACGCTGAGGATGTTCCTGCTCTCAGAGCTCAGTCAGGCCTGGGTGGTTTCAAGGTTATGAACAGCAAGCAAAAAAGGACCTTAAGGAGGCTACTGCCCAGCCAAGCACGTTCTCCAATAACGCCCATGACTTCTTAGACCCTTCCAGGGTGACTCTGATAGGGCATCCCTTGTGCAACCGAGCCTAGGCAGCTTTTGTAGCTTGCAGTGCTATGGTGATCCTAAAGGAACTCGTTCCTAAGAGAAAGTGTTAGGTGCTGACAGCCATCACAGTTCACACAGAGCTGAAGGTAAAGGCAGGCAGAAAAGCCTGTCTGCATAGTCAGAGAGGGTGAAGCTTAGGAATTACCACAAGTTAATTCAGAAAGTAACAGCTGCAAAACAAAAAAGCAGGAAGCCTGGATAAACGCTAAACTCTTCCCACATGGCCTCACTGTCAGAGGTATCTTAGTCATATTTAAGCATCATCAGCACAGAAACAGCAGTACCCGAATCCTTCAACGGCCAGAACCTACAGCCTGCACTCTGGGAATCAGAAGCCCATCTCCCTCTGATGCTCTGAAGACCAGGATGTCTGCAGAGGTGGAAAGAAAGCTCTCTCTCACCTCCACGACAGCCTCTTGTGAACAGAATGCCTAAGGGCCTGGGGTTTTCAATAAAATGCTTCCAGTTATGATCTTGCCTGACAACTCTGCTGGAAGAATAATGCAATTTCAGAAATCAGAAAAGGCTACGTTTATTTACTGAAATGACTCCCACGAAGTCATAAATTCCAGCCCATTGCATTTTCAGGACTGACTACATTTATGATTCCATACCATCTATAACTTACTTTAAAATACTACTGGTTTCGAATATTTTCCTCATGGCACATACATTATATTTAAGATCGTCTATGTACATCCATCCAAAAGAAACAAAACCCAATATTTATGACAAGCAGTAAAACATGCAGGTTGTGCTGTTTAATTTCACAATCCACTGACAGGTAAGACCTGAGATTTCAAAACAAATTGTTCTGACAACACGATGTACCCCTGCTCAACAGGCAGTCAGGGAACCGAATCAGGCAGCGGTTACAGAGCAAGTAATGGCCTTCATCAGGGTTCTAACGCCAGAGGCAGACTTGCACACCTGCACCTCATGGCATCACCAGCATTTGCACCAAAGCTCATCTACAAGCAGTGAAAATGGCAGAACCAACCCAGGGACAACAACGATCTTCACAGCCAGGACGGGCTAGAAACAGAGATGCTCTTGTACCCAGCAGGACAGGAGCGGACTACATTTTGGCAACACATTAAATCTACGATTCTGGAAGCCTATAGTGTTTCTTTGTTATTTTTTGTTTTGCTTTGAGATGAGTATCAAACTTCCAATGAAGCCCATGTTGGCTTTGAACTCACTAAAATCCTGCTGCCTCTGCCTAGGGAGCGCTGGGATTACAGGCACGAGACACATTGCCTGGCTCAGTCTTAAGGTCTTATTCATGCTTCAAACACCACTGCTCTTAGACCTCTTGGGCTGTTGAAACAAAACACTTCAGTGAAGACTCACTGCCATGCTGGAGGCCGCGGAGCTCACAATCCAGGGGTCAGGTAATGCTCTGTCTGCTGAGGAACTCACAGGTGGCAGCATCAAGTCCTAGACCAGCAAAGGCTCTGCCTTGTGCCTTTAGGGTAGGGGCACTATTCATCCAGATATGGAGAACAACTGATCAAAGAAGGGATTCCCTGCAAGTTCAGGTGGTAAAGTAATGAGCTTAATGGGGTTAAATATTGGAGCATGAAGAATTCAAACGTCATCAGCAAATCTCTTTGGGCAATTTAGGGGCAGCTGTACTACTGAGCCATACCCCAAACAACTGTTTGTCTCATAAAATCTTGGGGAGGTGAGTGACCTTCTAAGGATCTAATGACGGCCATCCGACTCCTGACCTGCTCCATTTTCTCCAGGAGGGAACACAGGCCCATCAGGATTTTAATCTTGATCTTGTGAGTGTGTCATGTGGGTGGTCATGGATGCTCTGAATCTAGAAGGCACTGGTTATATCCAGCATGGAGGAAAGCGCTATAGAGCAGACCCTCACACTAAGGTGAAGTCCTCATGCCAAGTTGTTGAATACTGGTATAACCTGGGCCCTACACAGACATGTGGGATGAGACACAAGCAAGAGGGGTTCCTGTGGAAGGGGTACAGTGAGCCATTATGAGGTTTTCTTCCCAAACGCACAAAGATGGGGAAAATGTAAAAACACAAAACTACAAAGGAATCTAGACACGTGATCACTGCTTCGTTGAATGCTAGTTGCTAGCCATATGGGCAGTGATGACACATGCTCAGTTCTTAAGTGCATGCTGCATGTCTGACACATGCTAAGTCCTGAGCAGCCGGGGATAGTCTCTGGCTTTATAGGCTCCTATGTATGTGAGAGCGAAGTATAAGCAGATCCTCTACAGTGGTACAGAGTGAGAAAGGCGAGCACACAGGTTCACAGACAGAAGGTAAGGGACATTTACCTTTGACAAAGTGATGTTTAAACCAAAGCCTACAGAATTAGCTGGCTGAGGGGAAGAAGGAGTCAAGGAGGCATTCCCAGGGAAGAAAGTCCTTTTCTTTTAAGAGGTGAGGAAGAGAACTAAAGAGTGAGGAGGCAGATGTGGTGCAGGCTATAGCTGTAGCACTTGGGAAGTTATGGCAGGCGTCAAGCTGCAGGTCATCCTGGGCTGTGCAGTGAGCCTGGCTGTGTAACAAGGCACTAACCTGTATAACGTCCCCCTACACACCAATTACAGGGGAGAGAAGGAAACTCAGAAAGACGCCGAAAGACAGGGGCTAAACAGTCTTAATAATTGGTTGAAATAAAATTTAACACTTCCAGTCTCTCCCCAAGGTTTATAGTTATGGCATTGTTACGCTATGCTATTCCAGAATGAAGTATGGTTTGTATTTTTATGCTAGTGGCATGAAGCACTGTGCTATGTTACAAAGCTAAAGGAATTTTAATTTTCTATCTAGGTAGTACTGACCACATGATTACTAAACTAAGAAGTTTATAGATTAATTTTTCCTTTCTTTTTTATTTTCCTGTCCTTTCTCATTTAGATTATTTTTTTTCAATGAGTATCTACACCTTGGTTCTCTATCTATAATGTTATACATCCTCAAATTTGTCAAACTTTCCATACAGTTGTCCAGGGGTCATCACTGTAAAAGAGTAATGATATTCAAATGTTAGCTGCAGAAGATCTACCTGAAAGGCTGCTGACACAGGAGGCTCTTGGCTGCCTGCTCAGTGTCTGATTCTAGTCTGGAGTGGGGCCTGAGGATTCATACGTCTCTCAATGCCCAGGTGGTGCAAATGCTAGAGTCCTGAGAACACACGGCCACACCACAGCCCTGCAGCCCGTGAACCTGAGTACAGGGGTCAGGAGGGAGCAGCTGTTCTCAGCTCTTAGCCAAGGTAGTAACGGCCATGCGAACAACTATAATTCAAGTCCGAAGCTGGGGCTGAGTTGTATTTCAAACAATTTTGAATTGTTTGACATTCCAATCTTGCTGTACTCTTTAGCTGGCTTCACAGAGAGATGTCTCACAGAATCACCATCTCAATGGAGCAGTGAGTCTTCTAAAACCACTTAGTCCTGCAGGCGTCACTACTGTTAAACGGAACCTTATCTTCCCAAGGATCTGGAAGCTGAGAAGCTCCTCCACGAGGTGAAAGAATTTCGAACACAAGCAATGATGTTTTGTTTTAGAAAACACCATCGAGGTTTCAAAGTAATGAGAGTGGGAAGAATAGGCAGTTACAGTACACTTCATCAGAGAGGCCAACATTACATATGCAGTATCTTCTTTAAATCAGACTGGTTATAATAATCAGTGAAATTCTGAACCATCTCCAGGAATCTTATCAACCACTTCTTTGGTAACATGGGCTCCACAGCAGCACTGCCTGCTGATCTTGTTATACCAACTCACTTTACAGCCACTCAGTATATTTAAACACACTGCCTAGCTCTCTCTCACACACACACACACACACACACACACACACACACACACACACACACACACCCAAACCCCTACATATATCAAGAACAACAATAAAAAAAAACCTTGTGATTTTACTTTTGTTCCAACTAGAACAATTCATCTTAATAATGGTTAACATGTATTAAAATTTTCATAAACTGATCAAAGTATTATATATAATTACAGCAACGGTGGCACTCAGCAGCCCTTAGGAGGTAACAGACACCCCTTCCTTCCCAGCCCAGTCTCGTGGTTGATGGAATGAGACGCTACTGTGCACAGTGCTCTGCAGTGACTCCTCTCACACTTTCAGGTTGTTCACTGACTTATGACAACTTACAAAGTGTAGCAGTGGTACTGCTGTGGATCCCCACTGACGGAACTCAGTCCGTGACCTGACACTGCTGGCTTGTGCTCTGGGCATCTTGATTTCTGAGAGCGAGAGCAGACAGTGAGCAAGGGAAGCAGCCGTCCCAAGCCCTGCTGGGGTGGCATCTATATCATCACCATGACAGCCTGTCACACCGGGTCATGCCATGTCATGCCATGATGGCCTGCCATACTGGGTCACTCCACAGAGCACCATTATACCCTAGTATACCAGGTCACTCCATAGAGCACCATGACGGCCTGCCATACTGGGTCACTCCATCCACTACCATGATGTCCTGTCATACTGGGTCACTCCATCCACTACCATGATGTCCTGTCATACTGGGTCACTCCATCCACTACCATGATGTCTTATTACACCAGGTCACTACATGTCCTGGTGTAAAAATGTATCAGCCCAACTTCAGAAGCCCCATGGTCTATAACAGGCTTAACACTGTTTAACAGTACAAAGTTCAATGTCTCTTCTGAGACTTAAGGCTGTAACCCCATGTAAAATCAAAATAAAAAAGCAGATCACATATTGCCAATATACAGTGACACGGAACATGCAGTATCATTCCAAAAGGGAAGAAAGGGAGCATAATGAGGAAATACTGGACAAGACTGGAAACCAGCTGGGCAGACTCCAAATTCTCCACTTCTATGTCTGACGCATCGTGCTTTTCAGACCTTCAGTTCCTTTCAGCTTTGTTGACTGCTCCACACTTCTCTCCTGGGCTGGTTCTGAACCCTGCTAGCAGCTCCCCTGGGCAGGTACCCCACAACCCAGTCATCATCTTGGAGTCTTCAATACAATCCAGGCTTCACCTTCACAGCTTTATGCGATGGCCTCTCTGGGCCTCCCTGCCAGGATGCCCCTGACACACGCCTGGCCTCAGCCATTTACCTTACCAAAGAAGGGAGATTCCACATCCTCTTTCCCATATTCTTGACTCTAAATCCAGAACGAAGTGCCTAAGCTGCCATGCTTTGCTGCTGGCTGGGCTGGAAGTTATTGTCTTCATTCGATTACAGCTCTCCTGGTTTGATGGTTCCTTTTACTGTTTAAGCTTTTCTTTACCTTTCCAGACCCTGGAAGCTCAGCTGGGTGGGGTCTGGCCCCGAGGTCACCACACTCTTTTCATTTCATTTAGCATCAGGTTTTCTTTCAACTTTTTATCTCTTTGAGCACCAGACTTAGCTCTGTCTCTCCTCAAACTGTCCATTTGGTAGTTTTTCTTGAGCAGCTTCTTCCTTTTCATTGTAGATCTGCCTGGAGTCTTGAAATCTCCTCTGCCATGGTCATTAATCCAAAACTCCTCAACTTAGCCTCAGGCAGATTTTTTTCATAAAAGGACAAAGAAGGCACATCTCTGCCAAAATATCAAAGAATGGCCTCTAGGTCACTTACTTACTCATGTACTTCCCCTCTGAAACCTCTTGAGCTGCTCCATTATTATCTACATTGGTCTCAGCACCACTATATTCCACACTCCTGCTAGTGTGGCCTAGTAAGCTTTGCTTAAAATGTTCAAATTCTTTCCTAAAGTCACATTCCATCAACTCGGGCATAGTCAGGACTGTCACAGCGATACCCCACTCCTGGTATCAACTTCTGTCTTTGACGGTTTTCTATTGCTGTTAAGAGACATCATGGCCAAGGCAACTCTTTTAAAAGAAAACATTTAATTGGGGCGGGTTTATAGGTTCAGAGATTTAGCTCATTGCCATCATGGTAGGACTATGGAGGCATACAGGCAGCCATGTTGGTAGAGAAGTATCTGTGAGTTCTATATCCATATCCACAGACAGGAGAAAAAAAGACACCGGGCTTGACATGGGCTTTTAAAACCTCCAAGCATACCCTAGTGACACACTTACTTTCTCCTCACCTTCTAATTCTTCTTATGCATCATTGGTGACTAAGCAGTCATATCTATGAGCTTTTGAGGGTCACTCAAACAACACTAGAGCACAGCACAGGCTTTCTTGACTGCTTTATTCCTCCAGGAGCGTTCTAACTGAGTTGCCTCAGTGTCCCAGCCATAGCAGCACAAGCAGGCCAGGCCCTCTTGTGGTGGCTGATGATCACAATGAATCTCTCTTACTTATCTTACTTGATCACCTCAGGTGTTTTTTTCGTGGTATTGGAAAATTAGTCTATCACAGAGAACTTATACAGAGAAGTACATTATTGTTGTCACTGTACCGATCAATGACATGGTTCAGAAGCCTCTGGCATTTTTTGTGGGGATGTTTGGAAAGCATTCAAGATGCTCACTATCTGAGAGGATGAATAGTGCCTTAGTGGACACTGCTGGTAAGGACTTGTATGGCCAGAAGTGAAAGGAAACAGACAGACCATGCTGATAAGGTTTCCGGGGTGGGTGTGGATATGCTACTGAGAAGTGGGCGAGTCCATGCATTGCTGTGTTAGCCACATGTGCTGCGACCATGCACGGGTGAGAATGTCAAGGCAGCTGACTAATTCACCTGGTGGAGAAGGTTTCAAAATGCTACAGTGTCCAGGTCATGGCGGAGTGAGCGCTGCTTGCTTTTTGCCAGGTTTACATGAAAAGTGAGAGCAAGAGATACAGTGGAGAGATTTAAAACCTGCACCTTGGCTTAGGGGGAAGCTTAGAGTCATAACTGAGAGAGAGTGGTTTAAGGAGACTGTGTTATCGGAGATAAGCTATTTGTAGCGAGGCAAGTGGAAAAGTGCCTTAAGGATGCTCCTGACTAAGCACAGCCATCCACTGCAGCCCACGGGAGAGGAGAAGTGTAAATCCACTTCTCAGACTTTCTGTGGGAGGACAGCTCCCGGGCACCGTCTTTGCACAGGAACAGGTAGGACGGTCTCCCTGGGGTGGTTCTCCTGGGTTCAGCTTTCTAGGCACACAACGGCCAGTACAGTTAGCGGGGATCCTCAGGGTACAGTTCATGCTGGCCGGACTCTGGCACTATCAATACGATGCCAGCTTTGCAGGCATGTAGAATACAGGCATTACACGCTGAATAACAGAGACTTGCACCATGATGTCTTGCACACAGGCCGGGCAGTGTGAAGGAGGGCAATGTATGAAGCTGTGGGAGTGAGGCTAAGGCTCCAGTGGAACCAGGACTCTACATACAGAAGAAGTGTGAAATATCTGCTAAGAAAGGCCACGGGCAGGAAGCAGAGGCAAGACGGTGTCACTAATGTAAAAGGTTATGAACTCACATACAAGTATATAACAGCCGGGATCTAATAGGCTGTTTCTAGCTCACTGAAATCATCTCTAAAAAGAAGAAAAACTAGAAGCAGAATCAAGAAAGACCGGTGCTTAAGATATAGAGAACACAAATAAGAATGTGTTAGTGATTTCCTCCACACCGGGTAACCCTGGAAAGGGATGGAAAGTGTTTTTCCCTTCCAGGCAGCCAGTATAAAAATAACCCAACAGTACAGGACTTCTAAGTGAGCTGGTTTGAAATTCGGGTATTTGTTTCTCTTTATTCATATTTGCTTATTTACTTTTCTTTTCATGGCACTGGAGATCAAACCTTATGCCTCAGGCATACTACACACACAGAGTCACCGAAACACCCCATTCCGTTCACATAAAAACAATAAGGTCTATTTACTTTTGTTTTATGTATAGGTGCATGTATGTATGTACACCATGTACATGAAGTACCCCTGCAAATTGGAAGAGGGTGTTGAGTCTCCTAGAACTGAAGTTATAGGCTGCTGTAATCGACCATGTACATGCTAGGAACTCAACTCACATTCCTCTGTCTGAGCAGTAAGTACTCTTGAAGGCCGAGCCATCTCTCTAGGCTCCTATAACTTATTTATTGTTTTAACAAACATATTTTAGATCCTTAGAAAATCTTTACTGAAGAATGTGCAATGAAAAGAGGCTGAGATTTTAGCATGGTCCTTGTAACTCTTTTGTGCGACCAAGTCTTGCAATCAGAGGCGACTGCCATGAATTTGTTGGTTTGCACTACAATTTTACTGGGGGTTAAAGGTGTCTCAAAAAGGAAGGGCATGTAAATTTATAAGTGCCCTAAAGTCTCCAAATAATACCTTAGCATCTGTGCCAATTGAGCTTGTCTGCCTCAGGGACCCTGCTGCTCCTCTTGTGTTGCCCGGGGGGAGCCTGGACCCCTGTACTCATCCACTGTATTTCAGCCAATTCACTGAGGAAAGTCTCTTAACTTTTTTTTTTCTTTTTTTACAGGGTGGGGAGTAGACAAGGGCCTCATACATATCTGGGAAAAAGTTAACCTGAAAACCAGTCTGAGCTCTGTGTGACACCAGCCACACAGAACTCTTCACACACCCTGAGGACCCCTAGGTGTACTGTGCATGCAAGGAGGGTGGGTGTGATTGTTCTGCACCAACAAAATCTGGGACCTTCAGAACAGAGGAACACATTAGTAACGGTATCCACTGTTCATGCAACCAACCTCATGTCATCCTTATAAGTTAACAAGGCAGGCATATAACTCATAATACAGTCTAGAGGATTGGATATCACGTCCAAATTCAGAGAGATTTGGGATTCGAACCTAACACACTGTTTTGTATAACTTCCCATTTGTAAAATCTTAAAACACAAGAGATTCCGAGGATACTGTATAGTGTCTTGGTTATTTTTCTGTAGCTTTGACAAAACATCACAACAAAGGCAACTTATAAAGGAAAAGGTTTACTTTTGAGCTCACAGTTCCAGAGGGCTGGAGTCCATGACCGTGGTGGCAAGGAGCATGGCAGCAGGCAGGCAGGCAGCAGACAGGCAGCAGGCAGGCAGCAGGCAGGCAGTAGGCAGGCAGGCAGGCATAGCACTGGAGCAGTAGCTGGGAGCTCACATTTCACTCACAAGCATGAGGCAAGGAGAGGTAAGTGGAAATGACATGGGCTTGTAAAGTACCAAAGCCAGACTCAAGCGACACACTTCTTCTGATAAGGCCACACCTCCTAATCCTTCCCAAACAGTTCTAACAACTGGGGACCAAGTATTTGACCATATGAGCCTATTGGGGCCATTTGCACTCAAACCATTACATATAGGATGTGGCTGCTGAAATGTACTTTTCAAAAACGTTTTGGTTGTAACAATATCACCCATCAGTCAAGTCCTACCCTTGTTCCACACTATTCCAAATCAGAAAAACAACTTCACACCAGAGTCAAAATGTAAATGGGAGATTTTATTACCAAGTGGCCCAGTTGAGCAGAGTTGCAAAAACAGACTTAGCTAACTATGTACAGCTCCGTTACCTTGTCTGTAACAACTTACAATGACATAATATAATCTGATGGGTTGCAAAGTGATGAAATTCACAGGAAAATTCTTTATCCTTGTTGCCATAGGAATTCAGAACGTAAACATATTAAGCTGGGCAAATATTTGGATGCTAGAATCAACAGTTATTTTTAACACAAAGCACAGAAATCTTTTTTTTTTTTTTAGTCTGAGAAGCATGCTAACTTCAACAAGAACCTGTGTAAAGAAGATACTCCAGGCTATAAATAAAACCATTAACAACGGTTTTAAGAAAACATTAGGAAGTCTTAATATATTACTTACACAATTTCAAATGCCGTGTTTCTAACAGTTACCCAAGTGTGACATTCATGCAAACAACAGCAAATGAATTCATAGCTCCTGATCTCTACTAAGGTAGAAATCATTAAGCGATCTGATGAAGCTTGGTGAGGCTAGGAGTGCAGTGTGGGCTCTGAATAATGAGGCTCAGTAATTATTATCATTACAGAAATAATCCATCGAGCTGGAGAACATTGTTGTTGTTGCTTGTTTTTTGAGGCAGGATCTCACCATGTAACTCCAGCTGGCTTAGAACTTGTCATGTAAACCAGCTGGTCTCAAACTCACAGAGATCTGCCTTCCTTTGCCTTCTGAGTGATGGATCAAAGGTGTGTAACGAGAAGGTTAGGCTGACTCCATGACAGGCTTCAAACTGACAGTTCAGGAGACAAGGCCTAAATCTGTTTCCAGGATCTGGCAAGTCCATGCAAGTCCAGGCCTCAGAAACTGTTCCTGCCACCTGGCCTGAGGCAAGGACAATGAATCAGCTGCAGTTCCAGATTTCCTCAGCAACAGTTTCTAGGCTTCCCCAGCTGCAGTTTCTAGGCTTCCCCAGCAACAGTCTCCAGTCCCCAAACCCTGGTAATGGAATGTCCCTAGAGATGAAGCAAGATAAAGGTCACCTACCCCGGAGTCCCTATGTGTGCTTTAAACCAGGCCTGGAGCTCACTTGGGTATGCTGACAAGGGGTATCTTGATAATGGGAGACCCAGTATGCTGGACTTCTTCAGAGTAAAACACTCCAGAATATCACTCTTTGTCGAATCATGGACCCTTACAGTTCCACCACGCCTGGCATGGACATTTATTTTTGATAAATAGACTGATGCCATGCCATAAAAATAAAAGGAAATGCTGGAACAGGAAGTAAAAAAATTGTCATAAAGTTTAATTGCAGTGATATAAAGGCCAGGGTTCAACAAACACTGGTGGAAATATTTCTCATACAGTATCCTTACACATGGACTCTTGCTGCTACTGTGTTTATGGCTAGTGGGTCTATATGGGCACAGTTTCTGACATTGTTCCCTCAGAAAGTGATGTCCAAGGAGAAGTGTGGTGAGAACAGGGAGCCGCAGGATCTGTCATCTCAGGGTCACACTGCTCTTACCAGAGCCTGCCCCTCAGTGTACGTGGCACACGGAAGACACAGGGGCGATGCTGATGACACAGTAAGGCCCACTTTCTGGTTCCTCCGGGGTCACTGTTTGCTCTGTTTTCAGTCACTGCTGTCCTTTACAGTCACATGCACGTTAGAGTTATTATGCTGTCAGTGACGCTACAGACTGCGAGCCGTGCTAGCCAGAAAAACCCAGGTCTGTCCACTGAGAAAGAACTCTTCCACAGAACATCACTGTTTACAGACAAACAAAGTACAAGGTCAGTGTCGGCCAACGACTCGTCTTACTGGATTCTAGAAAATCAAAACATAACGTTTGAAGGTGTGAAATTCTCTGAACCCCGATAAGTACTACAAAGTACACATTAAAAGAAAATTGCAAGAATCATTATACTTCTTCTGAAAGCCAAATTAATTTTAGTTTTCTCATGCTTTCTCATTTTGGCTAATTTCATTAATTTTTGTTGTCAGTTTGATTCTGAGTGAGTCCTAACCACCTGCACAGCGAGAGCTAACATCGTCGGAGCAAACTGTGTGCTGGCTGCTCTCTTTCTACAAGTAAGCACTGCCATAGACAGAAGGTCCCCTACCCTCTTCCCCAGCAGCCTGCCGTCCACAGTCATAGGCACAGGGGTGGGACGGGACATGCACATGGGGTGGGGTCACCCCGAGCCTCAGGTGACTGCTCTGAGGTGAGGATATAAGCCTTGGTGCTCTGTTATTTAGACCCTCCCCCACAGCTGAGACCTGCAGTACTAAATACCCAGGGGAAAATGTCACATCATGTGACCCTTTCTGTAAGCATCTGAAGAAAAGCAATCATTTATGTTGTTCACACAGAATTCCCAAACTACGGATGCTGAGAGTCTTCAAGGCATAGGGTGAAAGAACTTATTTCTGGATTACTGAATTTTAGTTTCTCAATGAAACTAACAGCAACCAGGACATTCCAAAGCATCCAGAGCCATTCCTCTTCTTTCTCTTCTTCCCCAATTCTGTCTTCTGTGACGAACTCACCCTGACGAACCTGAAACCACCAAATAGGGGCTCTTCCTGAGTGTGGCCTCCTGAACCTGCCCTTCAATACCTCAGCCTAACTCAAAGGCTCTTTGCAAAGAGATGCAGCAAAACGACATTATCAAGCAGAAAGAGATGAATGGGAGAAACAGTTTAAAAAAGAATACAAGCCTGGAAATCAGTTTCAGCAGTACAGTGGGCTTCACTCTGTCTTGGGACTAGTGAGACTGAAGACTGTGGCCTAGAGGGTCCAAGGAGCAGGGAGAGACGTGGGAAGGGAGGTGAGAAATAACAAGTTCTTACTGTGTAACAGATGAGAGCACATCTTTTGGAACCCAGTGGACCAGGGCTCAAATAAATCACACAATTTTGTCCTGTTATGAACAATCTAACCTTGAGTGAGAGAGTCTTCTCTGAGCCTTGATTTTAACATCTGAAAGTGGAATCGATTGTATGTACCCTGAGGGGTTTGAGTATTAACTTTTGAATGGCTAGGACATGTGCTTAGCAGGGTAGTTGAATGGCTAGGACAGGGTGCTTAGCAGGGTAGTTGAATGGCTAGGACAGGGTGCTTAGCAGGGTAGTTGAATGGCTAGGACATGTGCTTAGCAGGGTAGTTGAATGGCTAGGACAGGACAGTGTGCTTAGCAGGGTAGTTGAATGGCTAGGACAGTGTGCTTAGCAGGGTAGTTGAATGGCTAGGACAGTGTGCTTAGCAGGGTAGTTGAATGGCTAGGACAGGACAGTGTGCTTAGCAGGGTAGTTGAATGGCTAGGACAGTGTGCTTAGCAGGGTAGTTGAATGGCTAGGACAGTGTGCTTAGCAGGGTAGTTGAATGGCTAGGACAGGACAGTGTGCTTAGCAGGGTAGTTGGCACACATTTTAATGAAACAAGACCCACTAGCTGCCGCTGCTACCCAGGTCTGGGTTATCTTTGCCCATGCTTCTTAGCTAGCCTTCCAGATGATGTGACGGCCTTCTGTCCACTCTCCAGCCTCAGCCTGTACTTGTTTTCCCTATGCAATGCCTCTCTGCCTTCTGCTTCCTATGGAGAAGAGCAGATGCCTGCCACTCACTCTAGCTGGTTCTTCTGCTAAGACTGTTCTATCAGACATAGTAACGTGGCTGTTCTTAGAAACTCAGTCTGTAGGTTTAAAACCTCAGCTTCTGGAAGAGGCCTTCTCTGACCAGCTGCTGTGGTTTGTCTGAGACATTTCAAAAGGCACTTGTGTCGAACACTTGGCCCTACTTGGTTGTGTGACGGACAGGTGGCTGCGTCATGGCACTGCCTTCATGGCTGAATTCATACTGAACAGTCTACGAGGAGCTGGGGCCCAGCTGGATGAAAGAAGTCACTTGGGGAGAGACTCTAAGGACAGTCTGGTGCTCCTGACCCCCTCCTGCCCTTCTTTCTGCTCCCCGGCCGCATGAGGGGCATAGCTCTGCTTGGCCCTGTGTTCCTCATCGTGATGTTCTGATGGCTTTAGGCCCAAAGCAATGGAGTCAGCCCAGCTGTGTCCTGGATCACCTAAACCACAAGTCAAAATACACTTTCTTAGTTTCTCTTAAATACTTTGTCACAGCAACAACAAGACCTAACACTCTAATCATCCTCAGAAATTACCTCATCCTCTGGGAGAACCTTGTTCTGATTACCTACTTTCACAGCTTTATGACGGATACCACCTTACTGGATTAGCGTCTGTTCACACTTCACTACAGATTTACTGCAGGCTCATCCACGGGCGAATCCTTAGCCCTCAGGAGAGCACACACATTGGGAAGGTATTAAGTCTGAACCTGTACAGTGATGGGCTGGAGTCCTTATGGTTAGATCGAGGGTTTGATCTCAGCGTAGGTGAACCACACATGAGTTCCCACACCTAAATAGTACTGAAAGGCACAAAGGAGCAAGTAGGGAGGTGTTCATGTATCCCACATCTACTCAGACCTCAGCGGGGACATCAGCACTAAGTCACGGAAAATAGAAAACCAACCACGGATTGAATAAATTGAATTATTTCATTCCTTTGCCATCTCCCCTGAACATACATGGACAGTTAGATGAAATCAATCAAGGACTTCAATGGCTCTGTAGAGACACTCAGGTTTTGTTTCTCTGGTGGGTACATGATTACCCAAGTTTTGCAAATCTCTAACAATAAGCTGAGAATACGACAATACCACACTGACCATTTCAGAAGGTCTATGTACAGCATTCTTATTAGACTTGTGTATGGAAACAGTAGTTCTTTTGGGATTTGCCAGCAGATCAGTAGTTGAGGAGACACATTTTACCTTTCTTATGCACTCAAGTATGGTGATATTGAAGAGATGGGAGCAATTCCACGTGGCACTCCCCACGAGAGCCATGTACCATTTAACCGAATCCCAGTGTCAGGCTTGGGAAACCTCCCTTTGAGTTGTGGGATGGGGCATTACAACAATCTTCCAAAGCAAAATGGGCTGTGGCCATTGCTCTTGGTTGCCTCCCAGGACTCAAAGGTAAAACTGTATTGTTCAAGACATGACATAATTTGAACACAGAACCTGGAGGAATCAAGTTGGAGCTGACCTGGAGGCCTCTATCTCAAGGACTGCTCTCACAGCACCAGGAGGTGCTAATGGTAAAGCAAGCTGTGAAGGGAGAGGAACAACTGGTAGTCCCACATATCTGTAAAGTCCGAGAGCCACAACACGACCAGTCTGGTAAGAGATTCCCAAAGGGGCACCGTGGCTCTCGGATCCTGGAGGTAGCCAACGTCTGTCTGACTGGACTGATGCTTGACTGGAGGGAACTCATGGTTGGTACTCATCAATACCTGTGGCTGGAGATGTCACAGACCACAGAGAAGAATGTGGACCTGTGCCATTTCCCTAAAGTAATGCAATTTCTAAGTGGAGTCTAAATGCTGATCCTTATTGCTTGCAGACAAGGGCAGTTGTCAGCCCGCATCAGGGACGCTTCTTTCTGTTAACAGGTGAAGACTCCACAGCTGGTCAGAGTGCAGAGGTCTGCAGTGAGATCCCAACACAGCAGGCTTAGAGAACACTGTGGAAGAGGGATGGAGAGAACCAGAGACTCAGGACGCCTGCTGCTCGATGTAGCCTCTGACACTAGGAACAGGATAGCCATTTACTCTCAACTATTTGGTTGCTTGAGCAAGACAGCATAGTGACATCAGGTGACAAGCCAGCGTGGATGAGGGAACTTCCCCAAGGTCCAACCCCTAGATGAGGAGTTGAAGTCTGCAGTGGCGTCTGAACTGTGACTGCGGCTCGGTTTCCTCAGGCCTGAGCTCCCACATAGCAATCCTGAGCGGTCAGTCAGCTTCGAACACATGTACATACGGGCAATGCTAAACAAACTCAGTCCTCAGTAGTGGCATATACATTTATGAATATGTATATATACACATACAACATATAGCACATGCATGTGCCTGTGTATGTGTTTGTGTGTGTCTGTGTAACAGTAATAATTAAAGACAAAAAGGTCATGAATTTGGGAAGGGAACACAGAGTGTTGGGAGGAGAGGTGACATGGATATAGATGTAGTACTACTATACTATATAAAACAAACAAAAAAAACCCATTAAAACCTTTAACAAGATGAAATATACCCCATCTCCCCCTAGCCACCAACTGAACGGCAATGCTGGCAAGGTCATTTTCAACACAGCTGCCTACTGAGGATGTGTCTGGCGGATGAAGATATTCTAAAGAGATGTTCGTGGCCCTTACTTTGGCTATCAGACTGTGGAAACAATGGACTGGGAAGAAAAAGAACAAAACAAACCCAAACCCTAGAGTGTCATGCTGGGAGAAGAGAAAAGCCTACAGCCTGCACCAACCAGACATGGAACTTCTCTCCTTGAAAGAAGGTTATTGTTTACTTAGCCCACCTTACAGGAAAGGCAGGGTAGGGGTGTCAATGACAGGCAGGACCACAGCTTACCTTGTATGACTCTGGCCTTTACTTAAACCTTAACCTTCCTTCAAGACCCTGAAGGAAGATTTGCAGGAAGGTTGCTGGATCTCTGTCCCTCTT
Source organism: Rattus rattus (assembly GCF_011064425.1). Taxonomy (NCBI): domain Eukaryota; kingdom Metazoa; phylum Chordata; class Mammalia; order Rodentia; family Muridae; genus Rattus; species Rattus rattus. The sequence goes on along the minus strand of NC_046165.1, from coordinate 89,280,563 downwards.
TCCAGAGGTCACAATGAATAAATCCATTTTCTGCCTTCATTATTAATTTGGCTCTTTTAATTGGCTTATAGAAGATGGGTAGGCAAAATGGGCTCATTGGGGCAGATGCAATCATTTCAGCCAAGTGAGGACAGATCCATGGACAGTCTATATGATGGCTCTGTCCTGTCTATTTTAAACAACATATTAATGTGAGTGAGTCTGCTTCATGAAGCAAATGCCTGTGGATTATACTGTGAAGATATCGCTTAGTGTAAGAGAGAAGCTGTGCTGTGAATATAGTTCTCTTTATATTTAAATGTTTTTATGCTAAAGTTTGATTTTTGTTTTACTTTTACATTGAATATACACAGTTTCTATTTTTTATTTAAGGCAAAGTTTGTACATTACTATTTTCTTTCTAATAATTGTATTTAAGAAAGTATTTACTACATTAAGTCTAGGTTTCTGGATTGACTTGGAGTTTTGAATCCAGCCAAGTTTTAAGGAATACGATACATGAAGGCTCAGATAGTGAACAGTGCTTTGGGACTCTTAAACCTGCTGCCTCCTGGCAGCTGGATATGGTTTCTAACAGCTGTCAGAAAGTATAGAGTACTAAGCAGGAATAAAACTGAAGCTGACTGTGGGCCGGCTAGCACTTTGGGGAAGGGCAGGGGGATAATGGAATCCAGCAGGTTTCAGAAGGAGTACAAGGTTCTCTTGATGGCACAGAATGCAGAAAATGTACACACACACACATACACACACACACACACACACACACACACACACACACGCCAATGCCTTTCAAAATGAGTCACACACTAGAAGAATGATTAAAGTCAGAAGTCTACAAACCAGAGAGACATTAATTTTATTCTTCCTCACCCAAAGACCTAGTGACTGTGATTCTAGACCACATCTCTGCGTGGCTGCATCTTGCTCATGTTCTAGAACCTCTTGCAGCAAGAGAACCTAGAACCTCAAGCAAATGAGTACTCAAGACCTCCCTGGAAGAAAAAGCCAAAGAAAACAAGAAATCACAACAGCTGCCCATCTTTCTTCTGTAGCTTCACCTTAAAAGGTATGGACTTGTTAGGCACTAGGACATGGATTCAAGGAGACAAGAAATAATGTAGGTGAGGATGGAGAGGCAGGGATGAATACAGGTGAACTATACTAACTGTATTAATAAAGAATAAGGAGGTCATATTAAAACATTTAGTGTCCTGAGATTGTAGGGCCTCATGAGGTATCCATGGCTGGTCTTGAAATCACTGTGTTGACCAAGCTGCATCTGAGTTTTCAGTCCTCCTCCCACATCTGCCTCCCAAGTGGAACTCAGATATGCACTACCACACCCATTATTTTATATGCGAACTTAAAAATACTTTTAGAAATGAACAAGGAGAAACAAGGACAGGGTTTCACTGGAGTCCAGTCCTTGGCTGCCCAGCTTCTGTTCTGCTGAGCTTTTCTTAAAAGGAAAATAATGAGGAATCAAGTTAGCTTTCAGTACACTTTTACACTTAATTGTGTGTGTGTGTGTGTGTGTGTGTGTGTGTGTGTGTGTGTGTGTGTGAGAGAGAGAGAGAGAGAGCGAGAGAGAGAGAGCGAGAGCGAGAGAGAGAGAGAGAGAGAGAGAGAGAGAATGTGAGTATGTGGTATGTGTGCGTGTGTGTGGTATGTGGTGTGTAGTTGTGGTATGTGTGTATGAGGTGTGTGTGTATGTGGCATGTAGTATGTAGTGTGTGTGTATGAGAGTATGTGGTATGAATGTGTGTGTGTATGTGTGTGTGTGGGGTGTGGTATACAGTATGTGGTGTATGTGTGTAAGCGTGTATGTGGTGTGTGTGTATGAGAGTATGTGTGTGTGGTTTGTGGTGTGTGTGTATGAGTGTGTATAAGTGTGTGAGTGTTGTACAGTCTCTTCTGCTGATCCCTGCTTAGCTTGTCTCAAGCTACCCCATTACGTGCTCACTCATCTTCAAACCGTCTTCAGCCTTTGATGCTTTCTTTACACCTATGTTTACTCAGTTAATGCTATTTACCTTTTCACCTCTTAGGCCTAAATCGCATCCTCTGGAAAGTCATCCATGACTCTCAACGGCCAGGTTGATTCAACCACTGAGCAATTTCTCTAAGTACCCTTTCCACATTAAAATAACTAATGTAGCCCACACCTACTACACTAGGTACTATTCCAAGCTCCATATGCTTCTTTAATCTTTTCTAACCACAATGTAAATAGACTTTGCAGTCCGCCAGCCCCACCGCTTCCTCTTCTTTCACTACATTTATACTAGGGAACCTACACCCAAGGTTCAAGGTTCACCCAAGGTCAAGCAGCTGGTAGAAGTGACAGAATACAAAACCGAGCATCTACCCTAGACTCTTCCTACTGCTTTGGACCTTATTTGCAAATGGCCAGTCACCAAGCAGAGGGACTTCATGGAAGCAAGCACATAAAAGGAACACAGCATCCTGAAAGGATGACTAAATAAAGTGCTCACTAGATTGAGCCATTAGGGCTTATTTCTCAAAAGGTAGCTGCAGTCTATCAATGCTCTCAGCAGCAACATATCACAGATACACTTGTCACAGATGTCAAAGGTCAAGACTTAATTTATTTTATACCCAGCTATTATAGCTAGTTACTAAGCAATTCCTCCTATGCACATGTAAATGTGAGCCAGTAAGATTTAAAGAACAGGTGACATAACCTAGGTATTATGCTTTTATGAATGGTGACCACTTTGAAATAGGAATTCTCCCTTAATCTTTAGGTTCAAAGGTATACCATAGAAAATAGTGGAAAGACTGGTGATAATACCTTTTAATATTTTTTCTTTTTTTGATGGTATTGAGGGTGGAGTCCAATGTCTCATGCACGTGAACCAAAGGTTTTGCTACTGAGGAACATGAGCAGTCTAATAATTGTTTATTTTTGAAGAAGAGAACTGTGTGGTAAGGTATATTACCACAAAACAACATCAATGAGCAAGAATTACAATGTGTGCAGGACCTCCTTATAGCATCAGTAAGAAAGGTCATGCCCTAGCATGAGCCCGATTCCCAGCCCAGAGTAACTGGGTTCTTAAGCCAAGCATTCCATTCTGCTTGTTGTTTTATTATTTTAAGCTGTGACACTCAAATCCCTCACAATGTGGACTCTCCCAGATTGCAGTCGTGCAGGGCAGGGTGTGAATAGGAGACTCTTTGAGCAGGGTTGCATCCTTTACTGTCCAAGCTTTCAGACACACTCACTAGCCAAGGGTGCTTGGACAAACTTATTTAGATAACAAAGTGTGTCTCACTGTACCAACTCTGAATCTAAACAGATGGGAAGAAATGTCCACATTTACTTTTGGATTTCAAAAGTATAATATTTTGTTTGTTTAGTCAATAGAATTATAGGTTAAATGGGGGGAGGAGAGGCTGAGACAAATCTAACCACATTATTAAGCTTCCTGGAGACAATGGTCATATTCCTAAATTTTTATCTTATCTTTCTACCTTATATAGTAGATTTCTAACAGAAATGCCAGATGAATGTGTGAGAACACAGACGGCAGCATCCTCAGTCTTACCTGCACACTGCAAATTTATTTTGAACACATTATTGCAATTTTAAGTATATAATGGAACTATTATATACTTAAAGTATATAATATATACTTTATATATTAGCCATTATAACATAGATTATAGGTTATAACTTATGTTCAAAACAGAATAGTGTTTCTGTCAATTTACAACATGTGAAAAACAATAGCAACAGTTGGTCTAAATACCCTTTCCTGAGTAGATGTCTAACGTACATGAATATCTACAAAGATAAACCAGAAATTTTTCAAAAGATTTACTGATTTTCATGTGCATGGATATTTTGCCTGCATGGATGATATTCACCACAGTGCCCACGGATGTCAGAAAAGGGCACTGGATTCCCTAAACCAGAGTTACAGAAAATTATGAGTCACCATCGCAGTGGGAAGTAAACTTGGGCCTTCTGCAAGAGCAGCAAATGCTCTTAAACACCGAGCAATCCCTCTGGCCCCCACTAAAACGTTTTCCAAAGAGATGATTTTAAGTAAACAATCATATTGGTATCTGTTCAACAACACATTCTGGAAAAACACTTACACAGCTAAAGAAAATGTAAGACTTCGTGGATGAAATCTTTACATCCATAAGGTAATGTTTTTTGTACAAAATGAATCACATTCTATCGTTGTTGCAAACAAGGTTTGTCCAAAAGCGTGACTTGTAAACTGTATTATGTGAGCACTGGAGACGTCCCAGGGCTATTCTGCAGAACCTTGAGACTGTGGCCATTCAGAATGGACACCAGCTGGTAATCTAAGAGCAGAACCCAGAGAAGAGCATTTCAAGCTTTTAGGAAACTATTTTAATCAGTACAACAGTCTGAATGATTAAACAGAATGCATAATATAGCTTCAATAAAGAGGCCTCCTCTTGGCATCAAGTTTGAAGGCCTCCTACCTGTAAGCCAGTCCAGAGGTGCCTGAATGTAGGTATGTCTTGCACACCACAGGGCTCGGCCCCTCAGGGGTGGTATGCTCAGTTGGCATTTGGCTAATGTTTCTAATGCATTCTAGCTGTGGGAAGCCACCCCCCCAGCTATATTTTCAATTACTGTGTTCAATCTAGTTCAAAGAGATTGATATTAATCTGACTTGGAAGTGATCATAGTCACCTAACTTTATTATCTGAGTGTGTGCTGGCCTGTTTTTCTTTTTGTTGTTGTTTATTTTGTTTTAATTTATAAGATTGCTTTATTTGAAAAATAAAACCCACAAGAAGTTCACAACCCCTAAGATTTTGCCATAAGCTTAACACCAAAACCAGTGGATTTGGCTATTCTGAGACGTCATGTTTGAGTCTGTCAGTAAGCTACTGTTGGGGATTTGCTACGATTTCACAGCAGAAAAATATCTTCTGTCTCACTGTTGTAGGTTTGAAATATATATAATGTTGTCAATTTCCCCTTGCAAAGAGTTTACTACAAAATTTCTATTTTCTATGTACTACTTGCTTATACTTTTTTCACCTTTATAAAACTGATTTTTGAAAAGCAAAAAGAGTCTATCTCATTTTTTTTATTGTTTTTTTACACAAAAGAGGTGGTCAGCAATTGTCTGACTATTCCCTACCTGACACAAAGGAGGAAGAAATTATTTTGGCTCACATATTCAACCCATTCAGACCACTGCTGCAGGGAGGGCCTGGCGAAGAAGGCCGTTTATCATAGCAGCTGAGACGTTCAGAGGGAACAGCTGCTAACTGGCCTTGCTCTTCTCCCCATTCTCCTTCTCACGGGAAGGAGTTGCTCAGATTCAGGGTGGCTCTCCCTTCCTCAGTCACAGACACACCCAGGGGTGTACCTTAGCAACCTTCTTGGTGATTTTAAACAAAGTCAAGTTGACAATGAAGATCAGTCATCATATTAGGAAATTATCTGCGGGGTTGGAGAGGTGGCTCAGTGGTTATGAATGGCTGGTCTCGCAGAGGACCCAAGTTTGGCTCTCAGCACGTTTCCTAAGGCTCATGACCACCTACAACTCCAGTAGGGCTCTCCGTCCTCTTCTGGCCTCCTTATGTACTGCCCTCACATGCACAAACCTTAATGCATGTGCACAGGCACTGCCCCCCAACACATACACCACACACACACACACACACACACACACACACACACACACACACACACACACACACACACACACACACACACCATTTTAAAGAATCTCATAAACAAAATGGATTTGTGTTCAGATGTCTGACTTTCTTACAGTAGATCAGAAGCATTCCAGAGCATTCCAGTTAAAATCTGGCACACAGAATTAAGGATCTTCCTGGCGCTGGTATATCATTTAAAGAACAGTTAAGAAAGCAGGGAGACAACAGACAGCAAATTAAGTAACTACTTCAGGTTTAAAAGGACGGACTTTGTTTACCCCTGGAAGAGAAGCAATGGTCACTTAGGATGCACGTGTATTTCAAAGAGGTCACATTAAATATCCTAATTGTATGTTCTTAATAGGGCCATCCAGTGGCAAGGAAATAGAGATCTAGGGCTGTGTAAAATAAGATGATGGGTTTTGTTTCTTTGTTCCACATTGAATGGATCACTGTCAGTGTCCTTTGCATTCTGAGATGTCTCATGTTTGGACTGAGTCATTGGTGTCTGGGAACTTGTGTTCTGGCCTCAAGAACCCTGGGACACCATCCTTATGTCCTCATGGCAAAAACTGCCATTTCCCTTGGAGTCTATGGATTGGTGATCAGAGGACAAGAGCTAGCACCAGGAATGTTCCCTGTCACCAGAAGGGCTCCACTTCTGTCTCTTGATGGACAGAGCAGGAAACAGAATTTGAAACACTGTTGGTTCATTCTGACACCACCACTGCAAGCTGACATTACAGGATTGTTTCCTCTGGGGGACAAGGTGGGTTGCTGTACACATCACTCTGCTCAAGACAACAAAAGAGAACAGAGGTCAGTGTCTGGTGAGCGCCTAGACTGAGGTCATAACATAAGAGCTCCGAGCTGTGGGTGAGCTGTGCGGTCAGCAGCCAGGCTATGCTGGGTGTTCCCCTGCGTGTAGCAGCTTCCTCTGTCTACTTCCTTTGTGTTCTTTCCTCATAGGGGACACATTCTAATTTTGTTAGGACACACAGAAACTAGCTCCATCAAGCAGCCTGTTATTTCCTGTTATTTTTACTTAAGTATTTAAACCCTGACCAGTAGAAAATATTCCTGTATTTTAAATGGAAGGCTGAAAATCGAAATGTATGTGTATAAGAAGATGAAAATTCAAGAGGGCTTGTGGTAAAAACCAGCAACTTAGTGTCCCTGGTTTTTGCTGCCTTTCCTAGCATGAGGATTCGGTTCACCCATACTCAGCTTTCCTAAATCTGACCACAATTATCTTCCTGTCTTCAGTTCTTCTGTGACGTCCTCTTGTAATGCAGACCCCATTGCCTCTCTCCTTTATGTGCCATTAAGCTAAACCAGTTAGGTTCTATATGTTATTAATGATGGTCCCTTCTAAAAGCCACTAACAAAACTTCATTATTTCTCTGAGGCAAAAACAAAAAGAATTTTTCACTTTACCAATGTCTTTGACTTGATACATGCTTTTACATTAAGCACTCTAGCTTCTAATGACATGTGTATATCATTTCGTGCAGGTTAAAATGTCAATTATAATACTAATATTACCAATAAGTCAAGTACTAAAGAACAACCAAGTTTTCAATATAGATTTATATTCAAAATAGTAACCCACTAAGAATTTCTCCCCTCTATCATGTGTAAATTTCAATTTGTTCTTGAGTCTAACCTCAGCACGCATGATCTATCCTGCTCCTACACGTTTCTCTGTATCTGAGCGACACTGGATTTCAAGCGATATGTGATCAGTCACATGGCCCTCTATTTAGCTCCGTGTTGGAACAGGAGATCTACATTTGAATAGAGAAGCCTCTAAGGGTTTATCCTTTGACTGTTCAATCGATCATCTCTTCAGTTCATCCTGGCAGAGAAACATGCTTAGAATATTTAAAAGCTGCAAGGGAAACAGAGTTCTCACATCTTTAAGGCACTTGACACTAAACACATGGATTGGGTATCAAGTCGATCCCAAGTTGTACTTTTAGGGATTTTATGTCAAAATCTCACTTCTGCAATATTAAAAATGTGTGTACAGTTTTCAACTTAAAACCTAACGCTAAGAATTATTCAAGTGTGTCACGGGAGTGAAGAACACATTCTCCATCTGCAGGGCTTTCCAAGTGAGCTGAGGACAAACACCCACAGGAATCACAGTGGTGCTGCAAGGGCTTCTGGGAATAATGTCCCAGAAGAACAGCTGCTAGTGGGGGAACAGCATAAGCTCCATTTGGGGTTCACGAAATGCCTCGAAGAAATTAATATATTTACTCCCAATGTCACCCCGTAAATCTTTCAATAAAGTTTGCAGTTTAACGATGCGGCTGACACCGAGATGCATTTAAATTTGAGCACAAGGAGAAGAAAGAATTGTCAACTCAGATTTTTGTGTTGCTGTATTTCCACTTTTTTAAAATCAAATATGAGCTCAATCTTGAAAATAAACAACAGGAATTGACAACTCAATGCTTTCTAATACATAAAATTATCTGAACCGGAGTTTGGGATATAGCTCAGTGGTAGAGCGCTTGCCTAGCAAGCGCAAGGCCCTGGGTTCGGTCCCCAGCTCCGAGAAAAAGAAAAAAAAATGAAAAAAATTATCTGAACCATTTCATTAGTGTTAGAGTATCAACACAAGCTTTGTAGTTCTGTGCATTTATAAAGTATCCATAAAATATGTCAATTTTTTCAGATTTTCTTTGATATTGGCTTAAATTTCAATAAAACACATTTATAATTAGATTTCATACTGTTATGGGAATCTACAGAGTGAGATATCTTGTCCTGTTAATGTCAGATAATTAACAAGGCTCTCTCGGTGTGGTGGAGGTGTGTGAAAACAGTCAATTAGCATACCCCCCAACAGCAATATTTTAAAAGAGGCCAACAGTGAGAGTTCCACACACAAAATATCTACATGCATCAAGGCGGTCAAAGACTAACTGGGATGTGTTTACGGCAGCAAACACTGAGCCCTGTGGCATCTCCGGCAGTCCTAACACATGGTTTTCTGAAGTGACCATGAACCAAGACCGCAAATTCTAGGACTGAGTCTGAACTCTGCACGTCCTGTGTGCCCTAAGCCTGGTAAAGGCTCTGAGGTGGTTTGCTGAGCCGGGTGGGAAAGAAGTAGGCACGAGGTCATGTTTCATTACATGAAGCGTAGATTCTGTTTTCCAAGGTTATAACGACTGTGCATGGCCGGCTACTCCTACTAACAGTAATTCTAAAAGATGTATGTGGCTGCTGTGGCCAGCTGTCTGGCACACATGAGTCTGTTGTTACTTACTGATGTCCTCAAAGACAGGACTCCAGTGACAGCAGTAAAGTGGGACACTGTTCTTTAGAGTGGTGTAACAGGGCCCTTGAAGAGTTCACCAGCACAGTGGCACCAACTCAAAACCAGAAACTGTCGTCTTCGCCCAAGTGCAGTTGACGTCTGCGACAACTTGCCAGGCACTTCAAACTCCCATCAACTACTGAGTGCTTAAAACACAGCACTGGACAAACAAAGTTCAAGTACCAGTCCTAAGGCAAGGGAACCACAGCAGTTTCTGACAACACAAAATGACAGGGTGTGGGGGCTTCCCACACGCTTCTGCTGGATATCAGCAGAGATCATGGTAAGAAAAGTCAGACACGAGAAGACTCTAGTTACATAGATAAAGAAGAGAGCGAACGCACTCATGACAGTTATGGGGTCTAACGAACGCAGACTGTTGTAATCTACTCTCCTCCACTCAGGACTGAACCGTGAGTCTCATGAATGCTCTAACTGGGAGAGCTATATCCACAGAGTCAGTTTTTACAGATACCATAATAAAGCAGATTTCACAGAGGTTGGAAGCATGAACTTTATCTGAGACATGTAAGTAAAATGCAGCCTAAGTCACCTTCTGCAGTGAACTAAAAATGAGCACAAAGGACATAATTTTGCATGTTATGTAGAGGACCCTGTAGTCTTCGTTAGCCTGACCCGCACAGGAACATGTGCAGCCAGTGTACTCAACCCCAGCACTGCACCCAACCCCCCAGAAACACACGGTCCTGGCACACTCACGGTCCTTATTTGCTCAATTATGAACCTAACTCCACTTCGAAGCCACAAAGCCTTTCCAAGCATCAGCCCGGATAGTTTTCACGTGTTCTTATGGAAATGTAAATGCTCTAAAATGCTCTATAAGACATCTTGGTAACTAACAGCTAATGAGAGAGTTGGGTTGCAAGATGTCAGTAACGGGAATATTTTTTGATTCAAATACCAAGACATGGAGTTTGACAACAAGTCAAGACTATGTAACTTTAAAATAAACACCCAGAAAAAAAAATCTTAAGATTTAGCCATCTGTATCTAAGAAGGAAACACTTATTTTTATCTCAAATTCGAAATCCTTCCTCCTAATCAGAATGGGTGAAATATTTTTCAAGAATGTATTGATTAGTAAACTTCCCAAAGTAGTACCTTTGTCAAAAAATTCTCCTTTGACAATAGCTGTTCATATGTGAAACACACTTAAATATGCCTGCCTTATACTTTAAAACAGTATAAATTTGAACAAGTTCACTGAACTTAATGTAGTAGTGTCTTAGTTAGTGTTTTACTGCTGTGAACAGACACCATGACCAAGGCAATGCTTATAAGGACAGCATTTACTTGTGGCTGGCTTACAAGTTTAGTCCATTATCATCAAGGTGGGAGCATGGCAGCATCCAGGCAAGTACAGTGAAGGAGGAGCTGAGAGTTCTACATCTTCATCTGAAGGCTGCTAGGAGAAGACTGGCTTCCAGACAGCTAGGACGAGGGTATTAAAGCTCACACTCACAGTGACACACCCACTCCAACAAGGCCACACCTCCTAATAGTGCCACTTTCTGGGCCAAGCTTATGCAAACTGTTACAAGTAGTACAACAGTTCTGTTTTGATAGCATCGATTGCAAGTGTCTGACACTTCCTCCAAATAAGCTCAGAACTAAACCACGTGTAATTATTTTTATTCTGTGTTATGGACTACATACTGTGTCCCCTCTGTGAAGATTAAGCTTGTTGTCCTGATGAATTGAGTAAAATAGAATTAACCCTGCAGATGAAAATGACATTTGGCCCAGTAAGGCTTCTATCTGCGTTCTGAAGCAGTTCAGTTGCTGTCAGCTGTGAGGTGCTGTCCCATTAAATGAAAAGCAACATTCTAGTGTGAGCATAGGAATGCAGCCCACCATCATCCCTGCAGTCCTGTGGGATACATGTCACTTCTGCAGGAGACTACAGAAGGCTACGGAGGCAGCTGTCACACGGTGGTCTGAAACAGGGGTCCATAATCCAGGCAGAGAACAGTGGCCCTGATTCAGTGTCAGATCACAGGATGAAGCTAATGGTGGCCAGGAAAGAATCCTGTGTACATAGTGATCAGGACTGAAGAGATCCCTTTACAGCAAAGCCACAAGAAGGGCACGTTCTGAAACAACCGCTTTTAAATAGAAGGCAGGTGTATAGTGATGCTGCTCAGATCGAAAGATGATTTAACCATCATTAGCAGGTCTGGGAGTATGACCCCAGTGAGGTTCAGCGACCCAGCACTCTAAGACAGAAGTTAAAATTACACAAGCTTGACTCTAGCAACATCTGATGTCTACAGGGCCAATTCTCATTTCCTCCAGACAAAGGCATCCTAGATGAATTGTGGCATTAACTCATTATTGGTTTCCTATTAAATGAAACTGTGTCTGTTTTCATGAGGAAGACTGCACTTGGTCAATGGTCACATACAATTCTTGTTTCATTTGCCCATGGATGTTCCTACTGACACAACAGTATAGGAAATTTAGAGAGAAAGTGGCCCATAATGGTAACTTATGGATAAAATACTGGCACATACCCAAAGGTTCAGTTTAAACAAATAAACAAATCTTACACTGTAAGTGTAAAACACCATTACAAGTATGTGCATTAATATACGTATGTACCATAAATATAAATGCATGTACCAATGTAAGTATTTACTATCATCGTAAGTATATGTCATCTATACAGTATGTATCAGCAAACTTTAGGAAATGGGAGAAGATGAGGCCAAATAAGGGTCCAAGAAAAACCAGACTTTCATTTATAGCCAATTTTCTAATCTATAAACAAGATACACTGACACACAGGCCAGGGGATGTGGCTACTCACAGAGAATTTGCATAGCACATGTGCTACCACAGACACCCCAGCACTGCAAAAGGATAAATGGGGGTGACAGGGAATATCAAGTGCAGACGCTGTGACGGTGTTATCACTGCACTCTCTGCACATTAGAACAAGTTTGTTGAGAACTACTTATATTTAGAGAGAGAGAGAGAGAGAGAGAGAGAGAGAGACAGAGAGAGAGAGACAGAGAGACAGAGAGACAGAGAGAGACAGAGACAGAGACAGAGAGAGAGAGAGACAGAGACACAGAGACACAGAGATTCATACATCTCCACTCATACAAACAAACAAAAAACCTGGGTGTGGCTTGCTGGCTCTCTACAGTACGTATTCTGGTGAGACAGGAAGTACAAAGAGCTTTTGCTTACTATGTTGAGTTTTGAGAGTACAGACCTCACTATAAGAAATGATTCTGGTGAGGTACACATAACCCGGAAACTAAAGAGGTACTCAGAATTGTTATGCCTATGAACTCTGAAATAGTGGGATACATAGAAGTAAACTGCAGCCTTTCTTTTCTTTTTTTTTTTTTTATTTTTTTTCCGGAGCTGGGGATCGAACCCAGGGCCTTGCGCTTCCTAGGCAAGCGCTCTACCACTGAGCTAAATCCCCAACCCCTCTTTTCTTCCTTATATGCTGTCAGCTTGGAGAATATTTTGTTTACTAATTATATTTCCTTTTCAAATAAATATAAAATATTGGGTAGCTCAATTCACTGTATATTCCTACCTACAGGAATATACCTGGTTGGGTTTAAAGAGAGGAAGGGAGGGGAAAAGAAGAGGACAGAAAGTTGGGGGGCAGATCTATAATGAGTTGGGAGGGGAAAAAATGTATGGTTTTCTGTTTGTTTGTTTGTTTACTTGGTTGGTTTTTTGTTCATTTGTTTTGTTTTTGTTTTTGCTCCCTCTCAGCTGGAGGCCCACGGTTACATGTGATTTACAAGTTGGGAAACTGAAATCCCAACTATCATTGAGACCGAACTCCTAATGACATTCACTAAGTGCTCAGACTACAGCAGACACTGCTATGCACCTTATAGTCATCCTGCTGTCTCAGACCTTGAGGGAGACGAAGGGTTCAAGTTTGAAGTATCTTGTTGAGGCTCACTCACCAGTAACTTAGCAGGTAGAATCAGCAAACACTGCTGGACCTTGGAGCCGCAGTTCTGCACCTCTGACAGCAGAGTGCAAAACCACTCGTTATCAGGCTGTTGGGTGTCTTGTATCATGACAAGAAGTGGCAACCATCACCTGACACTGACTTAAGTCAAGGACTCTGACACCTTTGAATAATGTGTCCTAAGGTTAGTGTCACTAGCATCACAACTAACCACAGTGAGGAGAGGGACAAAGCAGCATGCCCAGATGCTGATATAGAGTAGTTGCAGCTGCTGATGAGGTAAAAGAAACCTCTGAGGCCCGGCTTAGTAGAGGGTGCAGCAGAGCAGAGGGTGTAACCACTCATGGCTGGGGACAGCGCATGAATGGAACACTGTGCTGGTCACCTGTGCGGTGACTGTAATAGCCAGAGAGTAGCACAACTCACTCACGTGCAAACGTAGAAGAGGTGCCAAGGCTGGTAGGATTCTGTTATTCAGCTTTGAACTATTCCAAACTCATGTGCCGCAGAGCATTATCTTCCAAGCAAAACAGCCGCAGGTGAGCCGTGGCTTCATGCAAGACTCCATTACCATCGACTTGTAGACCGCTGGCACAGAAGGAAGGAGGTGGGGACACTGGATCACTTGGGTCCCCAGTCATGCCCTAATTAAGGGGGCCTTAGGTCTCCGGAAGTGCTAGTACATGGACTGAGAGAGGTTAATTGAGCAGGAGTTCCATTTATGCAGTCATGGGGAGCCACCATCCATCCTGGGTGTAAACCTTCCACGAGGCTACTTCAAGGTCACCCATATTTCTGCCCGTGACCCCTCACCTGTGTTCTGTACGCAAGCCAGAAACTCGTGGTTACCCAGGGTGCATCCTAGTGGAATTATACCTTGATTTGCCACTGGTGTCATTTATGGGAATAGGTGTTTGTGCCTCCCCAAAGAGAAGTCTCATGACACCAAGGTTTGTTATCTGGATGATACGCATTTTGGGCATAGTAAGAATGAGAGACAAACCTAAGAATCTGAAAGACGACTGAGGATTTAGGCCAAGGATGGCGCCTGTGTCATGACAGTAGAATACGGTGACAGCATCTGGTCAGCCTTCAGGCGTAGCTCTAGAAGCTGGCCCACCCAATCCATCCACCTCCAGCCCACTCGGAGCTTGTGTCATTATGGGTCTCTGCCTGCTGTTCTCCCAGAAGTTGCTCTAACAGGGATATTCAAGCTTTAATTACTCTCCACAAAGTCCTCATTTCCAGCCTCCCTGAGGAACCTGACGTCAGTAAGTTTGATTATGTGGTAAGGGCACCACACCTGCCACATGTGTTTCCTGAGAGGTTTGCCGTGTTGAAGGAAGTGAGTCTCTGGGATCAGACTCAGGTTTCAGAAACCCACACCAAGCTCAGTTAGTGTTTCTCCTCTCCCTTCCCTCAGCCTCTCTATCTGTCTCTCTCTGCATGTCTGTCTTTCTCTGTCTCCCTCACTCTCTCTCTTTCTCTCCCTCCCTCCCTCCTCTGTCTCTCTGTCTCTCTGTCTCTTTCTAAGGACTACTGATCCAAGGGGATATATGGGTGACTCATGACTCATAGCATGGCCACCTCCTTACTTCCACCATGTGGTAACGCTTCATGACATGTATACCTTGAATTTGCTGTGGAGAGTGGCAAGCTCCACTGTGTGATCTTGAAAGGCAAGTTCCCAGTAGATACTGCTGTGCAAAGGTCCACCCAAGACCTCACCAATGAACAAAACCCACAAACTTGAGCTCCGTGACAGAGGAGACACATTACAAACACACTGATACAAATTTCTTATCGCAAACATTACACATTTTTAGTTATTTATGATTAAATACTATTTTATAAAGCCCAAAAGCACTTTTTTAAAAACTACTTACAGAATTTGTGCCTCTTGCTTAATTGTTCTGTTTTAGACATACAGGCTCACAAACATTGCCCATACTGACCCTTGAACTTATGATCCCCTTGCTACCCGGGACTATGGGTGTGTGCCAGCACACATGGCAATTTAGGGAATTTATGGACACTGTGACTATACATAATTCCCTTTTTATCTTATGTACTATTATAGTTCAATTTCTGTTGCTGTTATAAAAATTATGACAAAGCAATTAAGAAAGAAAAGGTCTGATTTCAGCTGACAATTCCAGGTTACCGTCCACTACTGTTGGGAAGTCAAGACAGGAACCTCAAAGGGCTAATTATAATACATCTACAGTCAATAGGAGAGAAAAGCTCACACGCTTGCTCGATTTCTCCACTTTCATAGTTCTCATTGCTCTACTTAGGGAATGATGCCTCACACAGTGGCCTAGATCTCCCATATCAATCAACCTAGTTAGGACAATCCCCTGTAGACATACGGGGTAACTCAACGTAGACAATCGCATTGAGATTCCTCTTAGGTGATACTCTGCAACACAAGACAATCTGTCGGAACAACAGCAGTGAGAGCTGGCAGCAGTGAGAGCCGGCTTCTCGGAGACCTAGAAATGCTGTCTTCAAACTCCGTAGAGAAGTATGTCTCTGAGCATGGGGGTTTTAATCAAAGACAGCTCTTTATGTCAACACAGAAATTTGCAGAAAAAAAGGTTATTCAATAATGGCTCCGGAAAATTACCTTTAAAATAATACACTCGCTCAGGTACAGTCAGACTTCAACTATGAGTCTCCCCGTAGGGAAAGGAAGGGAATTCCACCACACATTCTGTCAGGACAAACCCACCATGCTGATTACAGTCAGAGGGGGGAGGGAGGCTTGGTGTTTCCCATCGTTATACCACCGAAGCCTCTTCTAAGATGGTAGGAACTTCAAAACATCAGAAAAAAATTCTCATGTTTGGGCTAGGTAGCATTCCCACAGTAAATTAAAAAGTGATTTACTGGTTTATAAATCGATCTCTTGTGAGTTTGGTTAGCACAAATTAATTTTTCAGAGTTTGATTCCCATGGGCATACTGATAAAATTAGATTTCAGTTGAATGATACAGCAGAGGATGGGGTCAGCGTTTCTAATACATTCTTATAAATTAACCACCAATCCCCACCCCACCCCACCCCAGTGCACATCCACAGGACGCTGATGAAGCTAATCTTCTTACTGATGCCATCTTTTACCTTGTAATGTTCAAACAAAAGTGAGTGTTTCTTTTTGTGCTTTATTATTGCAGAATACCATAATTCTCCACTGATTTAATGGTTAAAGACATACAACACGATAATGAAAAACATGATTTTTATATAATCTATATAATAAAAAATTAGTAACGATAGAGGATCAAAACTAATAATTTCACTTGGCAATCCCCAAGAGCGATTCCACTCTGAAGATCCAAGCACATCTGTCTACTGTGGGTATGCTAACAAGGTGACATTTTGAGTAGGAAGTTAATGATTTTTAATTAGCTCATCACTGAAGTTTCAACCTGGATGAAGAAAAATTAACTAAGAGTCAATATTAATGGGTGATAATAAATGGGTTCTGTATGATTAACATCCTATACTATGTACATTAAAAATACTAGCGACCATGAACTTTAATGATTGTAATGTATTCCTCTTACAGAGAATTTTATCATCAATGACTGATTAGTATTGCAGAAAGAAATCTCAGTGAAGCATGCCTTAACTATGCAACCTCACACATTCAAATATAGAGTAGTCACATAAAGTAATCTATCTTTTAAGAAGGCAGAGATAAGTATAAAATATTTATTTAATGTCAATGTCTTCAATGTTTTAAAGATTTTTAATTTTAATTTTATGATGAGTGTTTTGACTGCCTGCAGGTATGTGTATTTAAGACATTGATGCCTGGGGACTGTGAGGTCAGATGATGCCAGGTTCCCTGCTGTGGAGTTACTGAGGACTGTGGCCATCATGAGGGGGTCCTGGGAACTGAACCCAAGTCCTCTACAAGGGCAGCCAGTGCTCTTAAGTATTGAGCCACCTCTCCACCCTCATTATCTATTTTAATTGTTTTCTTTCTGTGTTTACCATGATTCTTTTTAATGCACAAAACAAAGACCAGCGATTGGTTCCCTTTGATT
Organism: Rattus rattus; assembly: GCF_011064425.1. Classification (NCBI taxonomy): domain Eukaryota; kingdom Metazoa; phylum Chordata; class Mammalia; order Rodentia; family Muridae; genus Rattus; species Rattus rattus. Next base: position 89,263,516 of record NC_046165.1, on the reverse strand, counting down.
ATAAAGAACTGTAAACAGGATTAATTTAAACATTTACTTTTACAATGTAGAATTAAAATTTCTAATTGTGTTTGAGCATTCTGTCACAGATTATGGAATCATTTAGGATTCGATGCTTTTAAACATGAAGCGTCAGTTCACAGTAACTCTATGAGCGATGCTCTGAGCACCGTGTGGTGTATCACAGCAGTGAGACTCCTTTTGCGGAGAGCATGCTGCTGAAAAGAACAGTTAACGCACATTTGCATCTGTGGTATTTAAATACCATGGGTATCGTTTTTACTACGACATACTTTAAAATCACCCATGTGTATATTTAGTTTTTTTTGTTATATATTCTCTATATAATTTACCATCTAAACATTTGGAAAGCAAATCATTCAAAACAGTTATGTCATAGCTGAGCATAATGGTGCACATCTGGAGTTTGAAGCCAGCTTGGTTTACATAATAATTTCCTGGACAGCCAGAGTACACAGTTAAGACCCTATGTAAAAAAGAAAAAAAATAATTATGCCAGGACAACAGCCTAGGCCAGATGAGATGTGACTCGTGTCCAACACCAGGGTGGACTACTGTAATAACAGCACAATTTAGTCTCCCAAGCTGAGAAGCTCTAAAATTATCCCGGAGTAGCTGGCTGGGTAGTGTGACTGTGTATCTGTGCAGGGCACACGGTGGGATCTGGGTTACCCAACCCCATGGCAGGTGTCGTCTTCGTGTTGGTGTTCAGCACTTGGCCGTGTCTGAGGGAGAACTCCTAAGCAGCTCACGGGGTTTTCTGAATGCATGAGCACAGAGCATACTCCAGTGGACAGCCACACGCCAGCAAGAACATGGACATGGCAGCAGGACTTGGTCTGGTTGGGTTTAAAGAGAGGAAGGGAGGGGAAAAGAAGAGGACAGAAAATTGGGGGGCAGATCTATAATGAGTTGGGAGGGGTACATACGATCAAACCACACTGCTCAAAATTCTCAAAGAACGGAGCTTTAAAAGACAGGAGTAGCAGCAGAATGTCTGTGTCTGGAGGTGAGGGTGTCAGAAAGGGGGGACAGGGATGCAGGGCACACAAGGGCAAGTCTCTCAGGTCACCAAAATCCACAGTGACTTGGAGAAGAGGGATTCCACGGAGGACCAGAAAGGGAAGTAGGAGATCTTGGTCTAGGTCCTGGGCTCAGCTACGTGTTCTTCCTGACCGGACTAAACGCTATCCAATGCTGAAGAGATTGGAGCAGGCACGGCGGCACACAGGTGCAGTCCCAGCACTCGGGCCAGCGTGAAGCTGGAAGCTGGGCCAGCTACAGAGGGAGTTCAATAGATTAGGAACATAGGGTCAAACATGGTTCGCAGAGTCACCGAGGGGGACTGACAGCCCAATAGTCCTAGGCCTTTTAGAGTCTACTCTGTTGCTGTGCAGGGTGAGGGAGTGCTGTAGATGAGCGCCCTCTGTGGACGGTGGATGCAGCAACATCAGGTACGAGACATCTCCACTCGCGAACATGTAACTCACTATTAACCCACTCTTCCACAGTTCCTGCGTGCTTGAAGTGGGTCTATAATCTTCACGAACAAATGTGCGCTTATTCACTTTCCTCGCCTTCCAGTGCTTTTCACAGACAATTCCTCTGTGCTCCCAGGAACAACGAAAGGCAGCCTGGGTGTGGAGCATTATCAGCAAATGTGTTTATTGTGTGCTTATCTGTCCCGTTTCCCAGTGTACAGCCCCCATGGTGCATAGATGATGTAAGGAAGTTAAATGAGGAAAAGAGGAAAACTCCCAAACAGAGCAGGAACAGCAAGGTTAAATTGAGTGCAGTTGACCCCCACCCCCACCCCATACCCCGCTAACCCCGCAGGGCAGCAGCAGGGATCTGAGACCCAGGTTAGTGATGGGAAACTGCAGCTCCTGGAAGCTATACATGACATATATTGCCTTATTTCTCTTCTTAGACGTCATTTTGAGAACATTTTAAAAGTAACCATAATGACAGTCACTTGGAACTTAAGTAAAAAAGTAGATCAGGCAGAAACATGAGAATTGGTGCACGCCCCCTCTGTTTTTGAGTAACATTCAGTAAAATGTGTAAATGTTCTATCTGAACTTTGCAGAGCTCAGTGACTTTTGAAAGCCATCTACATCTATCTCTATCTACGTATAGATACAGGTAAAGCAGCAGGGCAAAGCACCTGACAGGACTTCGTCCTGGAAAGTGCTGTCCACCTCATGCCCTTCTCTGCATCAGGCTGCTCTCAGCTCACCTTCAGTCCTCTGCCCAGGAACGCCTGCTCTAAGGCTGCAGCCTGCTGGGGCTGCCTCCTCACTTCAGTGTATTTCCAGAACTAGTCTTTTGACCTTTTCAGCTTTAGTTCTTCATGCTAAAGGAAAAGCAGTCCTTAGGCGGGAATGTGCCACATGTTCCACTATATTCATAGCAGCCTTATTTATAATAGCCAGAAGCTGGAAAGAACCCAGATGTCCTTCAACAGAGGAATGGATACAGAAAATGTGGTACATCTACACAATGGAGTACTACTCAGCTATCAAAAACAGTGACTTTATGAAATTCTTAGGCAAATGGATGGAACTAGATAATATTATCCTGAGTGAGGTAACCTAGTCACAAAAGAACACACATGGTATGCACTCATTGGTAAGTAGGTATTAGCTTAAAAGCTTGGAATACCCAAGATATAATTCACAGACCACTTGAAGCCCAAGAAGGAAGACTAAAGTGTGGATGTTTCAGTCCTTCTTAGAAGGGGGAGCAAAATACTTACAGGAGGAAATATGGAGACAAAATGTGAAGCAGAGACTGAAGCAAAGGCCATCCAGAGACTACCCCACCTGGGGATCCATTGCATATACAACCAGCAAAACCAGATAATATTGCGGATGCCAAGAAGTGCATGCTGTACAGGAGCCTAATATATCTTTCTCATGAGAAGCCCTGCCAGAGCCTGACACAGAGGTGGATACTCACAGCCAACCACTGACCTGAGAACAGGGTCCACAACAGAGTTAGAGAAAGGACTGAAGGAGCTGCAGGGGTTTGCAACCCCATAAGAACAACATTACCAACTAACCAGACCCTCCAGAGTTCTCAGAGACTAAACTCCATCTCAAGAGTACACAGGGATGGACGTACGGCTTTGAGCAAGCTCATACTTTATAGGGACATTTAAACAGGCTTGTCTGTCATAAAAAAACAAACAATGACAGAAACTAAACAAAACAAAACCAGAAGCTCTGACAGAGCCACAGAGGCTACCTGGAAGACATGTTCTTTTCAAGTGGTTCTGACATGAGTTTTCTTCTTTCCTTCTACATGGATTGCTACTTTAAGGATCTGTTTCAAAGGACCAATTGTACCTATGCCAGTTGTGTGGTCACAGATCAGAGTCAGGGGGCTGCAGGTAAGACTCTTGTGTGTTCTCGTATCATGGAGTCAGCAGGGTCAAGGTCAGACCTCCCACACTTACTTCCTCTATTTCTTTGATGACCTCACTAGTTGATATTTATTTTATGAAATAGTAGCTGCTGACTGAGAGATCTGCAGAGATACAATGAATGCCTCAAGCCTCTGAAATGTAGCTCCACCACAGAACTAAGGCAACAGAGTCCCTTTAAAACCCTTCATCTGCCTAACACAACATTTACTAGGTACCAACGACTTGACTTCTTAAACTACTGGTTCTTAACCCTCTTAATGCTGTGAACCTTGTGTCGTGGTGACCTTCAGCCTATTTTTGTTGCTACTTTATAACTGTAATTTTGCTACTGTTATGAACCATAATGTATATATCTGTGTTTTCTGATGGTCTTAGGTCACCCCTGTGAAAGGAATATTCAACCCCTAAAGGTACCTCAACGCACAGGCTGAGAACCACAACATTCCATATGGTGTTCTCATCATCTCGCTTATGTGTACATTTACACATAGTTACACACTCATAAATATACAACTGAGGGCTTGACACCCTCCCAACTCTCACAATGGGAACTAGCCCTTTTTAAAATTAGAAGAGTGATCAGACTGGACAGGGCAGGAAAGGGACACCCGGGGCAGCCAACAGCTTCTCGCTTCTCAGAGGTGATTTGCCTCTGCTCCACAATGAGTGCTGAGACTCTGACTACTCATGTGGGTTCTCTGTTCTGCCTGCTGTATGCATGAACTACACATCCTCATCCCTTGCAATAAGTGAGACCAGGCAACTATTTCTGTTCAATCGCATCTGGGCCAGGTCAGAGGACTGAACTCCGTGCTCTGTCAGAGGACTGAGCTGGAGTGTGAGAGCCTCTCCTCATCTTTGCCGTTTCACGATGCATGAAACCAAAGCATCTAACTACTAAGACAGAAGGTGGTCACCCAAGATATTCATCCTCACAGACAGCCTGACAGGACTTACAGAAAGGCTGCTGGCTTTTGTAGTCCATAGTAAGAAACTAAACACCATGCTGAAGCTTCAGCCTTTGCTCTGTCCTCTCGGAGAGTCCTCTAGGTGGCACAGAGGCCGGGAGGCTGCCAGTGACTTTTGCATTGTACCTAAAATTCACTTCTCACGACCATGCTAACTTGTCAAGTTCTCTGTAGGTAAAAACTCTGTACTGGGAACTGGCGGGATGGCTCAGGGGTTAAGAGCACTTGCTGTTTTTGGAACTCTGACTCAGTTTCAGCACTACCATGGTAGTCCAGAATGGCTTGTAACTCTGATTCTAGGGTTCTGATAGCTTCTTTTGGCCCTGTGGGCACCAGGATACTCATGATATACATATATGCATGCGGGCAAATATTCAACCACAAAAATATAAACAAATACATTTTTTTAAAAAGTCTCACTTAGCTTTGGAAAACCTCAAAAAACTTTCTAGTACCAAGAAGCCTGGCCTACTGCCTAACCTCCAACCTAAAGGCTTAGCATCTTCCTCACTGTAGGTAGCATCACTAGTAACAAGCCTTTGTCTTGTGGGCTGCTATTCTATTCTGTGCCAGACAGGGTGTTACTATGTAGCCCTGGCTATCTGTGAACATAGGCTCCTCCTGCTCTAGACTTCTGAGTGCTGGGATCACAGGCTCCTGCCAGCATGCCTCACTCATGGGCTAGCCTTGATGGGCAGAAGTTCCTGAGTCTTCTCCTATAGAAAGCGGGTCGAATGGTAAGGTATTAACCAAGTGTCAAAATATAGTAAGTAGGGACTAGAAGCTGGCTCAGCAATTAAGAACAAAGTGTCCTTCCAGAGGACCAGAGTTCAGTTTCCGGTATCTCTGTTGGGCAGCTCCAGAGGATCCAGCACCCTTGCCTGGCCTCCTTGAGTATCCATCCATACACATGTGCACAGACACACAGACACACACAGACACACACACTACACACACACACACACAGACACACACATACACACTACACACACAGACACAGACACACACACACACATACACACACATACACACACAGACACAGACAGACACAGACAGACACAGACACACACACCCTTTGTAATTTTTAAAAATAAATAATGGACAAAATATTTTTGCAATGTTTGTTCATGATAATTTAAAAACTTCTGAAAATATAGGTAGGTCCCATATGTTTCTAGGGTTATCAGTGCATTTTTAAAGTTTGATAATGTTGGAGGAAAAACTGTCGGGTTTAGAGATCTTAACCAAGAACGCATTATTATATGCACTGCATGGCACAGTCTTCGGTGACACACAGAACGTCGTCATAAGCAGGAACTTGACAGCTACGACATTAAGACTCTCAATCATGGAGACACTTTATACTTGGACTGCCCACTGTTCTACACAGCCCTCTGTACTTCACTGAGCCATGTCTCAATGTGAAGGAGAATGCCACTGTGCAGGCTGCAGATGCTGGGGTGACCGTAGTGACCGACAGCAAGCTCTGGACCCAAAGGAGCAGATGACAGGCGCCACATCACACGTGTAGCTGGGACACAGTGACACGATGTACACATTCGAGAAACACAGGCTACGTTTCCACATTGTTAAGCGAGTGTTTTATTTTCATCAAACAAAGAGCTCTATTTGTCCATGCTCCGTAAAGATTAACCATTGTTGAAACTAAACACAATGGCAGCTTTTCTTTCACTATTAATTATTAGCTTTAAAAGAGACACTGTTAGAAAACGCCCCCAGCACTAGTGAGGCCTAAACAGGACCTGAGAGCAGTTTGCATTCCAGAGAGACAAGGCCTCCAGGGCAGCTGTCGGAGCTCCTCCCCTCTTCAAGTCTGGGGTGAGTCTGTCCCTGCCCTGAGTGCCTGAGGCTCGTCAGCCTTAAGTACAGAACTGAACAGAATCCAATACAGCGCAGCAGCTGCTCAGAACGACTGTGAGGGAAATCCTCACAGGCAATTTAAGGGTTTAACGTAATTCATCATGTGGCGGCTCCCAGTTTTGATGTGTGTAATCTTAAGCTTCAGCGACTGTCTTCCCACACCCATTTTCTTCCCTGACCATTAAATCTGTAATTATGCATGGCACTCACACTCGTTTTTAGGTACATGGTATCCAAAACGTGATTCTGTGTTAATCACTGCACTTGAAACTGAAAAATGTTTCGTGATGTCATTTTTAATCCACGTATAGTAAAAAGTAGGTAACAAAATGATACATTAAAAAATGTTCTGTGAGCAGCTGAATTCGGTAAAACACTGTCATTAATCTGCCCTAAATGTCAGTGTTTCCTAGACTTTAGTGTCAGTTCCAAAGCCAGAAAGACGGACTCAGCTTCAGGACTGGAGTGTGCTCCCCTCCCTCGCTCCGTCCCTCTCTGTGACAGTCTGCCAGTTAAAGTCATTAGAAAGTCCCATTCTCAGTGACCCTCAGATTCGGAGACAGAACCTGCCCTGTGCAGTGAGCACAGCTGGGCGGATAATCAGCCATCAGGGCAAATGACTTCTCTGCTAGCACCACGTGAAGACGCGATTCCCGTCACCTCATTGATCATTGGGGGTGTCCACAAGTAAATTCTCAGCAATGGTGCCTTACAGTTTCTTCTCCAACAAATTTTTTTAAAAAACAACAACAATAAAGCAAACAAACAACCTACTTTTCCTAGGCACGCACGAGAGGAGAGAGAGCGAGAGCGAGAGAGAGCGAGAGAGAAAGAGACAGACAGACAGACAGACAGACAGACTTATTTATTCCAGGCTAGCCTTGGAATCAACTGTCTGAAACTCGCCTCCCACTCCTAAGGGCTAGGACGCCAGAGATGGAGCCGAACACCTCAGTACGCAGCTCCAGGGGTGGAACTAGGGCTGGGTACAAGGGAGGCAAGCACTCTGCCAACAGAGCTACGTCCCAGCTCATGCGCCGGCTCCTAAACCCCACATGGGCCACGGCTCTGAATGCAGGGGTGGGGTGGGTTGCAAAGAATGTGGCAACAGCAAAGGTCTGGAGATACCATGGCTAAAAGTAAAGCACAGTCAAACCTGTAAGTATGATTCCAACAGTCCCGCCATGTGGTGCTGCCTGCTCCCACGTGGGTCAGGGACACATAACGTGGCCGTGTGCGTGCTGCTACTCACCCCACCAACTAACGCTGCCTGAAATACCCTGAGTCGGGAGCGTAAAAGCTTTCTGCTATAGAAACACAATGGTATTTATGGAAGACAGAGACTTCTAATAGTCTCCTACCATTATTCCTTAGTAGAAAATTAGTATATCTTTGCATTAGATTACATTAGAATATTTGACTTTAAGGATTAATGTTTGAGTTTCTGACTTGATTTTCACTAAGGGAAAAAAAGAAGGCTGAATATATTTTAAAATTGCCTGGGGTTAGGATAGAATGTCATTAGGATTACATTCCAGTAATTTCTGAAATAACACTAAACCACTTCTGACATTTTGTATAATGTATTTATGTGAATCACGATTATCAGCATTGACAATTATAAAATCAAAACATGGACCAAACACTGAAAAATACTCGAGATGTTCTCTGCGCCCTGCCACAGCAAATATTCAGCCAAGCTTTAACTCTTTATGTAAAAAATAAGTGAACACATGTTCCACATCAGTACACGAGTTTGCTTCCTTATGTAATGGTCAAATTTTAGAGTTGTTTTAAGAGAAATTTGTACGGCTTCGTATCAGGACAGTTTGATTGCTATGCATAAGTCACAAGCCTTTACACCCAGGGTTTCATAAAAACTCTCTGGGTGGGAAGGGACTCACAAGTTCGGGGAATGGAGGCAGAATTAGCTCAGCAGCGGAGAGAAATATGACCCGAGTGACTGACTGGGGTGCTGAGTTTGAAAGGCTAAGGAGAGATGTGAGGCACCCAAGGCCTTTGATATGACAGATGACAGTTCTGAAAGAGGCATTGCAAACACACTGGACTAACATCTGGGTGACTTGCTTAGCGTCCCAGGACAGGACCTGTGGGCAGTCACCGGATATAGGGTTGTGGGTCCCCCTCTGCTCCACCAAAGGGCATGCTGCTGCCTGAGGAGACAGGACTTGGGAAGTTTGACTGCTCTTACCCCACGCTGTCACAGGGAGGGTGTGGGTCTACAGGGAAGTCCCAGGACACTGCTCCCAGAGTGGGGGAAGCATAGTGTGAGGCTTGGGACAGCGGGAGCCTGCTTGGGGACCCTGAGCCGTGAAGACGCTGGGCTGTGGTTTCCCAGGCTCTTGAACACCCAGGCACTGCTGAAAGTCATGGAAGAGCGGAGTGCGATCTGGGCCCTTGGGGGACGGGGAGGGGGAGAGGGAGGGGGAGGGGGGCGCTCTGGCTGGTCCCTGGATAGTCCTTGGCTTGACAGGCAGTGTGAGCTTGGTGGCAGCTGTGGCTAGGGGTGCAGAGAGCCCCCTACGGGAGATTAGGCTGCTGTGTCCCACAGGTAAAATCCTCCATGGTTCCTCACGGTGGATCCCAATGAAAAGGCAGTGCATGGTTCTGAATCGTTTACTGCCATGGTGGAAAGTGGAAATGTAAAACCATGCCCGACTTGTCGGGTGAGCCTGAGATTAAATACCTTCTGTAGGGAGGAGTGTCTGGGAAGGAAAGCTGATTGGCCAAGCCTTCCAGGCCTCTAGGTGTCTCCTTAGAATGGTGATCTCTGTCTTGAGCCTCCAGACCAGAGGTCACATCCTTTTCCTCATCTTCATGTGCATGGGCTTTGGGCGTTGCACTTACATGATGGCCACGAATCTATGGAGTGCTGTGGCTAGTGACAGGGACCTGGTGCCGGGAGCAGGCGAAGCTCCTGTCATCCCTGCAGGGTCTCTGGAGCTCAAAGCCTCTAGCAAGGACCAGGCTACCTCTCAGGGACCACTGCCCCAAAACCAGGCTGCATCACTTACCTCCCCTGCTGTCTCACTGCCACCCACACTGAATTTACTGCCCTCACCACCCACTGACTTCTTTAAGGAAAGAACATCTTCCTCTTCTTCTTAAGGAAGAAACGACACGAATGAATGGATGGATAGCAGAGGTGAAGGCAGCTGCCAGGCGGAAGCAATTACACTGAATATTTTAAAAGTTCTGAGGCATTAGTCTGCTCCATAAAAATCTGCCTCAAATCCACCGATGACCAACCATGGCGACTGTAAGGCTCTGCAGCTGGTTTACAGGAGCGCTGGTTTGTTTGCTATAGTCCACAGGGGTTGTCACTCTGTGGCTTCGCATAGGTCCCTGGAAGCTCTTCAAGAGCCTGGGGTCTGAAGGGGTGGTGACCACAATCTGGTTTAGGTCACAGGAACTTCTAGGTCAAGGAAAGTTTGTTTCCCAGAAGAAAAATATCTTCAGCAGCCATTAGTCCTAACCCTGAAGGTTTTACCAGAAAGCAGGACACCAAGGAAGAGAAGTATCAGAAGCCTGCAGTCAGTATGGCTGGGCCTAGAGCTTCAGCAGTTTCAGAATAAATGCGGATGGAGCCAAAGTGGCAAGGTTACAGGGTGAGGCACAACCTGGCGAGAAGAGTTAGGTGGGACATTAGAAGAGGAGCCTATGGAGAGAACTGGGCATCTGCAGATGCCAGGCGCGGCCATGAAGATACTTATCAGCCGTGAGGCTCCGGGATTAAGACGCAGCTGCACATAAACTTACCTACTTCTTAAGCATTTTTTATTTGAATTTGTGTGTGTGTGTGTGTGTGTGCGCGCGCGCGTGCGTGTGTGCTCACGCGCTTGTGCACGCTAGTCCCTGGTGCACAGAGGCTAGCAGAGGACATCAGATGGTGCCCTGTAACCAGAGTTACAGACGGTTGTGAGCTGTCCTGTGGGTGCTGAGAATTGAACCCCAGTCCTCTAGAAGAGCAGCCTGTGTTAGGAATTGGGCTGCCAGTGCGCTTAACTGCTGAGCCATCACAGCACCAAGACTTTGTTTTTAAAATAAGGAAGCTGTAAATTTTAGTCCAAACTGGAATCTACCCAAGTGTTCACACACAATCAAGTGAATGAGTGACCATGTGTTCATAATTACTACATAGCAAAAGAATGAACTGTACACAGCAACATACAGCGTGCGCAGACCTCATGAACAATGTGGGGCAGAAGGAACTCAGCACACTGTTCCTGCTGTGCTACAGTCCCAGAGGAGGGAAGGTCGTTAGTGGGCTCAGGTCCAGAGTGCCACTCACGCTGCAGAACACACAGGGGCCTGGAGAAGGCGCTACCTCCCTTCTGTTCAGAGTGGGCGCCAATGTGTTCAACTCAGTAGGAACCGACTGTTTTCCCAGGACTGTGTATGTTTTGTGTCAGACTTGAATTTACTTTAAAAGTAAGGTACATGTTCACTTCAGAAACTTCAAAAAAACAAAATGTACTGTTTTCTGTCTTGCTTTTCCCAGCTTAATGGTGCCATGTGTATATTCTTCTGTCATTTAATGTTTAATGACCATCAATACCTCTGCATATAATAAGACATATTTTAAATTAAGAAATATAATTTCTATATAAATATCATATTACTTATTCAATGATACATAATGCTCTAATATAAAACAAGTTAAAACTAATGCTAATCATTTTTTCTGACACTGAAGCTTTAATGAAGAATGCACCAAGTTCACACATTTTTAGATATAATATCATTATAGAAATATAACATTGAAAAACATAGAATGTTTGTTTTAGAAATTTTTATATATTTACAAATGGACATATTGAGTATAGTCTTTACATATACTAATATAATAAAAATTCATCTTTTCAACTTATAGGCAAGGTACAAATAAAAATGGGAATGTTTTTTCTTAAAAACTTAAAATTATTATTTTTACTTATTATAAATTTATTAACTGTTCTCATTCTTAAAATTATTTTTTGATATTATAATGATATAATTTACTTCCCCCTTTCTTCTCTCCAAACTCTTCTAACCCTACATATACCCCTCCTTGCTTGCTCTCAAGTTCTGGGGCTCTTTTTTCATTAATGGTTGACATACGTATATACATACACATTCCTAAGTACATTTAACTACGACCTGCTCAGGCTGTGTAGCATTACTGTATGTGTGTTTTCCGACTTGATAATTTGGTATTGGAACACCAGTTGGCATGCCCTTCCACACGGGATACGATTTCCCCAGCTCTCAGCCTTAGCTGCCTGTGGTTCTTCGTGAAGGTTGAGTCTCCTGGGCTTTCCCTCCTGCACATTAGCAAACCTGTTCTCCTTCAGCTCATGCTGAAGCCATGTCAGTGACACTGCACAGAGAGCTTCTAAGAGTCCCAAACTCCCGATCCTCTCCTTCTCTCTGCCCTCTCTTTCAGAATGACCCCTGAGCCTATGTGCAGGCATGGTTTCTAAGTGTATTCTTTGAGACTCGGTTCCACAACTATGCATTTTAACTGACTGTGGTCATTTGCAATGGTCTCTGCTATTGCACAGGAAGTTTCCTTGATGAGGGGTAAGGACTGTACTTACCTGTGGGCAAAAGGACAAATATTTAGATTAGTTAGAGAATACGCTGGCTTAGTAAAGCGGTGGCCATGGGTTCTCTTCCAAGATTCATGACTTCACTACCCCTGGCCAGGTTTCCAGTACGAGTTTCCTCATGTTGAGCAGGTTTGAAATCCAATTAGTCGGGTCATGGCCAAGGTATGTGTGCCTGTGCCACTGCTGCTCCCCAGATCCATCCTGCTGTGCTGCTGGTGTTTCACTGCTGCTATAGCAGGACAGACGACGGTTGGTTGCCGCTCCTTTGGAAGCCTGAATGGCACCTTCTGGTACCATGGAAAGCTGGTCTTCAGGGAGGAGGCAGCTCAGGGGCCTCTGAGCCCTGGGTCTGAAGTGCGGATATCTTCAGCAATGGGGACTTACTTCCACCTTTGTGGGACAACCAAGGGCTTAGCAACAGCCTGTGTTGTTGTGGGGTCTCCTGTACAGCCCTGACCAACAACGCAAAGGACGACTTCTCATGCCTGGTGTTCTAAGCTTTGATACATGGTCCTGGGAACATTGTTAGGTGTTACTGTTATTTAATGTTATCAATGTTAGGTATAATCTTATTTAAACCATATGTGTACAATTATATACAAACTTACACACACACACACACACACACACACACACACACACACACACGGCTTATTTTAGGTAGATAATTAATGGTACATTAAGACATCCTTACTGGGTTGGGGATTTAGCTCAGTGGTAGAGTGCTTGCCTAGCAAGCGCAAGGCCCTGGGTTCGGTCCCCAGCTCCGGGAAAAAAAAAAAAAAATCCTTACTTGTCTTTTGCCATTCTCTCCCCTTTTGTATTTATCTTCCTCCCTTCCTAATAGAAAAGGGCAAGTTGTGGGTAGAGGTGTGAAATGACTTGGGTGGGACGGAGTCAGGTGGGCAAGGGGAGCTGCATGCAGAACGTGCATCCTGGTTCAAGGCTGGGGCGTAGGATAGATCTGGTGAGGGGAAAGGCTGGATGCGCCATGGTCAGGGCTTGCAGGGTGGGCTCTGGCTTAGTATTAGAAGTTGATTGCAGAGTAGACAAGAGATGGACAGGCGAGGCCAGTGTACTGGATGTGGGATCCAGGCTAGATCTATCAGGTTGGGGAGGGTGTACTGAGGGGAGGATAATACAGGCTCAGCAGGCTAGACCCTGGAAACGATAACTTTTAAATAATTTTCCATGTCATGCTGCTACCAACACCATAAGCCCCAGTAATCCAACATGGTTAACAGCAACAAGAGGCCAGCTCTCCAGAGGAAATACATGTACAATGTTTGTGTGGAAGAGGAAGGCTGCTGTATTTTGTTTAGAGTTCTAACATGGAGAAAATGATGGAAAATTCTTTTCACGGGCTTGGAACTTGTTAAAGGACATTTTCTTTCATTTCTAGAAAATCTACTTTATCAATTCAAGCCAATCTAACATCAACATAGATTCCTTGTTATTTCCCATTTGAAAATGTGTGTACTCTAGCTCTCAGGTGCACCATTAGAAACTTAAAAATACACATGCAAACGCATAACAACACTAATTAATACACAGTTGCACTACAAAATCCACATGCATTCTCTGAAGAAGGCACGACTTACTGAGTTCAAGTTTAATCTATGACACAGGCTAGCTCATAAAATCAACAGAGATTAAAGTGAAATGTTTATAAAGCTGTACAAGAATACTTCCCTCAGGGAGAGCTCTTCCCATCCTCTCTTCGGTGCCAAAACAGAGTGCAAGTTTAAAACCAAGTGCCTCAGAGCTACAGGCCTGAACTGTTTCTGTAATCTTTCCTCCCCACAAACAATACCCTTTCCTCATTCAGAAAAGTGGATGGGGTTAGTAACTAGGACTGCAAAGATTAAAGAAACTAATAGGTAGTGATCACTTAAAACAGTTTCCACTATGCAGTGATCCACAGTTCACAGATGTCACCACCAATCCTACCACTACTGAGATGACATCAGCAGCAATCTGGTCCAGGGCTGACGTTCTGTTTTAGGCTATTGGCAACCTCTGTCCTTACGTCTCAGTCTCCAATGAAGAGTTTCCTGGAAATACAGTATCATTTCAAAAGCAGCTCTCATCATTTTCTGGATGATGATAATCCTACCCAATCAACCCAAGGAAGAAGGCCCCAGGAAGAAACCTTCTCCCTGGAGAGCTGATTCCTCCCTGTTCCTGTTCTCCAGGGTTGAGGTTGGGGGAACAGGACTCAGCAAAGGAAGCACAAGGAGGTCCTGGGGTGGGGGGAGGTGTTGGGTGCACAGATGGAGAGAAATCATTTGTGTCTGTTCTGAAGATGGTCCCTAACACAGGGCGTCAGTGTCGTTTCTGAGCCATTAGCAAGGTTTACACACACACTGCTCCCAGCCTTCTAGCTTCCCAGGTTTGACTTACATACATACAGGTACTTACAAAAATGTATTTTCAGGGCTGGTCAAGAAGTGTTCCCAGAGTTAGAGACCTTATTTATTTTTATTTATTTATTTTTACAGTTTCTACCATTGCTCATACATTTTTCTGTCCAAAAAGAAAGAAAGGAAAAAAGAAAGAGAAACCACTTTTCATGGGTTTCTTTGAAATGTAGCCAAAATCTTCAAGCATGAATTTGAGAGTAGGTAAATACATGTCCTCTTGAGGATTACATGTGACCCTGCAGTTCACAATAGCAACCTATAATTATATCTATAATCATCAGCTTTTCATTCTTCATATTTTTCAAAAGCCTGTCCAGCAATTACAATCACATGACAAAAAGGGAAAGGATATGGTACGCAGGAGATGTAAATGTTTTCCTCACTCATCCAAACCCATCTTACAAATACGTCGTGTGTCAGATAAAACGTGCCTGTAAAGAAAGCCTGCAGATCTCAGTCTGAACACTCGAGTTCCAAACACACAGAAAGGAAGCACTATGACGGCGTGAGGAATGGCTTGGCACGATGTGCACACATGCTTTGTTTTTGTTACCAGTGGGAAAACTAAACATCACCTTCAACATATGCTAAAGAGGTGGCCCAGCCCAGTGGCAAGAGGGCTCAGCTTACCCATTCATTACAATGAGATTAATAAATGGAAATTTACAATATTATTAAGTGTTTTGCTTGTTTCACGTCTGTTCTCTTTTATAAATAACTCGGTATTTCCAGCTTTTCCCAACAGTTAAAAAATAAACTGAAGCGAAATTAACCACTTTTACTTTTTTATGACAACTTAAAGCTGATTCTTGGAACAGTTACTAAACTTTAAGAATACATCCTAAAGGTACACGCTGCTGCCAACAAGAACAATGCACTCGATTCACGAGATAAATGTTTATAAAGAGAAGGGGAAGCATATATTCTCACACAAGAGGAAAAAAATCAAAGCTGAAGATTGTAATGTTGGAAATTAACACACAACTGAGGGTAAATCGAACCAAGTCAGTACCACTGTATCATTGTCCCTTACACTGAAGAAACCAGTTTAATGACAGGCTCTGGGCTTTTAAAATTTGAGGTCTGAAATGATTATAGTCTTTCAAAAAGTTAGAGATTAGCACAAGTATTCTGCATAGGATTGCCTTGTGTTCCTCACCTAGTGTGCTGATTAGCGTCACACAGCTAGCAATCGGGTCTGCTGTCCCAGGGACCGCTGCTGTTTGTGCTCTGATGAATGTCTTCACTGGGGTTAATCCGGAACCCTGCCTGGCATTTAGCTGCCAACTCTCTGCTCCTTTGGGCTGGCATCGGTCATCTTCAGTCTTACTTTCATAAGCATGATACAGTTTAAGATGACTCAGAACCTTGAATGTGCCATTTTCTGGGACTACAGGTCTGCCAAAAGTATCATGGGTGCCATCCTTCTGAGACCATCCTGTCAGAAAGTGCACGGCACCCACATGGGTCACGGCCTTTCTAAGGAGGTGGTTGGGATCCCTGCTTCCTCTGTCCGGGTTATGCCTCCCTTTGGAATCATCTTACCCAGGGTTTCAGTTTCCCTCACCAACCACACACAGTCTGAAATATTATCATAATAAACAACCGGGATGCTGTTGTTGTTTCTATTATTTCTGAGATAAGGTGTAGCCTTTGCTGTGCTGAAACTCTAGGTTGATAGGTCGCTCTCATATTCACAGAGCTCCACCCGCCTCTGCCTCCCATACGCTGAGACACTTGGGAGTGTCACTGTGTGTGTTACTATGCAACTTATACGTTGAAGTTGCACACTGGTCAGGCCTTTGTGCTCTATCCCACCAGGACACGACTCGCCCCTCGACCTCATGCACTCCTCATTGTTAGGCTCTTAGTAGCCTTCTGGGCTCCTCCATGTTCAGCTCCCCTGTGGTGGTGCAGCGCTGCTGTCAGGTGACACTGTCACTATGTCACAGTGCCCATGCTATTCTCTTGCCATCACACAGGCACTGTGGCACCCACCTTTTCCTAAGAGAAAGGGTGAGGATACCCGAGATAACTTACTAAACACAGTGTTAGAATGTTATTACTAGTCACTGTTAATATCTTAACTGTGCCTAACTTATAAACTAAACTTCAATACAGTTACATAAGATAGTGAGAAAAATGCATAAGCCAGGTGTGGTGGGTCAGACCCACAATCCCAGGACTCAAGAGGCTGAGGGAGGAGACTGTTCTGAGCTCAAGGCCAGCCCAGAATACAGGTCGAGACCCTGTCTCAATAAAAGGAACCGATTAATCAGCCATGGCCTATAAAGGGTTTTTACCCAAAACTTTAGGTATCTGCGGGAGGTTTCTGAACAGACCCCCTGGGGTAGATGTGTGAGTGACTACGTAGCTCTCCTGTCTGTAGGCACACTGCTGTGGAAACAAACATCACTGTGGAATTCTCCTATTGGTAATTTCCCTTTGTTCACTGTTCTTCCTATATTTATTAATTATAATTCTTTAGCAAGATGGAGCAATATTTCTTCTTATTCTATTGAGTTTACATTTCTAATAATGTCCAAAGATGTCCCTAATCTATCCCTGGAGAATCATTAAAGATAACTCCTTGTCTAGTTTCTATGGGTGGCTGTGTGTATGTCAACCTCCTAGGCTCTCACCTTCTGAACACTCTTCCACTCTGGCCCGTCTGGTTTGTTGTTGTTGTTGTTTAAATTGGATAGTTTATGTATTTACATTTCAAATGTTCTTCCCCTTCCCAGTTTCCCCCTCTCCTCTGGTTCTATGAAGATGCTCCCACTCCCACCCGCCCACTCCCACTTCAACACCCTGGCATTCCCCTATACTGAGGAAACGAGCCTTCTCCTACTGATGACAGACAATGCCATTCTCTTGCTACATATGTGGCTGAAGCCATGGGTCCCTCCATGTGTACTCTTTGGTTAATGGTTTAGTCCCTGGGAACTCTGGGGTGGCTAGCTAGTTGATATTGTTCTTCCTATGGGGTTGCAAACCCCTTTAGCTCCTTCAGTCCTTTCTCTAACTCCTCCATTGGGATCCCTGTTCTCAGTCTGATGGTCAGCTGCAAGTGTCCTCATCTGTATCAGTAAGGCTCTGGCAGAGCCTCTCAGGAGACATTCATTTCAGGCTCCTGTCAGCAAGCACTTGTTGGCATCAGCATTAGTGACTGGGTTTGGTGGCTGCATATGGGATCCCCAGGTGGGGCAGTCTCTGGACGGCCTTTCCTTCAGTCTTTGCTCCACTCTTTGTCCCTGTACTTCCTCCTGTGAGAACTTTCTCCCTTCTTCTAAGAAGAATTGAAGCATCCACATTTTGGTCTCCCTTCTTAAGTTTCATGTGGTCTGTGGATTGTATTTGTGTATTCTGAGCTTTTGGCTAATAGCCACTTATCAGTGAGTACATATCATGTGTGTTCTTTAGTGACTGGGTTACCTCACTCAGGATGCTATTTTCTAGTTCCATCCATTTAAGTCATTGTTTTTCATAGCTGAATAATACTCCATTGTGTAGATGTACCACATTTCTGTATCCATTCCTCTGTTGAGGGGCATCTGGGTTCTTTCCAGCTTCTGGCTATTATAAATAAGGCTGCTATGAATATAGTGGAGCATGTGTCCTTCTTATATGTTGGGGCATCTTTTGGGTATGTGCCCAGGAGTGGTATAGCTGGGTCCTCAGGTAGCACTAGGTCCAATTTTCTGAGGAACCTCCAGACTGATTTACAGAGAGGTGGTACCAGCTTACAATCTCAACTATGGAGGAGTGTTCCTCTTTCTCCAGCATCTGCTGTCACCTGAGTTTTTGATCTTAGCCATTCTGACTGGTGTGAGGTGGAATCTCAGGGTTGTTTTGATTTGCATTTCCCTGATGACTAAGGATGTTGAACATTTCTTTAGGTGTTTCTCAGCCATTTGATATTTTTCAGTTGAGAATTCTTTGTTTACCTCTGTACCTCAAGTTTTAATAGAGTTGTTTTATTCTCTGGAGTCTAACTTATTGAGTTCTTTGTATGTTTTGGATATTAGCCGCCTATCAGATGTAGAATTGGTAAAGATCTTTTCCCAATCTGTTGGTTGCTGTTTTGTCCTAATGACAGTGTCTTTTGCTTTACAAAAGCTTTGCAGTTTTATTAGGTCCCATTTGTAGATTCTTGATCTTAGAGCATAAGCCATTGGTTTTCTGTTCAGGAAATTTTCCCCGGTGCCTACGTGTTCAAGGCTGTCCCCATTTTTACTTCTATTAGTTTGAGTGTATCTGGTTTGATGCAGAGGCCCTTGATCCACTTGGACTTGAGCTTTGTACAGGGTGATAAGAATAGATCGATCTGCATTCTTCTAGTCCATATTTTCTCTGCCTGTGCTGGGATCAGCCATGTCTACACGGTTGTGATGTGGAACAGAAAGAAACCAAGAGGTGGGTACTAGAAGTCCTCATGGCTGCTGCTTTGATTTGATTTTACTGCTCCTAGGTTCTTTCACACACACACACACACACACACACACACACACACACACACACACACACACACACACACCCTACATATAGTCTAATTCACTTATAAAGGATTCTCCAATTCCAATCTGTAGACCACTGTAGCCTAACATCTTATCTCATCTTTTTCTGACATAAAAACTCAATTTTAATAACCACAATATAGTTAATTGTTCAATTTTAGTACATAAAAATTTTTTACAACTGCCTGTGAGACTCTGCAGTGTTTCTAACAATCCACATAGACTGCATTTGATCCTAATTTTCATTAAGTAAATTCTCATCCATCCATCCCTGAAGTCTCCCAATAAACCCCACTTCCATTCTGTCCCATTTGGTGGTACACAGCAACATCAGGAAGACGATGGCATCATTTCTTCTCAGTTACCAAGGCCTGCCCACCGTAGCTCCAAGTGACCCTCAAACTGCTTGCTTTTGTCCACAGCAACCCTGCTTCCAGGTGATGTGCTGTCCGCAGCCATTTCTGTTCTCTCCCAACTGAGTGAGACTCAGGCTTCGTCAACGGCTTTAAACACAGGTACCTAACTGTTTTACCTTCAGTCTTTGCTCTGTCTCAGACACAATATTAAATACACACTACACGCTCTGACCTCTCCCTATCTGGCCAGCTTCTAGTTGTACACTGTGCTCTCTCAGTCCCTGTGATCCTCTCTGTCAGTCCCCTTCTGAGCTCTGCTTCACACTCCAAGTCCTATGCACTGTGCTCTCACTGTGCTAATGGTGCACCACCATGCCAGTCCCACCGACTTCTAAACATTGAAATCTCACTGAAGGACCTCCTGGTAAAGTTGTCCCCAAACCCCCAGCATCCTGCAGCTTTCTGGTTGTGATCAGCCCAAAGCACGTGGCTTCTCTGTGGTAATCTGTGCTAAACCTGTTTGTAACTACTTCAAAATCAGCCTTCTTAGTCAAATTATATTTTCCAAGGACACAGACTTTGTATTTTTTACTGTAATAGACCCTGGGGCCAACAGAGAACACATGTCACAAGAACAGAGCTCAATTAATGCTGAATAAAACACCAAAAAATGAACCACAACATGCAGAAAAATATGAGGAAGTCAGGCATGACAGTAAGTCTGTAATCCCGTGACCAAGGAGCTGACAGGAGGACTGGGAAGGAGTTCGCTGCCAGCCTACAACTTAAAAATCTAAGTACTGAGGATGCCGCTTAGTGGCAGAGGACTTGCCTAACAAGAACAAGGCCCTGTTTGGATCCTCAATGTTAGTATGTGTGTGCTCACCTGTGTGTCTACACACACACACACACACACACACACACACACACACGATTCATATTTGCAGTAAATAATAATTTGCATTTGCAGAAAATAACACTATAAATTTCTATTTTGCTTCTGCTGCTGTGACCAGCAGCAGGACTGAAGTCACCTCGGGGAGTGAAGGGAGCCGCAGCATGAACCTGGAGAACTGAGGCAGAAGGGGACAGCGCTGCTGGCTCGCCCTCCAGCGCTCCTTCAGCCCACTTCAGCCCAGGGGTGGCAAAGCCAACAGTAGGCTGGGCCCCCCTCCATCAATCATTAGTGAAGAAAATGGCCTATAGACATGCCCCAGGCCAGCAGGATGAGGAGGTTCCTCACCGAGGGTCCCTTTACCTAGGTGACCCTACTTTAGGTCAAACTGACACAAACTATCAGCTCAACACACTCAAACACAGTTGAAACCAAGTCATTCTTAAAGTGACAGTCCATCCAGTTATCGTAAGCCATGGCGCTCATTTTCCTCTTATGAGTTTTGGTTGATTCCCCTTTAAGAGAAAGTCGGGCTCTTTACAGATATTCACATCGGTTCCTTGTTTCAGTGCACTCTGTCTGCTGATTCACTAGTGGGCTGACCCAGAGGTTGGTTCACATACACATTCTTATTTTCTTGTGTGTGTATGTGTAAAGCGTGTCCATATGTGAGTGTAGGCATGTGTGTATGCACATACTGGGTGACTTCCTTACTTGCTCTCCACTTCATTTGTTGAGTTAGCTGGCTGTAGCTAGTCCAGTTGGCCAGCTTGCCCTGGGGAACCCTGCTTGGGCTCCTGAATGTTCGGATTAAAGGCATGTACTACCATGCACCATAATTAATCACTAATTTTTAATACAAACATTTATGGCGAGTATTGTTGCTTTTAAAGTGATTTAAACGCTACCATTTTTTTAAAATTTGTGTCAATGGGACTGCATAAACAACTTCTGAGTTTTTCAGACGCTTGTATCTCGTTCTCCACACTGATCATTCATATACATGCTTCTCCAAGCAGTAAGAATATATTTTATATAAATGTGTATTTATATAACTCCTTATTTCCCAGATTTGTGAATGCAGAACCATGTTTATGTTACGAATTTCTAACACTCCAAAGAACGATGGTTTATATTGGTCCGCTAATCCAAAAAGAAAATTGTAGTTTTTATTTCAGAAATCTACCTCAAAACATCTACTTCCTTGACTTGGTTACAGTAAATATTTGTCTTAAAATCCATATAGAGAAAGAAGAAGTATCACAGTACTGAAAACTGCCTACGCTCCCGTTGAATATTCTAGCCACAGCATCTACATCCCTCCCTGAGTTAAGCTGGGAAAATACAATAATGGTACGATTCCCTTTTTCAAACTACAAGGGTTCCCCGAATTCAGGAAGTGCACTTAAAACCGTGAAATGATGTGCATCACAAGCAGCAAAGGAAAATGAAGATGCCCAGAGGACAATACAAATGGCTTTGTCAGCCAAATAACCGAAAAACAATTTCCTGAGCTACAGCGCACACACGAGCGCGTTCCTGTGTGTGTGTGTGTGTGTGGGTTTATATGTGTGTGTTAGTAAAGGTCAGAGTTCCGCCTAGGCTGGTTTTCAGGAATCATATGTCTTGTTTAAGATACAGGGTCTCTTGCTGGGACCTGGGGTCACAGCAGAGCAGTCTTGGATGACTGGCCAGAAAGCAGTAGGGATCTATCAAGAGGTGCTGGGATTGAACCCTAGTCCTTATGTCCATGTGGCGTCCTTGCTAATTTAGCAATCTCTTGAGCTCTTCTCATTCACAGATTTAATGTGATCTTTGCCTGAGTTTTTGATGCCCTAAAGACTAATTTTTCTCAAATTTGCATGCAATGATGACTTACTGCGCCATTAAGATCTCTACAAACAAAGGAAAAGTGAAAATTACTTGAATTTTGAATTGAAAGGACAGCTAATCTGGATAATTCACATCTCTGTAGAAAATCTCTCAGCTTGAATCACACAGATAATTGCCCCTCTCCAAAGCCTATGGCTAAGAGTGCTCCTGACCAGAAAAATAGCACCTTAGCACAGAGAACAGTGTAGTGTTTCTCTGATCTCTAATGAATCCCCCACACATGCTAATATAGTTCAGTGAATGTTTGCCTGATTTCATGCACAGTTTTTATTTAAAATATACCTAATGGCAGCAAAGACATTCTACATGATTTACAGAATTCTTTTGGAATTAGATATGGACTCTGAATTTTTTCACATAACATACCTTGTTTTAAATTTTTTGGCCATTAAGAGTAAAATGAGATCATGATTGCTTTTGGTATACTGACATCCGGGTATGCATGTGTCCCCCCCACCCCACACACACACCCTGAGAGACATATACACACCAGCAGTAATGTTATTAAATGATGAAGACAGAAGGCTTGGGGAACACAGAAAGAAAAAGAATGATTTAATGACAACCTTTCCAAAGTCTCAAAAGCCAATAAAATCCTCACTGTGAAAGAACGAGTGAGCTTTACTCAAACAATAAAAAATAAAGAAAGTGCGGTGACCCATGCCCATAATCTGAACATTTCAGAGGCTAAAACAAGATCTGTACAAACTGAAGGCTATCCTGGTCTATCTAATGAGTTCTGGGCCAACCTGGACTACAGAATAAGACTCTATATCATTTCCGTCCCCACTCCTAAAAACCCCCTTTAAAGCCCTTTGAGGAAAAAGTCTATGTTTTTCTTATCACTAGATGGCAGGTGCCCTTTCACTGTCCCCTTTGGGAAGCTGTCTCTCGTCTATTTATGAGTGACCCAGCTAATGCTCACTGTCCTATGAGTTCAGAAAGTGAGAAAGCAATTGAACTGTTTAACAAACAATGCACTTGAACTTTTGAACGTCTTTTGAATATGATCTGACTTTGAATGTCAGGCTCCAATGTCTGCCATCTTCACTGTGGGTACGTAACCCGTGAGGTTTGCTTTAGCCATCTGTTTAACGGGTAGTATTCAGTGGCCTCTGTGAACGGTGAGCAACTTCTGGACACTTTTACTCATGACAAACACTATGCAGGGTCATGAACAGTTCCAGGTAATTTTACTATGTCATGCATCACTCAAATTGCTGTTGTTAAACAAATGCAATGCTATGTAAGTTTGCTGGGTTTTTTCTCTTATAATTAAGAAAATTGAGTAAAGTATGCAAGTGCTGTGATTTATGCTGGGCTCATGATGTGATAGTTGGGAAATATTTCAAGGAAAAGAGGGCAAGTGTCTCAAAGTTCAAATAGTTCACTGCCAATGACAGTCAGGGAGCATCTAGTCCCTCCAAACCATTCAAACACAGCTTGGAAGGCACAGCCCTTCGGCCACTACATGGGGATAATTCCTACTTCTAATTAGGGCTGAACTTATGACCAGTAAGGACAGTGGTCACCAGTGTAATTCTTTCCTTACCTGTAACTAAGCGTGTAGCTGCACTTCCCACAGCTGACAAGCACATGCATTGGGCATTAGTTTTTAAAAGTTGCAGAGCAGTTTTACCAAGGTGTTGAGTTTCTTTAAAATTATCAAAATGATTTGAAGACTGAGTAAAACAATATATTCCCTGGGTAACTAGATAGTTTTGTTCAAGTGGAACCATGATTCAATACTCCACAACTGCAAGACCAAACAAGCAGTAACAGCCCTGCCAAGGTACCAGAAGCTCGGGGCTATTACCTTCCAGAGGCTGGAAGGCACATTCTTTGCCCAGTTTTCTGTTATAACCTTCGTTCTTCCTACTGTTATTTAGGCCCAGCTAGTCTTTCTTTAAATGATCACAAAGACCACTGGAGTTTGTGATCACATGACTATAATGATCCCTCAATTACTTATCTTTAACCACCATCGTGTATACATTTCCCTTTCAGAAATGGCAGGGTCTCAACAACACAATACACTGGACACATGGAAAACTCAGCAATCTCAGCAACACATTTTTCCATAATATTCCCATGAATTGAAGAATTAAAGATCATTACTTCTAATCAATATAAGGTAAAAATATAGATAATAGATTTAGAAGTGGAGGAAATTATCTGATCAAATCTATTTATTTTATCTCATAAACCATTATTTATTTGCATATGTTTATGTATATTAGGGGAGGTGCATATGTGCCACAGTATGTGTATGGAGAGCACAGGACAATGTTTTGAGTCGGTTCTGTTCATTAAATGTGTACCAGGGATTAAAATCAGGTTGGTGACAAATGTTTTACCCACTGGGCTACCCTGTTTGCCTCCAATTTTGTCTTTGAGCATGACAAATACTAAAGGGGTTTGCAACTCCATAGAAAGAACAATACCAATCAACCAGACCACCCCCCTCCAGAGCTCCCAGGGATGAACCCACCATTCAAAACACATGGACAGACCCAGGGCTCCAGCTGGATATGTAGCAGAAGATGGCCTTTGCTGGGAACCAATGGCAGGAGAAGCCCTTAGTCCTGCCAAGGCTGGACACCGCAGGGAATGTCAGGGTGGGAGGGGGAGGGATGGGTGATGGGTGGGAGAACACCCTCATAGAATAAGAGGGAGGAGGATGAGATAGGGTGCTTATGGATGAGAAACTGGGAAAAGGGATAACATTTGAAATGTAAATAAAAACTATCTGATTAAAAAAATAGAAAAAAATAAAATAAAATAAAAGGAAATTAACATAAAATGTAACTGAGAAGCTGCACATGGCAGTGTCTCCCTGTAGCTTTCCACTTGGGAGGCTACCACAGGAGAACTGCCAGGGGTCTGACTCTGAACTTGGCTTGGATTTCCTGTCAGAGACCAAAGAAACACATTGGACGTCATGAGTAGAAAGAGATAAATCATGAAGACAACAAAAATCAAAGTGGCTACATTTGTGTCAGATAAAGTATCTTTAAAAAAGAAAATTGCCAAAGGCAAACAGGGAACTTCATAATCACAGGTGGATCTTAGTCTTGGGGAAAAGTACCACACTACCTTACATGTGTATTCACCAAAATGAAGAAAGATAAATCTTAAAGTGTGCTTGGAAACAAACAAAAATGGTGCACAGAAACTCAGGAAGCCAAACAGCAGGGTGTGACTTACAGGTTCACAATAGCCCACCAGTAATTATGCCTTTAAGAGCCTATAAAATCCCCTGTGTCATTAAAGAAACTTTCAAAAATTAAAATGAATTAAAATCATAGAGTGTCTTTCCCACTTTAAATGAATCAAAGTAGAAATTGCTAGACATCCAATGGGAAGGTCTTCAAGCAATATCTAATGAATAATACATGTGCCAAAGACGGTCTTAACTAAGTCAGTGAAGGAAAACAAGGGCTGGGTAAAATGGAAACACACACGTTAAACTGTGGGAGGTGGGGCATAACTCCTGACTCATCGCATGTGAGGTGCACGTGGTGACATCTGACCCTACAGTCTCCACTGTGGGTGGGCTGCTAGATCTTGAAGAAACCTGACTTACACACTCATATCACAATCAAACTCAACACTGTCAATCAATGCCATTATTGGGTTATCCCTGCCATTGACTGGAGCTGAGAAAATGGCAGAGACTGTAGTTTTAATTCCCAAAGTACAGTCTAATCAGAATGTGTGTGTGCGTGCATGCCTGTCCCCGAAGAGTCTGAAGGGACACAATGACATGAAATGGACTGGTGTCCTGACTGACCCCAGGGGCAGGAAAAGAACGCAAAGCTTTTAAAAGCTTTACACTGTTGGGTTTGGTGACGAAGTCCAAGACAAAATGTACCCGAGGCTACAGAATACAAAAAGGATAGTCAGAAATAACTCAGTGTAACAATGTCATGCTAACCTTCTAAGTGTTGTCAAATCATTTCTTATCTATTATCCTTATTCGGGATAATAAATAAGCTCTTTGGATGAGACAATGTAACCTCAAATGTGTGTTCTGAGCCAAGGATTCTGAATTTGATCTGATCTTAGAAGCAATTACCTAAACACAAATATTTTTCCTAACTCATTTAGCCCAGAGTTAATCTAAGTTCAAGTCACTACATAGGGTACCTGGACTCTATTCTTGTCCAGAGAAAGCCTTCTATCCTGTTCATATTTCAAGTAATGCACAAGCTCTCCTTGCTTGTGTGCAAGCTGGACTCACCATCTAATACAGACAAGGGAGGACTCGAGCTAGAGAATCACTTCTGCACCCATGTCAAGGTCTTGTCCATCTAATGCAGACGAGGGAGGACTCGAGCTAGAGAATCACTTCTGCACCCATGTCAAGGTCTTGTCCATCTGATACAGACGAGGGAGGACTCGAGCTAGAGAGTCACTTCTGTACTCATGTCAAGGTCTTGTCCATCTGATACAGACAAGGGAGGACTCGAGCTAGAGAATCACTTCTGCACCCATGTCAAGGTCTTGTTCTGTTTTCTCTCGTTGATGGTTTCATCTTTTGAGACAGTGCCTTACGTGTAGCCCAGGTTGGCCTGGGATTTTCCATATGCCTTGGGCTGGCCTTGAACTCATGGGCCTTCCTGCCTCAACTTCCAATGTGCTGGAATTCAGGCATGTGCCGCCATGTGTAGTTTGTCTGTTTTAAAGACAGTCATTGAGATAAATGTATCCCAACCAGTAATGTAGAATATACTTACTTCTGATGATTCTTAAGTTTTCAATGTTGACTTACACACAGCAGAGCTTTCTAAGTTTCATTCCACAAACCCTAGATATGAACACTCACATAATAAAATGTATGATTTATAGAGCTGGACAAGAGGACATCAGTTTGGCTCAGAAATACATATTCAGTGGCCCAGTCTCTGTGTATTTGTTTATAGATACTTTAGTTTATAAAGTCATGAATATTTGAGGACATGGGTTCCGTTCTGATAAGCAGGAAAATGGCTGTACGCAAGGCCTATGCCATACCCCACACTTACTGCATGAGAATTTCTGGAGTAGTGGCACTGGAGGGTACGTGTCTAAGTCAACTCCTGGGTGGTTTTATATACAAGGATAAGGTCAGCACCTGTGACGTGAGCAGAGACAGGCTGCTTTGTAACACCTTACTTTCCCAGATGGGAAATCACCTCATAGCAGCAGTCTGAGAATACTAAAATATAGTAAGAGGTGTACAGATTTCACTAGCTGCACAGTGAGGGCCATGAGGGACTTCCTGGGAAAGTCCTTGCTAACAAAGTTCTTTGTGAAGCAGTGCTTTTTGAGACAAATAGGAGGATCTCCAACCATCCTGGCAGGAGCCGGGCTCGGCTCTCATTTATGCACTGGCTCGGCTGGATGGTGAGCACAGCTGTTTAAGCTGCTGGCTGCAATCAACTGTTGTGTGTGATTGGCTCACACAGCAGTGGAAACACCGCTGCAGAGCCTCACAGGTCCCTCAGCCAAGCTTTTCTGAATCCTTGCATCATTCACGCAGAGAATTCTGGCGTAATACTTGCCCTGCTGCCGAGCACACCAATTCCTGCCAAAGAATCAGCCCTGTCAACATGGTAAACTGCAGCACTGGCCTAACTTTTAACGGCCTTTAGCCAATTCAAGGCAAAAGGAAAGCAATGCCCAGCTGCAGAACAGCCCTGCCACGTACACTTCGGAGATGAAGCCCTGCTCCTGTCAGAAGCTCCATAAACACTGGTCTGCTTACTTGGTTAGGGGTTTTGATATAACGTTAACTTTTTACTTTATGCTGTATGTAGTGCTCCTTAGTATCGAACATAAAAATTCCCACAGTCAGTAAGTACCTATTCTGAGATCAGGACAACCTCAGTTTAGACACCCAGTACTCAAGTAACAGCTGGGCACAGCAGCAGGCATCTGCACCCACAGTCTTACAGCTGGGGTTGGGGAGCAAAGGCAAGATCACCAGGGCTCACTGGCCAGGCAGGCTAGTCAGATCGGTGAGCTCCAGGTTCAGTGAGAAACCTTGTCTCAAAAAAGTCACCAAGGAAGATATCCTGTCTAGACCTCTGGCCTCAAGTGCATATACACACACACAGGCTTGAATGCATATGTGCACATGCACACGCACACAAACGAACATATACATACAAAAAGAATCATGTGTATAATTCTTACATTAAAATTTTTTAGCAGTAAGCACTAAAAATTCCATCAAAAATCATCCTGCACATTTCAAAAAGAAATTCCTAATTCAAATCTTCAATGTCCCCCAGTGTCCCAAGCAATTAAGAATGGGCCCCTAAGTTGCTTGACCGTGAAGCAGATACTGAGATCCTGTCCCCTTCTCTCTTTGTGTTTGTTTTCTAGCCACCTTGGAGTGAGCAGGTCACTACGCTTCACACTCCCACTCAAAAGAGCTGCCACAGCATGGGCCTGGCAACAGAACCGAATGATCCTGGCCTGAACCGCAGAAAGAGTGAAGCCCATACCACTTTCCCTCCTTGATCTGATCATCATACGTATGGTATCACAGAGACAGAGCAGACTGACGCAGAGCTCAGCCTCCACTCCAGCAAGCAGGAGGCAGCTGAGTACAGCACAGAGTGAACAGTGTCCTCAGTTTAGCCAGGGTGGACACCAAGAGGACTTCTGACCGAGGCACCACCTCAGAGCTCAATGACAGAGGACTCAAAGACACGGTTACACAATATCTCTGAGTTCAATCTTCTATTTCACAAGTCAGGAAATCAGACTGCCACAAATACTGACATGCCTTAGTTTTGTTCTCCAAATTATCCAGAAATGTTGCATGTATTTTCATATTAGGCTATAAAAAAAGAAAACCTTTGTTTTCTTCCAAATCTGTATTATGAACACTGTCCTGTTTAATTGGAGAAATATACGAACCAATTATTATACAAAGAAATAAAAGAAAAATCTATAATTACATTTCATGGAGCCAACCAAAAACTTTATCTGGACTTAAAAAACAGAAACTCTATTCCCCACCCAACTCAGAAAGAATAGAGGAAATAATTTCAGTTATCCCATTAAAACATACTCAGCTAAGTGGCAAATTGTAGAAAGAACGGAGTGAGTACCATCATTTTCTACACTGTTTTTGAGTATCTGTAACATGAAATATACATTTTATTATTAAACCCAACCGGACACCACCCCCCAAATAAATGTTATTTTTACTGTGACTTCTTGATATTTTGGGGTTTCTGTTTGTTTTTCCTCACCTTTTGGTAAATAATAAGGATTGGACGTAGGGCCTTGAGAATACTGGGGGCTAAGCCCAAGACCTCATGCCTGCTAGGCAAGTACTCTACCATTGAGCTACACCCTCAACCTTCAATTATTAAAAGTATAAATGATCCAGTGTGTTTTATTGTGTGTGATCAAATTTCTGTGCCCAGACAATTGAAGCCTGCGTCAGTTCTCTTGTGATGGAGAGGCTTCCTCCTCTCTGCTTCCCATTAATGGTGAGCTTGCCAAGCTAGTGTTTATCGGGACTGGTGCTGGTTGGTGGCAGAAAACAATTCATGTTGTTAAAATATTTATGGCAGGAAAACTCATAGCTCTGAGTGCCTCCAAAAAGAAACTGAAGAGAACATACGCTAGCAGCTCGACAGCACAACTGACATCTCGAGGACAAAAAGAAGCAAACACACCCAAGAGGACTTGATGACAGGAAATGATCAAACTCAGGGCTAAAGGCAACCAGGTAGAAACAAAAAGAATTATACAAAGAATCAACAAAACCAGGAGCTGGTTCTTTGAGAAAATCAGCAAGATAGATAAACCCATGGACAGACTAACCAGAGAGGACAGAGTGTATCCAAATTAACAAAATCAGAAATGAAAAGAAGGACATAACAACAGAATCTGAGGAAATTAAAACAATCATCAGATCGTACTACAAAAGGCTATACTCAACAAAACTGGAAAATCTGGGTGAAATGAACAATTTTCTAGACAGACACTAGATACCAAAGTTAAATCAGGATTAGATAAACCATCTAAACAGTCCCATAGCCCTTAAAGAAATAGAAGCAGTCATTAAAGTCTCCCAACCAAAAACGGCCAAGGACCAGATGGGAAAAGGAGAATTCGATCAGACTTTCATAGAAGAACTAATACCAATACTCTTCAAACTATTCCACAAAATAGAAACAGAAGGAACACCACACAATTCATTCTATGAAGCCACAGTTACACTTATGCCTAAACCACACGGAGACACTACAAAGAAACAGAAATTCAGACCAATTTCCCTTATGAATATCGATGCCAAAATACTCAAAAAAAATTCTTGCAAACTAAATCCAAGAACACATCAAAACGATCATACATCATGACCAAGTAGGCATCCCAGGGATGGAGGGGTGGTTAAATATACAGATATTTATTAAAGCAATTCACTATATAAGCAAACTCAAGGAAAAAAAACCAACACGATCATCTCATTAGATGGTGAGAAAGCATTTGACAAGATTCAACACCCTTCATGGAAAAAGTCTTGGAAAGACCAGGAATTCAAGGTCCATATCTAAACATAGTAAGAGCCATATACAGCAGACCAGTAGCCAACATCAAAATAAACTGAGAGAAACTTGAAACAATCCCACTAAAATCAGGGACTAGACAAGGCTCTCTCTCTACCTATTCAGTAGAGTACTTGAAGTCCTAGCCAGAGCAACTAGACAACAAAAAGGGTCAAAGGGATACAAATTGGAAAGGAAGAAGTCAAAATCTCACTATTTGCAGATGATATGATAATATACTTAAGTGACCCCAAAAATTCCACCAGAGAACTGCTAAACCTGATAAACAACTTCAGCAAAGTGGCTGGGTATAAAATTAACTCAAACAAATCAGTGGCTTTTCTTTACTCAAAGGATAAACAGGCTGAGAAAGAAATTAGGGAAATGACACCCTTCACAATAGTCATAAATAACATAAAACACCTTGGTGTGACTCTAACCAATCAAGTGAAAGATCTGTATGACAAGAAGCTCAAGTCTCTGAAGAAAGAAATTGAAGATCTCAGAAGATGGAAAGATCTCCCATGCTCATGGATTGGCAGAATTAATATAGTAAAAATGGCCATTTTGCCAAAAGCAATCTACATGTTCAATGCAATCGCCCTCAAAATTTCACCTCAATTCTTCACAGAGTTAGAAAGAGCAATTTGCAAATTCATTTAGAGTAACAAAAAACTCAGGATAGCTAAAACTATCCTCAACAATAAAAGTACTTCTGGGGGAATCACCATCCCTAACCTCCCTCTGTATTACAGAGCAATAGTCATAAAACAAAAAACAAAAAAAACTGTATGGTATCAGTAGAGACAGGTAGGTAGATCAAGGGAATAAACTTGAAGACCCAGAAATGAACCCCAGCACCTATGATCACTTGATCTTTGACAAAGGAGCTAAAACCATCCAGTGGAAAAAAGATAGCATTTTCAACAAATGGTGCTGGTTCAACTGGAGGTCAGCATGTAGAAGAATGCAAATTGATCCATTCTTACCACCCTGTACAAAGCTCCAGTCCAAGTAGATCAAGGATCTCCACATAAAACCAGATACACTCAAACTAACTGAAGAAAGATTGAGGAAGAGTCTTGAATAGATGGGCACTGGGGAAAATTTCCCTAAGAGAACACCAATGGCTTATGCTCTAAGATCAATAATCGACAAATGGGATCTCATAAAACTGCAAAACTTTTGTAAGGCAAAGGACACTGTCATTAGGACAAAACGGCAACCAACAGATTGGGGAAAGATCTTTACCAATTCTACATCTGATAGAGGGCTAATATCTAAAATATACAAAGAACTCAAGAAGCTATAACTGAAGAGAACCAAATAATCCTATTAAAAAATGGGGTACGGAACTAAATAATTTTCAACTAAGAAATATCAAATGACTGAGAAGCACCCAAAGAAATGTTCAACATCTTTAGCCATCAGGGAAATGCAAATCAAAACAACTCTGAGAGTCCACTTCTTACCAGTCAGAATGACTAAGATCAAAAACTCAGGTGACAGCAGACGTTGGCAAGGATGTGGAGAAAGAGGAACAGTCCTCCATTGTTGGTGGGATTGCAAACTGGTACAACCACTCTGGAAATCAGTCTGGAGGTTCCTCAGAAAAATTGGACATAGTGCTACCTGAGGACCCAGCTATACCTCTCCTGGGCATATCCCCAAATGATGCTCCAACATATAACAAGGACACGTGCTCCACTATGTTCATGGCAGCCTTATTTATAATAGCCAGAAGCTGGAAAGAACCCAGATGCCCCTCAACAGAGGAATGGATACAGAAAATGTGGTACATCTACACAATGGAGTACTACTCAGCTATTAAAAACAACAACTTCATGAAATTCTCAAGCAAATGAATGGAACTAGAAAATATCATCCTGAGTGAGGTAACTCAATCACAAAAGAACACACATGGTATGCACTCACTTATAAGTGGATAGTAGCCCAAAAGATCTGAATAGCCAAGATACAATTCACAGACCACTTGAAGCTCAAGAAGGAGGAAGACCAAAGTGTGGATGCTTCAGATCTTCTTAGAAGGAAGAGCAAAAATATTCACAGGGGGATACATGGAGACAACATGTGTACCAAAGACTGAAGGAAAGGCCATTCAGAGACTGTCCCAACTGGGGGATCCAACCTGTGTACAGACACCAAACCCAGACAATATTGTGGATACTAAGAAATGCATGCTGCCAGGAGCCCGAGATAGCTGTCTCCTGAGAGGCTCTGCCAGAGCATGACAAATACAGAGGTGGATACTCACAGCCAACCACTGAACTGAGAAAGGGTTCCCCAAGAGAGGAGTTAGAGAAAGGACTGAAGGAGCTGAAGGGGGTGGCAACCACATAAGAACAACAATATATCAACCAGACCCCCACCCCCAGAGCTCCAGGGACTAAACCACCATCCCAAGAGTACACAGGGATGGACCTATGGCTCCAGCTGCATATGTAGCAGAGGATGGCCTTGTCAGGCATCAATGGGAGGAGAGCCCCTTGGTCCTGGCATGGCTCGATGCCCCAGTGTAGGGGAGTGTGAGGGAGGTAGGAGGAAGTGGTTTGGTGTGTGTGGGGAGGGAGTACCCCCATAGAAGCAGGGGGAGATAGTGGGTTTCTGGAGGGAAAACAGGGAAAGGGGGGCTAACATTTGAAATGTAAATAAAACATACGCAAGAAAATGTAATTACAATATTATTTATGTATTACATTACATAGATTAAATAAAAATAGCAACAAAATAAAGAATAAATATTTATGGCTTCCTTTCAGTTCCAGTGGGGTTTGCTGCTCAGATATAAAAGCCATGGTCTTCATCATGTGTGCCAAGTCTACTATGCATTATGTAACGCAAAATTCATCAAAAAATGTCCAAAATAACACCTCGGGACTTTCTTCTTTGTAATTCTTTTCCCTAAAGATGTGGAGGGAAAATTCTTGGGAATCCAAGGAACATTTCCTATTCTTCTTTCTTGTTATGTGGGTTCAGAAAATTCAACATGAATCCTTACCTGTGGTACTTGGAGGCAGGAATAAAGAGGACACAGACAGTAATTTTTATTCTTAATTCCCGTCATATCTAAAACTTAAGTAACTGTATACAGCATGTAACGAGACTGAAGGATGTGAACCTCCTTCTCTAATCCAGTTTATGAACTTGCAGCTAACAACAGGGGCTGTGTGGCAGTGACAGCTGGACAGCAAGGAAAGGAGCAGAACACGGTCAGACCCGTGCCGTGCTGCCTGCGACACGACCCTGCCAACACCCTGCTTAAGTGACAGGAGGTTTGGGCCTTTCAAAACTTACTTGGGGCAGCCGAGACTTAATTTTTTAAAAATGTAAACAATATTAAAACATCCTACTAGTAAAGATTTATCAACATAAACATTAATACAAACATGACAACCATCAAACAGTAAAGCCTTATTTTTCATAAAAACTAACTTCCATGAATAATATTTTTAGTAGAGTCACATATTCAACATATGCAACATCCCAGTGAGACTACTCAGCCCAGGTCTCCAGAGACAAGGAGTAAGGAGGAGCAGTAATAAACTCAGAAGAGGAGAGGCAGGGACAGGAAGAGGGCAGAGGCAGGTCAAGGGTACTGTGACAAGGAGACACCGAGCTGCATGTAAAGGATACAAGTTTGCTAACGGGGAAGCAATCTGCCTAGTCTGACTCCCTTTCACCTGGGCTAGCTTCAGAGGCTTGCCAATTTATTGCTCATAAATTCTTTTTTAAAAGACCAATTTCTTTTATTTCTTTCCAGAAAAAATTCTGGACTTTGGATTTCAGATTTTGAGGTCAGGGGTATCTGGACTATGAAGTGTATCAATATTCCACTATCTGGAAACATTGCCATCTGATATAATCAGGCCAGCACTCAGACAAGCCATACTTTGTATACAGAACACTGGGTCAATGAGCAGACAGTTATTATTGCTAAGGCCTCATAAAGCTCGACACTAGAAAATCCTGACACTCCAGTGCACAAAACTTTATCTATTGTGACTATTTATAACTAGTTCCTGTCTTACTGAACCATAACTGTTAAGATAAGAAATATTATCAAAACCCACAAAATTCTTAGGCCTCATAGCAATCAAATTATATTAAATAGGTGGCAGGTTAATGGGTGACAAAGGAATATGATGAGTTTTAAAGATAATCTGTGGCGTTCCCTAGTGTTTCTGGATACATGCTGCATCATGAATGAGTAGACGTGCTGTGGTTTTCTTTTCACTAAGTGCACGAGTCAGCGAATCTCATGACCTGTATGGAGTAACTGACTGCATCAGTGATAAGACATAAGACCGAAGGCTCACACGTGCCTGACACTGGAGGAGCACTGGCAGTGAATGCACACACAGGGAAGTGATCGCTACCCACAGATCCTTTAGGAGCTTCAGGGAAGCCACAGCCGCTCTGCGATTATATCGAAGAGCAGTACCTCTGCACGGTGAACTTAGAGAAACTTGGAACTATCCCCCATTTCAGATTGCTCTACCTATAGTGTAGAGTTTAGAAAAACCCAGAGAGTACAAAAGGACTAACTGGCATGAATATACTCTTTAATAAGCTGCCCAGATAGCCCTGCTAGCCTATTCAACTCCATTAGAAGCCCACAGCCCATGTGATGGTGGCTGTATCAAGAGGTGCACTGCTCTTAGTTCATCATGGAAAACCCCCCTTGCCAGCTACAATTAGACTCAACTCTCCTGATGCGACTTATTATTTCGAGAAAGTTTTACTTATGAAATTAAATGTTATCACTATTCTTCTCAAAACATTTATGTTTTTTCAGGTTTCACTGTGTAAGCACAAAGAAACATCTGATGAATTATGAAAACTTTGGCCTTTGTGATAATGGGTCATGAAAAATTTTCAGTAGTTGAATAGGTTGAAAACTGACACCAATATCAATGGAAATCACTCCTGCATGATTACAGGCTGACAGATCCATGTCATCCCAGCCTTTTCTCCGGGTGGCTCTTTAAGAACCATCCAGGGCAGGACTGCTATTGTGGTGATAAAGGAGCTTAGAGCAACTCCTCCCTTCAGCACAGTAAGACCACCTCCCCAGATTGGCTAAAAAACCTGCAAAAAATAAGAAGCATTTACTTAACAAAATCTCCATAAGCTGCTCATTGCCAATGGGAACTAAGCTATTCCAACCAGGGGCTTTCCAGCCTCTCCCCGGCTCCTCTCAAGGAAGAACTGCCTTTGTAGGTCCACCAGTGGTTCTCATCTCTCACAGATCCCTGGCATAGGAAAGCCACTCTTGGTGGGTTCAGCAGCTGTAACGTGAGCTTGTATCATATCCTAATCTCTGTGCCAAAGAGAACTATTCCAGGCAGGTGGCAGCAGTCAGGAGCTTCCTGTCCTCCCAACCACAGCCCAATACCTCAGGCAGGGTAGCAGAGTCAGCTCCCAACTCCCACATGCTCACACATGTCTGCTCATGATACAGCTCCCAACTCCCACATGCTCACACTCACCTGCTCATGACACAGCTCCCAACTCCCACATGCTCACACTCATCTGCTCATGACACAGCTCCCAACTCCCACATGCTCACACTCACCTGCTCATGATACAGCTCCCAACTCCCCCATGCTCACACCCACCTGCTCATGATACAGCTCCCACCCCCCACATGCTCACACTCACCTGCTCATGATGCAGCTCCCAACTCCCACATGCTCACACTCACCTGCTCATGACACAGCTCCCAACTCCCACATGCTCACACATGTCTGCTCATGATACAGCTCCCAACTCCCACATGCTCACACTCACCTGCTCATGATACAGCTCCCAACTCCCACATGCTCACACTCACCTGCTCATGATACAGCTCCCAACTCCCACATGCTCACACTCACCTGCTCATGACACAGCTCCCAACTCCCACACGCTCACACTCACCTGCTCGTGATACAGCTCCCAACTCGTGCTCACACTCACCTGCTCATGATACAGCTCCCAACTCCCACATGCTCACACTCACCTGCTCATGATACAGCTCCCAACTCCCACATGCTCACACTCACCTGCTCATGATGCAGCTTCCAACTCCCACATGCTCACACTCACCTGCTCATGATGAACTCCCACATGCTCACACTCAATGACTCCCACTCCCACATGCTCACACTCACCTGCTCATGACACAGCTCCCAACTCCCACATGCTCACACTCACCTGCTCATGACACAGCTCCCAACTCCCACATGCTCACACTCACCTGCTCATGATACAGCTCCCAACTCCCACATGCTCACACATGTCTGCTCATGATACAGCTCCCAACTCCCACATGCTCACACTCACCTGCTCATGATACAGCTCCCAACTCCCACATGCTCACACTCACCTGCTCATGATACAGCTCCCAACTCCCACATGCTCACACTCACCTGCTCATGATACAGCTCCCAACTCCCACATGCTCACACTCACCTGCTCATGATACAGCTCCCAACTCCCACATGCTCACACTCACCTGCTCATGATACAGCTCCCAACTCCCACATGCTCACACTCACCTGCTCATGACACAGCTCCCAACTCCCACATGCTCACACTCACCTGCTCACACTCACCTGCTCATGATACAGCTCCCAACTCCCACATGCTCACACTCACCTGCTCATGATACAGCTCCCAACTCCCACATGCTCACACTCACCTGCTCATGATACAGCTCCCAACTCCCACATGCTCACACATGTCTGCTCATGATACAGCTCCCAACTCCCACATGCTCACACTCACCTGCTCATGACACAGCTCCCAACTCCCACATGCTCACACTCACCTGCTCATGATACAGCTCCCAACTCCCACATGCTCACACTCACCTGCTCATGATACAGCTCCCAACTCCCACATGCTCACACTCACCTGCTCATGATACAGCTCCCACATGCCCCCACATGCTCACACTCATCTGCTCATGATACAGCTCCCAACTCCCACATGCTCACACACGCCTGCTCATGATACAGCTCCCAACTCCCACATGCTCACACTCACCTGCTCATGACACAGCTCCCAACTCCCACATGCTCACACTCACCTGCTCATGATACAGCTCCCAACTCCCACATGCTCACACTCACCTGCTCATGACACAGCTCCCAACTCCCACATGCACACACACACCTGCTCATGACACAGCTCCCCAACTCCCATGCTCACACTCATCCTGCTCGTCCCAACTCCCACATGCTCCCAATGTCCCCACATGCTCACACTCACATCACCTGCTCATGATACAGCTCCCAACTCCCACATGCTCACACTCACCTGCTCATGACACAGCTCCCAACTCCCACATGCTCACACTCACTCACCTGCTCATGACACAGCTCCCAACTCCCACATGCTCACACACACCTGCTCATGATACACAGCTCCCACACTCCCACCTGCTCATGATACAGCTCCCAACTCCCACATGCTCACACACACCTGCTCATGACACAGCTCCCAACTCCCACATGCTCACACTCACCTGCTCATGACACAGCTCCCAACTCCCACATGCTCACACTCACCTGCTCATGACACAGCTCCCAACTCCCACATGCTCACACTCACCTGCTCATGATACAGCTCCCAACTCCCACATGCTCACCTCACCTGCTCGTGACACAGCTCCCAACTCCCCAGCTCCCACACTCACATGTCTGCTCATGATACAGCTCCCAACTCCCACATGCTCACACTCACCTGCTCATGACACAGCTCCCAACTCCCACATGCTCACACATGATACAGCTCCCAACTCCCACTTGCCCACACTCATCTGCTCATGATACAGCTCCCAACTCCCACATGCTCACACTCACCTGCTCATGATACAGCTCCCAACTCCCACATGCTCACACTCACCTGCTCATGATACAGATACAGCTCCCACCTCCCACATGCTCACACATGTCTGCTCATGATACAGCTCCCAACTCCCACATGCTCACACTCACCTGCTCATGATACAGTCCCAACTCCCACATGCTCCACATGCTCACACTCACCTGCTCATGACACACTCCCAACTCCCACATGCTCACACTCACCTGCTCATGACACAGCTCCCAACTCCCACATGCTCACACATGTCTGCTCATGATACAGCTCCCAACTCCCACATGCTCACACTCACCTGCTCGTGATACAGCTCCCAACTCCCACATGCTCACACTCACCTGCTCATGATACAGCTCCCAGCTCCCAACTCC
This sequence comes from Rattus rattus, assembly GCF_011064425.1. Taxonomy (NCBI): domain Eukaryota; kingdom Metazoa; phylum Chordata; class Mammalia; order Rodentia; family Muridae; genus Rattus; species Rattus rattus. Next base: position 89,224,707 of record NC_046165.1, on the reverse strand, counting down.
CACATCTGCTCATGACACTCCCAACCTGCTCATGCTCACAGCTCCCAACTCCCACATGCTCACACTCACCTGCTCATGAGGGCTCCCAACTCCCCATGCTCACATGTCTGCTCATTACAGCTCCCAACTCCCACATGCTCACACTCACCTGCTCATGACACAGCTCCCAACTCCCACATGCTCACACTCACCTGCTCGTGATACAAGTCCCAACTCCCCACATGCTCACACTCACCTGCTCATGATACAGCTCCCAACTCCCACATGCTCACACTCACCTGCTCATGATACAGCTCCCAACTCCCACATGCTCACACTCACCTGCTCGTGATACAGGTCCCAACTCCCACATGCTCACACTCACCTGCTCATGACACAGCTCCCAACTCCCACATGCTCACACTCACCTGCTCATGACACAGCTCCCAACTCCCACATGCTCACACTCACCTGCTCATGACACAGCTCCCAACTCCCACATGCTCACACTCACCTGCTCATGATACAGGCCCAACTCCCACATGCTCACACTCACCTGCTCATGATACAGCTCCCAACCCCACATGCTCACACTCCACCTGCTCATGATACAGCTCCCAACTCCCACATGCTCACACTCACCTGCTCATGATACAGCTCCAACTCCCACATGCTCACACTCACCTTACAGCTCCCAACTCCCCATGCTCACACATCACCTGCTCATGATACAGCTCCCAACTCCCACACCTGCCTCACATGCTCACCTGCTCATGACACAGGTCCCAACTCCCCCATGCTCACACTCACCTGCTCATGATACAAGTCCCAACTCCCACATGCTCACACTCACCTGCTCCTGATACAGCTCCCAACTCCCACATGCTCACACTCACCTGCTCGTGATACAGCTCCCAACTCCCACATGCTCACACATGTCTGCTCATTATACAGGTCTCAAATCTCACATGCTCACACTCATCTGCTCATGATACAGGTCCAGGTAGGGTCCCAGGGAAGAACAACCCCTCAAAGTGCCCAGGTCTTAGTCCACATTTAAGTTCCAGGAGAATGTGCACATGTGCCTTATAGATTGGCAGCTTCCCACTCGTCCCAAGAAGCCAGGCTCTCTCTTGGGCAGACCGTAAAGCAATGTATGCCCATAAAATGAACAAAGGCAGGGTCAGCTTACATCATAGTGAACTGTGGCACTGCAAAAGCTGAGGCCTTAACGCCTCTACCAAAATACAGCCCCTTTACATGGTCATGGAATTATTGGATGTCAGCCAGTCAAAGTTAAGGTCACCAGAGCGGGCTCTGTCTAATGACTGGTGACCTTATAAAATATGGACATACCCAGAGATAAACATACACAATCACATGAGAAAAGAATTCACATGAATTCAGAGGGAGAAGCATCAAGCAAACACCAGGAGCCAAAAAGAATTGAGAAAGAATTCTCTAAAGGTTTTAGAGAAACACAGCAGTGTGCAATATTTGATTCTGGATTTTTAGCTTTCAGAATTATGATACAGTAAGCTGCTGAAGTGACAGTTCATTCATGTGGCCCGGCTGAACATTCTGAGGAGCAAATAGAGCCCTTTGTATCCAGTCAGCTTTGAAATTATGTTATATAAATGAACTAAACCAGACTCACACATATACACAGTATGTGTATTACTCAACTCAAAACATCAGTGGCAGACACATCTATAAGGACCAAAGAAACCTAGCTGTAGGGAACTAGGAGGAATTGAGTACAGACTCTTCTTCTTCTTCTTCTTCTTCTTCTTCTTCTTCTTCTTCTTCTTCTTCTTCTTCTTCTTCTTCTTCTTCTTCTTCTTCTTCTTCTTCTTCTTCCTCCTCCTTCCTCCTCCTTCCTCCTCCTTCCTCCTCCTTCCTCCTTCCTCCTCCTCCTCCTCCTCCTCCTCCTCCTCCTCCTCCTCCTCCTTCTTTATTTCATGTATGTAGAGTACACTGTAGCTGTCTTCAGACACCTGAGGAGGGCATCAGATCCCATTACAGATGGTTGTGAGCCATCTTCTTAAAGGGACAATCGCATGAGTGTGTGAATGTACTAAATTAACCCCATACTTTTTAGAGTATGGATTAATTATACAATATAGGATTTTTCTATTATGCTTTTGTTTAGAATTTCATAAATGATAAGGGAATGTTTTCCTAATAAGGCTAGTAGGAAGGGGGAGGGGAAAGAGAGGGGAGGGGGAGGAGTGGCTATCCAACCCAATGCCTGTGTGGAACTAGAATGGGGTAACGTCTAAGAAGTACAGATTGTGGAACTAGAAGGGGTAACGTCTAAGAAGTACAGACTGTGGAACTAGAACGGGGTAACGTCTAAGTATAGATTGTGGAACTAGAATGGGGTAACATCTAAGAAGTACAGATTGTGGAACTAGAAGTACAGACTGTGGAACTAGAACGGGGTAACGTCTAAGTATAGATTGTGGAACTAGAATGGGGTAACATCTAAGAAGTACAGATTGTGGAACTAGAACTAAGAAGTACAGACTGTGGAACTAGAACGGGGTAAGAAGTATAGATTGTGGAACTAGAATGGGGTAACATCTAAGAAGTATAGATTGTGGAACTAGAACGGGGTAACATCTAAGAAGTACAGATTGTGGAACTAGAACAGGGTAACATCTAAGAAGTATAGATTGTGGAACTAGAACGGGGTAACATCTAAGAAGTATAGATTGCAGTGTGGCCTACCCCTTACAAGAGCTCAAGGTGATGGTGATCCCTTAAATTCTACATATGTGCACAGGAAAGAAGGGCATTTCAAGGGCAGTTCTGCTGGTGGAGTTGCTAGTAGACTGGATGTGAGGAAGTAAGAGGGGTAGCTTATGACAACAACCAGACAGCATGACAGTATGTGCTCTGCACCCGACGTGACAAATCTGTTTTGTCACTGGATGAAGACTTCAGACATGGCTGCTGCCATGACCATGTGAAACTACACTTCTCTAAAGACAGTTACACTATGAGCTATCACCAATCTGCTTAGTTCAGTTTTTCTGTTCATGCAGTGCAGAAGTCCCAGCCTAGGGAATGGTGCCACCCATAGTAGACATGTCTTCTCACATCAGTTAAGACAAACAAGATAAATCCCCCAACACACATGCTCAGTAGCCCATCTCCTAGGTGATTCAGACCTTGTCAGGTTGCCAATCAATTCTAACTATCATAATGCCTACCCATCAAGTCTGAGTTATCTAAAGTCTATGATGAGGGACAACCAAAGAAAAAATATCTACTGAAAACATGGAGAAAGAGGCTAGCTTTTAGTCATAGGATAGCTTAAGAATTACATGTCATTACATAGAGGAGCTCAGGTTTTGCCTGCATGTGGTTAGTACTATCTTCCTTTCTATTTTCAACTAAGAAGACGTACGTTGGAAAAAAGAAGAAAGCTAAAATGAAAGAGAGAGAGAGAGAGAGAGAGAGAGAGAGAAAGGAGGGAGGGTGCAGAAGCTAAATCTAGAGACAGCTCTTATACTTTTAACAGTTGAGGAGCTTAAACAAACACATGGTCTGGATTATAGGGCCATGACAACAGGGCCAACGAAATGCTAACTATTTTAGAGGATTGTCTGTGAAGAGGAGGAACACTACTTGTGGTGAGGTGGGTAAAGAAGGAACAGGATGAGCCTTTCTGGAGGAGTGCTTGCAGGGAGGAGGAAGGTCCTTAAGGAAGGCCTGGGAGAACTGTTGCAATACAAACAGGAAACTGGTTTGGGGTGGACTGGTGAGTCTGGTTATAGATCTGCTCATTTAAAACTGTAAAACATACAGCTCAAAAGCTCTCCAGATTAGTCACACTGTTTCTAAAAAGCCAGCTCTACACGAGCACTTTCCTTTATGGTTACCATCACAAAAGTAACTCTAAATTACGCATTTCATAACACTGGACTATAGCCACTCCCATATGTGCAAACTGTCTGACACTCCTCCTTTAAGGAAGTGCCAATCCCTCTCAATGCTGAAAGCGACTTGCTTCTGATGGCGTAGGCAGCCCGTGGGGCTCCCCTTCTCTCTTTACCTCCCTGGAAGAGGAAAGAAGCCTCTATCCGACCCAGAGGCAAGTGGCTGAACTACTCCAGCCCCAGCCAAGCCTCATATGAGTCTAGATTTTTTTTTTTTTTACAGCACACATCACTTTTTGTTCAAGGAATAACAAACATATTCCGTATACACAGCACAATGCTTTCATACACATAAACACTATGAAAGATACCAGCAGATATCCTGGCAGTGACCTCCTGAGAGATGAGAAAGGGTAGCAGCCCAGCTCAGCAGGGTCCTAAGCCATAGCAGCTACAGAACAGTACGGAAGGCACACTCAGGTCAGTGTGTCATCCTGAGATAAGTAACATCTGCTCACTGCTGCCACTACAGCTGGCACAGTGGTGACGACACCACGCACCAGCCACTGAAGAGTGAGAAGAAAAGGAGGTGTTGTACACAGTACCCAGTACAAAGCTATTACAACTGTGCTTGTCATCGCCAGCTCAGTGTCTGTCCCAATCACAGCAAAATCTGAGATTAACAGATACAAAATACACAAGAATACCTGTCTTTGAACAATCAAAACGTATTATTTTCCATTATAAAGAATGTTTTAAAAAGACTTCAAGCATTTTTATTGAGTGACATTCATTAGTGTTTAATGGTATATTTCTCTTTCGATAAAATCATCTTTTAACGCTATTACCAATTCAATATGGTGTGCAATAGATTCTTCACAGTGAAGGAGAGTAACCTTTTAAATAAGCAACAGGCGATGGAAATGTGGTGGAAGAGCTGGTATCTGTCATCCGCGCTCAAGCAGAAGACTGTGACAACAGCTAACAGGCAAGACGCCTGCGCTGTACACCAGGCCAGCAGCAGTCACAGCTGCTGTTACACCATTTCACCTTGCTTCCATCTTTGTCCTTAAGTACAGAGATAACAGGCAATGAAGCCAGGCTCAAAAGTCAGGCATAGCTGATGCTGGCCCCGGGGACACCCCACTGATGACTTTACTGCCATTTACAGCATTGTAGGGAGTTTATGAGAACTCAAGATTCTTAGCATTCCCTTTCCTGGAGGGGTCACAGGATCAGTCCGGAGAAACACGTAAGTGCAGACTGAACTACACACATTTAAACTTGTCCTCCTATAACTCTGTCTGAGCTACTGTGCCCCATCTTGAAAACTAAGAAGTTCTATATCTGGTTAGAGCTGCCAAGTCATTAATAAAGATGGGAGGGATTTAATAACTTGCAATGTAATCTTAAAATACTACAACCTTTTAAGAGAGCCACCATAAATGAGATCATTTATAAGTGGCCATGGCTACTTAATGAGCTCTACAAAATAAAAACGTGATTACTGAGGTAATTTTTGAACTATCATAATGACTTTAGCATTTGCCTGTCAAACTTTATTCCAGTTGAAGACAGACCTGTGCAGTGCGTTCATGTAAATAAGTAAATATGGGGAGAGAATACAACCAAAGCCATGTTAAAACAACAGAGAAATTCCTGAGACCCACACAGGGAGAGGAGGTAAGGGGAAAACAACTGGAAGCCTGGAAGCTGGGAGGCAAAGAGCCCGACATTGAGAAGCCAGATTCATTACTACACACATCCAATGAGTGAGGAAAGCTGGGGGAGGGGGAACAGGGGCAGGAGGATGGGAACCGGCAAAGCTTTCCCTCCTACATCGCCAGATCATCCCACTCCCCTTCATTTCTTCACACTGTGGGGGGGGACACAGCCCCCACAGGTCAGTTTTCTGGTGCCTTTCTTCACTGTAAAGCCCATTTCTTTAACTTATTAAGGAAAAGAATTCTTACTATAAATTTTTAAAAAGTGTCAATTTTCTTCACTTCGAGGTCTAGACTGGAGGCAAACCAACGAAGCTTTTCTACAGCATGCCGTAGCCATGGGCCCGCTTGGAACACACAGGCTAGTGTCGCAGCTGTGGCTCCTGCTTTGTGAGTGCCTATTCTTTCTCCCTCGTCATTCAGGTGGAAGGTACACAAAGCAAACCAAGCCAGGGCGGTGACATGCAGAAGAAGCACATATGTGTCCGGCCAGAAACCAAAAATTAGCCCGACGAAGAGCACTGGTGTTTGCGGTGTAAATGAAAGGCACGGCCATACAGACTCTTCCTTTCTTTGTTTTGATGGGAATCCTAGTGCCTATCACCGGAGCCAGGCTGACATGTAATAGTCACTCAGAGCTCAGACAGTTTCTACAAATAAAACTGACATCTGTGTGCACTGAGCTACCTCTGCTCTACAAATGCAGACCACAACTGAAGCACTGTTCACGAACGCTCAAAAGGGGCTGTTTTCTTCCAGACCCCAACCTCAGCGCCTTGTGCGAGCCAGAATCACGATAAGATCTGGCACTCAGGGAAAACTGTTCTGAAATTTGAGCGGAGCACACATATTTGAACTGATTTGTCAATTACTGTAATAGGATGGAAGCTACCTCAGTTCTCCTGAGTATCTCAGAGGCCAGGCGGTTTTCCTGCACAAGTTTTCCACAGTTCTGGTGTCTACCTAAAGCCTATGTTTAGATAATGCCACTGACATTCTGAAGGTTCATCCAGAAATTATTATCAGCGTAGCTGTTTCAACACTTGAACAATATACTAAAATTAGTAATTAAAGTCTAGTGATAGAAAAATTAAAGGTTTTCATAGTACCAGCCTTAAAGAACATATTTAATGCAATGGGAAATATAGAAGAATGGTTATGAGCTCAAACTGTTAAAGAAAAAGCTAACAGTGCTTCTGATGGCGAGGGAACTGTGATTTTCAGTGTGCTGTGCTCTGCTTTCTGCGAATCTTGGGGCCCGTAAGACGTCAAAAGAGTAAAAGCTACTTTTGCAATAACCCTAGGACTCATTCACTTTTGTCATGTCTGGCTGCTGGTGCAGACATAGCACAGGTAAACTGAGGTATCTATCAACACTGTGACAAACCCACGCCCTACAGTGTGTGTGTGTGTGTGTGTGTGTGTGTGAGAGAGAGAGAGAGAGAGAGACAGAGAGAGAGAGACAGAGAGAGAGAGAGAGAGACAGAGACAGAGACAGAGACAGAGAATGTAGAGGTCAGAGGACAGCTTATAAAGTCAATTCTCGCCTTGTACTGTGTGGGGCCAAGGCTGGAGTTCAGGCCATCAGGCTCGGTTGCAGTCCCTTAGCAACGCTGACCAGCTCACCAGCCCAACTAACCTACTCTTTTCTCAAGACAACCCAGCATCTCTACTTGAACAGATTTATGCCTTCTGCTACGACTTCACTGTCCTTGGTCTTTGATCTATGTAAGGTCAACAGTGACCTGCCAGGGTCAGTTTTAATCTTGTACAGAGCAAAGAGTGAAACCAAGTATACACCACACCAGGACAAACACTGGTGCTTCCCTGGAGGATAGGAGATAACTGTTCTGCAGCACAAGTGAAATGACCCAACAGACAGGAATAAGAAGTGGCTTCTATGGAGAGTTCAGGTAAAAGTGAGGACAAAATTACATTGGCTGGAATCTGTCCAGGGCAACAGTGAGGAGACTCCCATGGGAACTTCAGTGATCAAAGGTGCTCAGTACTTCATTAGAGAGCCACAGCTGACCTGGGCATGCAATGTGAAAGTGTCCTTAGGGCCATTCAGACTGGGGATGCGGAAAGGCTGGTCCTCAGCTAATGAATGAGGGGGGATTATTCAAAGGCAGATCACTGCAGGTGTGGCCTTCAGGGCATCTCAGGGTCTGGCCTCCCTCTCCTTTTACTGACCGGTAGCTAAGATCTGAAGACTTCTACTCCACACCAGCCTCTCAGGTGTGATGTTCTACATCATTTCCGGCTCAAAGCGGTGATGACGAGCTTGAGCTGACACTTTTGAAAGTCTGAGCCTCAATCTGTCTCCCTCCCCTACATTAATTTTCTCAGGTACCCATCGCAGTCTCTGAGTCACTGCTAATAACCTGTGATCTGGTTCAGAAGCTTCCGTTCCTTCCAAGACCTGGAAGATAGCAAAGCACACCTGTTCTTCTGTGGATTCTTAAAAGCATTCTAATTACTATCTACAAGCACCTTTTTCTCCCTTTCAAAATACTTCCTGATTTTAAAGTGAGTTAAGCATGAAAATCTATGCCAAGCAATGACAAATATATTATTCCCTTTGTTCTGCAATATGTCTAATAACAGCAGTAGAGGCTACTATCGTTGTTTATCTCCTTCATTATTCTGAAATTGCTCACAACAGCAGTGTGGTGGCTCACACCCACAAGCCAGCATTCAGGAGGCTGACGCAAGAGAGTTACAAGTTTGAAGTCACTCTGGACATCACAGTGAGACGCTCTCAAAACATCAGTATTAATATCAAACGGCCGTCACTAAGGAGGAAAAGTTCAAGAAGAGCATTAGTATTGCTATTAAATAAAAAGGTGCCAGCGAGCCACATGGAAAAACCAAATCGAGGCCTCAGGATACTCTGGATACAGTCTATGGCACACAGCCACAGCCTGGGTTAGCAGTTCCAGGACCTGCCACTGGTGCTGTCATACACTTCTGCAGTCGCAGGACGGTTGAATGTGGACGCGAAGGCCAACTAACATAATCAAGGTAAATCACACACCATGCATCACATGATAAAATGCAAAGGTGACAACTGACCAATCATCAAGGCACCTTCAAGCTCCAAGGGCCTCCTGAGTTTAGGCGTCCAGTGCGTGGTACAGTGCAGTGGTACAGTGACAACAAAAGGCCATGCCAGTGTGAACAGGGTCCAGAGAAGATCCCTCAGGGCATGGAGGTCAGCTAAACTATCACACTGTGCTAGGACTTGGAGGAAGCGCAGAAGGGAACATGTGATGCTGGTTAGGAAAACAGTACTAACTGAAGCCAGGAGACACAATAGACTTCCAAGCTTAGGGACGAGTGTTGCCTAGGACAGTGGTTCTCAACCCTGCTAATGGAACAGTCCTTTAATACAATTAATTCCTCATGTTGTGGTGACCCCAACCACAACGATTATTTTTGTTGCTACTTCATGACTGTAATTTACTACTGTTATGATCTGTAATATAAATATCTGATATGTAGGATATCTGACATGCGACCCCAATAAAAAAGGTCATTCAAAGGGGTTGCGATCCACAAGTGAAATGCTCTGGCCTGGGAGAATGGGGTAAAAGCAAGGTAAGAACCTTTGAAAGTTTCATGAAAAACAAATTTATCAGACAGGACACAAAAACTACCGGGAGTTTTGATAAGAGATATATGATGATTAGATTTCTACCTCACAAAGATTATATATGGCTAAAGAAGGCATTTCTGACTGTGAAACAAACTAGTGGAGACACCGAGAGCTCTCTCGGGCCCTGGGAAGGAAAATATGAAGAGACAGCTCAACAGGGAGAAATACATCCGGGGCACTGAGCAAGAGGAGAAGGCAGCCTTCCGAAAGCCTCAATTAGTATGGCAAGGATTAAAGGAGGCTGCAGCTACTCTGCATGGAGAGCAAGCGACTTGTAAGCTGGTTGAAGGGGAAACAACACAGCAATGAAACTGACACGTGCATACAAATGAGAGATCAGGTAAGAAACGATTCATAAGAACCGAACAGCTGGCTTCAGAACTGGAAAAACCCTGAGTTTCACTACCAGCATACTTATCCTGGAGACATTAATATATGGAAAAAAGTTCCGGAAAGAATGTGTACCCTCCACTGAGCCCCCACCAGACTAACTGATCAGAACCTAAGAACTGATTCAGTCTGGAACGCTCAAGTCCAGAGTGAAGTTACCTCAGGCTTCTTTACTAGGCCACTTTAGTGTTCCTCCTCCATGGTCCCTGAGCAAACAGCCCTGTGACTGTGAGGTATTCCCTTTGGAAGATAAAAATACACACCATATTCCAAGAACCAAAGCCAGATAGCATCTGCAGCCTGAGGCTTGACGTCCCTGCCCTATTCACCTCCACTTCCTTATGTTTCCTCCATCACATGGGCTTCCGTTCTTTTGTTCTGTTACTATAAAAATTTCATGAAACTTCTTTCTACACTGGAACATGGAATTTGGGGTAACTAAGCCTGTGTTTCCTAAGCCATGGTCCTCATATTTGGCTTCAGAATAAAGTCTCTGTTACAAATTATAACATTTGCCATGAGAATGCGGCTGGAAGGAGCTAACTGAACCACTGTTTACGGTCATACGAAACAGAACACTGCTCAAAACTCCATTTGCATATTCCCAAACTTGGACTAACAATCTGTGAAATCTTCAGTACTTCACATAAAAACCTACCCTTCCCACGCTTTTTTGGTTGCTAGAGGAAACTTTTCTACCCCATAATGTTAGCTAAGGCCAAACTCTGTCGCTGTGAGGAGAGATCTGCTTACTTGTGACCTGTGTCCTTCCTTGGTCTATTTATTCCTGCACCTTGTGGGCAGACATGATCAGGGAAAGATGTAACTGTAAGGTGGAGGATTAAGGTCAGATACTTTCAGGAAGGAACAGAAATCACCAAAGAGCACAGAAGGCAAGACACCGACAGAGCGAACTCAGGAAGGGAAGGAAGGGAGACAGGCAAGGGGTGGAGGGAAGGAATGTAATTATCATTACACTCAGCATTAACAATTACCAGTTCATGGTCATGGATTGTTCTTCTACAAGTTCCCATTTATCTTCACTAACAGTATCACTCCAATGCCTGCGCACTGGAACTGTGAACAACCGATTCTTCAAGCTCTTGATCCAGAAAGCTATTAAACAAGTCATAGTCAACAAGGTATTACATCCCAGTGAAAGCCACAAACACACACACACACACACACACACACACACACACACACACACACACACACACACACACATGACATGGGAGCAACTGAGATCTCAGTGATAGCTAGCTATTGTGAGGATTTGTCAACAGGTTACCTCAGACTTGATGCTGGCTGGACCTAAACAGAACCTCTGTACAGACTGGAAGCTGGTCAATGTTTTTATGCCCCAACTCACAGACTTGGGATGATGCAATGGAGGTGATGGCTCAATGCTTGAATCTCTAAAGGATGGGAGAGAGAGAGAGGAGGGGGAGGGGGAGGGAGGGGAGGGAGGGAGGAGGGGGAGGTGGGAAGGGAAGGTCTTCCTCAGCAGACAACACGCAGAAAAGGAAGGCAGCCCACAAGCCAGAAGAACACCTTCACTACACACCTGTGCCAGCACCTTGATCTTAGACTTCCCAGGTCTTCGGAGCTGTGAGAAGTGGATGTCTGTGTGTAAGCCACTCGGTCTATTACACTGTTACACTGTGTGTAAGCCACTCGGTCTATTACACTGTTACACTGTGTGTAAGCCACTCAGTCTATTACACTGTTACACTGTGTGTAAGCCACTCGGTCTATTACACTGTTACACTGTGTGTAAGCCACTCAGTCTATTACACTGTTACACTGTGTGTAAGCCACTCAGTCTATTACACTGTTACACTGTGTGTAAGCCACTCAGTCTATTACACTGTTACACTGTGTTACCTGTGGTCTATTACACTGTTACCACTCAGTCTACACTGTTACACTGTGTTAAACCCTCAACACTGTTAAACTGTGTGTGCCATCTATTAACTGTTACACTGTGTGTAAGTCATTTCTCAGTGTGAAATGAGCCACTCAGTCTACAGTTACACTGAGGAAAACTCGGTCAATCACTGGAAAATGGAACAAGAAACAGATGCAGTCTACTACACTGTTACACTGTGTTTTTCCTCTTACCTGTTCCTGTTTATTCAACTGTTACACGTGTGTAAGCCAGCCAGTCTATCTAGACAACTAAGTTACAAGGGTGGTGGCTCGGTCTATTAAACTGTTCACTGTGCAGAAGAAAGGAAAGGTCTATTACACTGTGGGACACTGTGAGAAGCCATCTCGTCCTACTACACTGGCCCAGGCTGGGAAGTGAGGTCTGAAGTCTAGCCTAGGTTACTGTGTGTGAGATTCTATCACAGTTACAGGTAAGCCACTCATCTACTAGGCAGCTGTAACACATCAAAGTCACCAGTCTATTATCACTGTAAACACCAAGCCTCTCAAACTCAACATCTTCCTGTGTGGAAAACAGTGGAGACTGAACACTGTTAGGGAGGGTTAGAGACTAGATTCTCAATCCCGTTAAACTTCGTTTGCAGCCATCAGTAGGGTGCGGACCATTTCAAGTTTCCTCAAAACTACAAGCACTATACAAACAGAACACTAAGATGCCATTTAAAGTACATTTCTGAATGTCAAATGAGATTCTAGACTGAGTTAAAAAATCAGGGAAAAGTAATTGAAACAGGCAATCAGGCTCCCTCTTCAAATTTTCAGTAGAGCTAAAGTAGACAACTATGACCAATCTTAGCTCAATGTCTTCTCCTACATCAGAAGCTGAAAGGTCAGGATTTGATGTGGAGCTTAACCAGGCAAATGAATCAAATGTGTCTCTCCTTCCCCCAAGTCAGTTTGCACTTTGGACTTCTAGCGAGGACTGAAAGACAGGGACCACTCTAGCATCCAACTAACCTTAATACTACAGACTGCAGAGCATTTTTGAAACAGAGAGGGTTAAACTGAACCCACTGAACCAAACCTGCCAGCCATCAGTAGGGTGGGGACCATTTCCTAAAAATACAAACTATCAAACCCACAACACTGGTGTGTATTTAGTAGTCAAAGTTTGAAAACCATTTTTTTTTATTAGAGTTAAAAATATACATTTTCAAGGTTAATCCCTTTCAAATTTTTCAGTAGGTTGCTAAATCCCCTCCCTTCCTTTTCCTTATGGGTGTTCCTCCCAACCCTCCTCATTGTCTTCTCCCCCCAAAGCTGCCCAAGTTCACTGGGGGTTCAGTCTTAACGTGCAGGATCAAAGGTCTCTCCCCACTGGTGCTCTTACTAGGATATTCATTGACTACCTATGAGGACTGAAGTCAGGGTCAGCATCCAATAATAGTACAGGAGGAGGCTTAGTTTTTGAAACCACAGATTTGCTTATTGTTGAACCAAATGCCAGTTAGCTTAAAAATCAAAGAGTGCCCCTTCAAGCTCAAAGGAAAAGCATTTTAAAGCCATATTTACAATTTAAAACACAACTTAAATTAGATTATTCTATCCAACCCATAAGCCTTAAAATTTTACACCATGATTCAAAACTTTATCCGAAAAGTCTACGTCAATTCCAAGTAAAATTCATTTTTGAAAAGTCACACGAAACAGCAAGTTAAGTCGCACATCTGTTTAATACATCTATCATAATAATACCTCACAATTTCCACGTCTGGCTCTACACTGCTGCCTTTTGGGCTATTCAGGTCTTCACAGTTTATTTATGCAAAACATACTGCTGAATTCTAACACTCATCAATTCTTATTGTTCTAAATTGGTTTCAGGTTTCATTAATTAATAGTTTTGAGACAGCTGCTTATAATTTAATGTAGTTGCACAATTGCTCAATACGTCCTCAGAGCTACATTTAGGAAGCAGACATTTAATTCAATTCAATAGATGTTTCTGTACAAATACAACATGACCTAGACAAATTACACATTTAAAAACAGACTGCAGTGACAGCTAAATAGATGTGTTTATTGTAAGCTTCTGTTTACTGGCACTTAAACTCCTCAAAATAACTCCTCTTGGATCTGGAATATTTTCAGTCTTATAGCTGACTGCAGTTTAAAGGCGGCCGAGTGAGTTACCTAGCCTCCTGTTTCCAGTGACTTTTCAAACCTCTCCAATTACACTGTCTTACAGTGGAGACTCCATAAGAACAACTGTACCTCAATGGGAGAAATGGGTGACTTTCCAGAAATTAAATGAAATTGTACTTAATATTAATTGATGTGATGTGTTTAATATGCATTGTGTTTTACACATGAACACAACTGTGCAATGGCATACCTTCTGATGGATGTTTATTTGCATGCATTGGTCTCTGAAATGAAGTTATTCTTTTCCTAAACGTTGGGCACTGACTCCTATTCTTTGCAGTCTCTCCCCATTCACCAATCAGCTATTTTTGCCTTAATCCCAAACTGGACAACATCTGGATATAGGAGTTTTATGAGTTCAGTGTCTTTGGAGCATAGATCTGAAGGTGGATAGCACATCTAATAGAATATAAAACACTGCATAAACTTCAGTCTCTCAGAAGCTCGGATGTGTTCTCAAAGCCTGTAGATTCTGAGAACATCAAAAACAGTGCTTGGAATGGAGCAATCGATCTTTACGGGTTGTTCAATAATACAGTCAGGGGCCTAGAATACCTATGCATCGCTAGAGTTCTCCAAACGTTAGTGAGTTAATATCATTAAACCCTGAGGTCTAGTGTGTGTATAAACACATAAACACACACACACACACACACACACACACACACACACATATATATATATATTTAACAGCACATTTACGATTAAGTCACACCCCTCTAATTAAGGCTTTTATTGAAGTGAGGATTTGTGAGAACAATGTATTTGCGTCCTTTCCACCCCCAACTCCTCCTGTCCCCTCAATCTGTCTTTCTTGAATTCATGATAAGATTTTTTTATGTGATTGACTTTTCATAATCATTTTTGATAACAGATGAGGAAATGCTTATTTTGAGGGGGAAATGCTATTTTCTTTTCTTTCTTTTTTTTTTTTTTTGTTGACCCTAGGAAAATAAGTATTGGTTTGGGCTCCAGTTCTTAACTGTGCTGGATGCCTGGGAGATTTACAGAGTAAAGACAATGCACAGATAAAACCATTGACCTTTGAAGCCTGCAGGAAATCATAACTGCCTGAAACCCACACCATCAATTATCACGTGAAACTCTTATTATCAGCACACCCTGCTTCCTGCAGGGGCCAGTGCCTGACAATCCGAGTCACCATGGACTTCTGAAGGTGAGATACCACACACTTTCATGGTTTTGTCTTGTATTTAATGTAGCTTATTTAAATCTGACTTTATTTTTCTATTGCATGGTTATTAATCTACTGTATGACTCCAACTATGGCTAAATCTGATTAGGCCTCACACGTCATTGATCAATCTGATGTGGTTTACGTAACTTGGTCCAGGTCTACTGTCAAAGTTTGCTCACCAAAGCCTTTGTTTTCCAACAACTGCTTAAATTAACTCAGGCTTTGCTATGTGTTTGAACAGTGAAAAAGAAGTTGAAGAGGTCTTTGTGTTCCTTCTTAAGCAGGCACAAAAGTCATTCTGCTAAAATATAGTATCAAGGACTATTTCCCTTTCTCAAATCTTATTTATATCATGACAAAATTTTTAAAAATCACAATTAAGACTAGAAAGAAAAATACAATTTTTCATGGGTAAAAATGTTCACAATGGAGACTGATGACCAAAGACAAAACCTTAACAGATACTTTCGATTTTAATCTGTACATAGCTACTAAAACCTCAGGACACAAGCCACAGGCTCTGCCCACGGCTTCTACACAGGGGCTGCACGGTGGTAGGAAGGGGTGAGCAGGGTATGGACATGTAAGTGTAGCTTCACCCCACCATGAGAGAAGACTAATGTCCTATAGGGTAGCGGCATTATTCTGAAATCATCAATAATTTTAAACTTTCTTATTAAAACAGTTAAGTGTGTGTGTGTGTGTGTGTGTGTGTGTGTGTGTGTGTGTGTACGTGTGTAGAGGTCAGAAGGACAACTTGTAGAACCTGAATGTCTTTTGCCATGTGGATCCTGGGGTCAGACTCAAGTCATCAAGCTTGGCAGGCACCTTTCCCTGATAAGCCAACCTTGCTTCCCTGCCCCTGGGACAGGGCCAGCAGGCGTGGGCCTCAACAAGTCTCGATGGCTGCTGTGGGTGTTAGGCTTATTTCTATAATAACGTACATGTTTTCACATCCCCCCAAGGAATGTCCTCCCTGCTAGCATTAATGACTCCATCAAAATCAGGGACAGCACAAGTCAGGGAGGCAAAGGCGTAGCTACTTTTTCAGCAGAATGATAAATGCTGGGACCTTCAGAACAGTCCTTAAAGCTCTAAAAACATGAGTTTGAAAATATATAATTTCTCAGCTATGCAAAAATAGGAGGCTGCGATATGAACTGTATAAGGAGCTTCACAGATCTGAAGGAACAGAGGCGGCTGCACTGTGAACCAGCTCGTCAGAAAGATACAAAGACAGGCAGACAATGCAGGCAGATTCCTGAGTTCAAAGTCAGCCTGGAACAGAGAAAATTTAGGTTCAGGTATGGTCGGAATGGTAATTCCAGGGCAAGGTCTGTGCGTGTGCTTGCTGTCTCTTCCTCAGAGTAAAAGGGCAAAGGTCATGGATTGCTGATTCACAGGTGGTCTTCCACGTCACACACTTTTTGGTCCTTCGTCCCCATCTACCCCCACCCTACCGCAGCCCTACAATTATGAATTTTAAATGCTGTATAAGTGCTCTCCACTCAGAACTGACAATGATGAACACGCTGAGGCCAGAGGGTGGTGAGAATTTCACACATGCCAAGCTCACAGTCTCCATACCAACAGAATAGAGCTTTTCAAATGTCTAGTCTCTTGGGGCTCATCTAACAGAAACATTTCTAAAGCTCCCATGGCTTTTAGAGAAGGAACAATATCCTTAACCTGGCCAAGAAGATGGCAGCAGCACAGGGCCTGGCCTTTCCTTGAGCTCAGCTACTCCAGGGTCCTTGGCGTCCCAGTCTCTGGTTTCCTGCTCAGGGACGTGTCTTCCTCATTTCCTACCACAGTGGCCCCTCTGCCTCAAACTCTTTGCCCTTACACTGGATACTCAACATTGGCTCCAAAGGCATTTCCCCAGAGTCAGTCTCCTGGTGGGTATCGTCCCCCGTACCTGCCATCCCAGCGCTGGAGGGCTGAGCAGGAGGGTAGTATTCTGAAGCAGGCTTGAGCTAGATAGTAAGACCCTGTCTCAAAAAAAGAAACACGGGAAAACAAAAGATAATCTCCTCTGGCTTTGTTTCCCTATATCCCATGTGCTATGCTCTCAGAGTAGCCCAAATTTCTCTTCCTAACCTTTCTGCCAACCGCCTCCATCGGAGAGTGTCTGTTAGCTCTGTCCTTTACCTGCACGTGGGCTCCAGCAAAGGTCCTGCTCATTACAGTGACCTTGCCGAGCACCGGGCTCTGCACACAGCTGGAATCCAGATGCTCCCAGACTCGGATACTAACAACAGTTCCCTCATAAGGTTCTTTGGCGGATTAAACTGTATAATTCATATAAAAGCCTGCCCACCATTCAACACATTGATGTTTTATATGACTGAATAACAAAGAGAGATTTGGCAACGTTTGTTAAAACCCTTCGAAACCAGATGACTGCCGTAGCTCCACTCCATTTATTTATGACATCCACAATGTTTACTGTAAAGAAATAATTAGACCTCAGCAGAAGAAGTGTTTGCTGCTAAGCTCTGTGAACTGAGTTTAAACCCTAGGTTCCCCATAGCATAGGGAGAGAACTGATTTCTCCAAGTTCTCACTGACCTTCACAGGATGTGTTAGGGCAAATGCACACTGCTCCGCCAAAGTAAATAAATGAATGTATTTTTAAAAATGATAGAAAACAAATAATGAGAACTATGCAGAAGAGTAATAAAAATGATATCCATGATATCATCAGCTTTAAAAGGGCCTCTATTTACTGATGAGGGATTGATTATGTGTCATATGGATATAAGAATATTGCAGACACCGAAATCCATTTTCTTAACTCTCCCAAGAATTTTTTCACAATGTCAATTTTCATAAAAACAACAACATCAACAACATCATCAACAACATCATCAACAACAACAACATCATCAACAGCATCAACATCAACAACACAATAACAACAACATCAACAACAACAACATCATCAACAACATCAATAACAACAACAACATCAACAACAGCATCATCAACAACATCAACAACAACAACATCAACAACAACAACAACAACAACATCAACAACATCAACATCATCAACAGCAACAACATCAACAACAACATCAACAACAACAACAACACTACTTTACAGGCTGTCAAAGATGCTCCAAGATTGGATACCAGCACCATATGTAGGGACAGGAACAGCATAGCAGTTCACAGCTACTGGATGTGAGAAGCATTTCCATCTGGAATGTGAGTCAGGGGTTAAGTGCCTAGAGCACTTCCAGAAGGCCTGGCTTTGTCTCAAGGACTGACTTCAAGTGGCTCACTGGCTTCAACTCCAGGGAACGGGATGCCTTCTTCTCATGTGCACATACCCCCTTCCCCCCCACACTTATGCATATAATTAAAAGAAATAATATAAATCTTTAAAAAATAATTTTATTTTGCAATGCTCAAAACTGAAGCCGGGGTCTTGCTCATTAAAGACAAGAGCTTTCTTTAAAACTGAGCCAGACTCACAGCCCTAAAACAATTTCAGTAACATTTTATCAAAGGACTTTTGGGCAATGATTATTTAGTCTGTGGACAGTCAAGTTTGTTAACACCTGGGTCAGACATTACACTTTAAGTAAAACTAATGCTTAACAGTAAGGAAATGAACCATAGGTCAGGATGAGCCGTAGGTCAGGAGGTTCATTCACTTCTTTTGACCACCCTTATGGGGAGCTATAGCAGTAGACAGTCTCTGGGGGAAAGGACAAAACACTTGGAGAGGGGTCTATTTATTTGTTTAATAACTTTTCTGCATGCATCTCTTGCAGAGACCAGAAGTGGGCATCGGGTCCTCTGCAACTGGGGCTATAGACAGTTGTGAACCACCAAGTACGCGCTGGAAATTGAACCTGGGTCCTCTGGACGAACAGCCAGTGCTTTTAGCTTTCTCTCTGGCCTGAGAAATTTATTTTTATTTTTTGAGGGTATGGCCACTACTAGGTTTCCTATGCTTCAGTGGATGGTACTGTGCCCCCATGCACATATGGGCAGCACCAAGTGGGGTTAGTGGGTTCTCAAACAAGCAAACAAACAAACAAACAAACAGGCATGAAGTTTGGAGGTGAGGTGTAGTATTGGATAAAGCAGAGCGACCTCAAAGTGTGATAGTCCTCGCTAAGCTGTGGAAAGCAACAGCTAAAAGGCAGGTCAGAAAGCAAAACAATTCTTTGTGACTTGACCTGAATGAGGAGGAATATCAGTCCTTTTCTTCTTTGGATTCTCAAAGTGAATCTCAGGCTCCAGTTGAGCCTCTGGCCTGTAGGCTTTCAACTAAGACTCCACCATTGCTTCCTGGGCTCAGAGCTCTGGACTCAGTCTGGAACTTCATTACAGCCTTTATGGGTCACCACCACTAAATGTAGGTCCGGGGACTTACTGCACCAATAATCACAAGTCAACTCCTCACAATAAACTTTTCCATATATGTATACACACACACACACACACACACACACACACACACACACAACTTGGTCAGTTTCATTTCTCTGAAGAATCCCAACACCATCCCAAACCCCTATTTCAAAACCTTCCCTACCCCAACACACGTTCTTCCACCCCATACCCCAAGTCACCTTTCAAAAGTCCATCAGAAAACATGTTTACAATTTGAGATCTATTGCTGATATTTACTTTCCTGGGGCAGCACCAGGATGGAACTCAGGACTCTGTACATGCTAGGCAAGTGCTACCACAGAGCTATACCCCAGCCTTTACCTTTGGAATGCCTAGTGTATGAGAACAGAGAGAATGCAGTACTAGAGCAAAGTAATTCTGTCCTAAATTAGTGGAACTGTAACTCCAAAGCAGACATTAACCGTAACAAGGGCACGGATCCCGTTCTGGGAAGTTCATAAATGGTAGGCAGCTATCACTCTTAGGACTTTTCATTGAGCACCAGGTCTGCTGGACAAAAGCCAAGTACCCCAGTACAGCCTGTTATGTGAATTCCCAAAACTGTTACCGAACATTAAGACAAGTGACAAAAAGCCACACAAATGAGAGCTGACAAAGAACCTTGAGGTGGTGACCCAGAAATACCAGAGCTAAAAGGACCCAGTAACTTACACCATCTCTCCTAAGTGTTTGCCCATTACCAGCTGGAGCGTATATCTAAATGGTCTTGCCCAGTATCTGATTGTTTATGCAAACTCAGTATGTCTTAAAGTCTGCCTGAACCAAAAACACGTGGCCAGGAGAGAAACGGAAGCAGTGGCAGGTAACCGGCAAAGCCTGGCCTGACAGGACGGGGCACGACTACACCCAAGGGTTCTCACTATCTCTGGGTGAGATAAGGGTGCTCCTATCTCTGCCTCCTGGCTACCTCCTGGGATGCACAGTAAGCCTGGGCCTCTGAACTGTAGGAGTAGAAATGTAAAGAGAGCAGCAGGCAAACAGCCAAGCCTTGTGGACAAAATGCCTATGATGTCCATCACTTAGAGGCATTGCCACACTGCTGGGGACCCAGCAGGATCATGATGAACGGAAACATCTTGTAGCCAGGAAATCCCAGATGCACAAATTTCCTAATGAAGTGGGAAAAGAGGAGCATTGGCCACAAACCATCACGGGCCCAGAGGCAGGGTCTATCCCACTGCTGCTTACTCTGAGGCCTGGCATCAATGCTTGAGCTGCCCTGGGCCTCTATCTGGGAGGCCGCCCATGTAAAATTGAGATTTTCAAAGGATTTCCAGCTCCTGTTGTTACCAGCACCTATATTTTTTTGATGCTTGGTCCCTTGGGGTCTAAGGAAAGAAAATTCCCTTCCACAGGTGGTCTGCCACACTGAGCTGCATATGTCCTTCCTCTGAGTTCTCCTGCGTCTGCCACTGTGAGCGTTGAGCTTTAGTCTAACCAGAGAACTGGTCCTACACAAGGTGTTCATGTGCTCCTTAGCACTCAGGCCGCTGGGTGTTGTGGGTGGTCCTGTGTAGCTGGGATAGAATTCTCCCTTTCCTTCCTCACAGTCCTGACCCTGGCCCTTCAGGAAGGGAGACGTGATTTTTTTCTGGGTACATGAGTCCCTTTCTGGCTAATACATAAGGTCTAATTCTATGTTTCGGTGTGGCACAAAGGCAATGTGGATCAAGCCTCTGAGCTTTGAAGTCTGAAGGCCAACCCAAGCAAGTGTCAAACGCACAGCCCACCACAAGCAAGCGTCCTTCCTAGCCAGCAGTCCTTGCTGCCCCGTGAGCAGCAGGTCCAAGAAGCCCAGGAAGAGGAGGAGGAAGCAGTTAGACTGCAGAGTAAATCCTGGCAGGGAGAAGTGTGCACTTCTGGGTTTTTACTTCTGTCTCTGGTGTTCTCTGTCTCCCGCCTCCACTGTTAGCCTTGTCTGGCTTGGGAAAGAACTGCAGCCTGAGCTGTTCGGCTCCTCACCCACAGGCTGACCTCATCCCCCACCTCCTTGCCACTTCCTAATCTCCTGGAGGGGGAGGTGCTCTAAGAGTTAAGCATGTCTTTGGTGGGTTGGAGGCTTTTCCCGAGGTCATGTGACCCATCTACTCATTCACAAAAGGGTTCAAGGGAGAGGATAAGGAAGAGGCAAAGTCATCACGGGGAGCTCTGGTGACTGAATACTGGTGACTTGATAAGAGGGAGAAACAAAAAGGAACACAGACACACCGGCCTCCTACTCCTACTTCATGGCCTCCCAGCAAGAAGGTCTCTCCCTATACTCCTCCATTTTGTATTCCAGATAATGAGATGCAATAAACCTTTTGGGCGTTTTGGCTTTGGGGACTTTTGTTTATTTCCTTGTTGGTTTTCCTGTTTTATCTTGTTTCTGAGACGTAGTCTCATCTCGAATCCCAGGCCTGGGCTTGAATTCATAACCTATTTTCACCTCCTAAGGACTACAACTACAGCAATGCCATCATAGCTAGCTAAACTTATTCTTTGTTTTATCTTTTTTATTGAAAAATTTTCATACAGTATGTTCTGATCATGATTTTTGCCTCCTATAGGTCCTCCCAGATCCTTCACACATACCCAACTCTCCTCTCCCTCCTAAAAAACCAAACAAGCAAACAAAACAAACAAAACCCAACATACACAGACACACATATATACACATGTGCACACACACACATACATACACCAAAACCACAAACCAAATGCTAAAAATACATACACAAAACACACACATACATCCCCAAAATCACAAACCAGAAGCTAAAATATGCACACAGCACATACACACCAAATAACCACAAACCAGACGAGATAAAAAGTGCCCAAACAAAGCAACCTGAGATAAAAAGTTTGCAAATACACTATTGAGCTCATTTTGTATTGGCCATCTACTGCTGGGCATGGGGCCTATCTTGGAGTGTGGTTCATATGCTCAGTGAGACGCCATTGGAGAAACTGAAATTTCCCTTGGTAAGACTTTATAAAAATGACCAGGGCCACTAACCAGCGAGAAGGTGACTGAGCAACACTGGATACAAGGACACTGCAATGCTTACTTTGCTAGAAGAAAGGGCTCTTGGGTGGCTGTTTGGGTTATGGTCAATAAACTCAAGAAATCCAGGGACCGGCGGTCTAGCTTAGCTGTGGCTACCATGTCCAAGTGTTCAGCCTCCAGGAACAGAGCAGGGCTGGAAGCACAGAGGAGCTGCCTGTTAACTTGTATGACACACCCCACACTTGGGCGATCAAGGGTGACACTGTGACTTCCTCGTCACCACAGTGTTCATTCAGAAAAGGAAGGGAGTCCTTCCTGTATAAAACAATCCCAGCTGGAATCGGGAAGATGGAGGCAGGAGAATCAGGAGTGTGAGGCTGGTCTGGGCGACTCACCAACCCCTACCTCAGAAACACAAGAGGAAAGAAAAGAGGTCTCTCAGGAAAGAGATAGGTGCGACGGCCCCACGTCACAGAAAAGTGTTTGTACAGTAGAACATTAAGACAGATACCTTCTCCTTCTGTGGGGTTATATTTTATAAGATAAATAGTAAACACAGGTTTCTTTATAAATAACATAATAATTTAATATTTGATGCTACACTGAAGCACATGAAGGCCGCCCTAGAGTCAGTAGATGAAAAACAGACTGTGTCCATGTTTCCTGTGTTGTTCTACTCCCAGCTACATTAAAGTCATTTGCTTTCTTTGTTTTCTTTTTCTTTCTTTTCATGGTACTGGGAATGTATCCCTGGGTCTAACACATGCTAGATAGAGGCTCTACCACTGAGCTATATTCCCAGACTAATTCTTGGGGTTTTTAAAAATGATTTACTTCCTGTGCCTGTGTGTGAACGCCTAGGAGACCAGAAGAGGGCACAAGACCCCCTGAAACTGGAGCTACAGGCAGTGGTGAGTTGCCTATGAGTGCTGGGAACTGAACCCACGTCCTCCGTGAGTGCACAAGTTCTCCTAACCTCTGAGCCATGTCTTCAGTCCCAATGCTTTCTGGTTTGTAATAAAAGCCATTTCTAGCACCAGGCCTCATCCTCACTCACACACATACTCTGTCCCTCTGTCCTATTAAAGCCATCTGCCAGTGGTCATCTAGTTACCGTTTTCACGTTTGTGGCTCCAGTTTTTCTAATCATTCCTAAGTCCTCGGTCTCTCCCTCAGCCCTCAGTGTGCTCAATCCCAGGCCCGAGCCTGCATCTGTGGCTGCTGTTCTGACCTGTCAGCATTCCAACCCCAGCCCTGCCAGGCTGAGACTCTGCTGTGCCACATGTGTGTCATTAGGTGCAGAGAGGAGAGAGGCCATGTCTGCTGTCAGTGCCCTGCCCTATGAACATCTGGATGATTAACAGTGTAACACTCCCCGAGACAATCACCAGTCTGGTACCACGGAGGTCTGGATGGGCTCCCAGTACAGGGAGCAAACGTGAGACTAGAAGAATGAGCCCTTGACAGACGGCCCTCCAATGGAGCTACTCAGGTGAGCCCAAGTGAGGGGCAAATCTGAGAAGACCACCAGACTGGTGCCATGGGGCCCAGATAGGACCGAGTGTAAGATCAGTGTGGCACTATACAGGCCTGCGAGGGAGCAGACCATGCCCAAGACGACCCTTGCCTGGTATTGTAATGCACAGGCAAGACATAGCACTGCTGAGACAACCCCAGATACTCAGACCCCAGGCAAGCAAGTGGTGAAGAGATGGAGAAGAAAGAGAAACAGAAATATGTGAGCACAAGGAGGAAGGGCAGAACTGGAGACTCTGGGGTAGTGAGGGGCAGCCTGATGTGAGTAGCCAGTGATGCCATGGGACCAGGGTGGGGCATTGCTTGTGCTGCCACTGGGGCCACGTCTGGGTCTGCAGCTCTGCAGCAAAGGAGTTTCTCGCCACCGAAAGCCAGGCAGACATCCCTGGTCTGCCACCCTGGCATATTGATGTCTGAGGGCTGTGCACGGAATTGGTCCCACCCCTCACCTAGGCCTTGTGGGAGACGTGGCCCTGGAGGCTCACCAGCTGCAGGAGGAGAGCAGGAGAACTGGCCCTGCCCCTTACCAGCTGCAGCACTCGGGAGAATGGGCTCTGCACCTCGCTTGAGTAGCACATGAAAGCTGACTCTAGTATCAGGGGCTCAGGCAAGAGAACCTGAGGGTGTGAGCTGGGACAGCTGACTCTGCCACTTGTCTGCTGTGCCGTGGCCAAGGCAGAGATGGGACCCCCCCTCCCACCTCTCCCCATCTATGGCAGGCAGGAGAGCTGGCCCTGGGGTCATGAGAGCAGGAGAGCTGTCGATGCCCTTCAACTACTGCAGTGCTTGGGAGAGCTAGACCTGCACAGTAGACCTGGCCCTGGATGTGGGGTTGTGGGCTTGAGTTTGGAAGCCCTGAGTCTTGTCTGCTGGGTTTGGCCTCAGCGAGGGAGAGATCCCCTCCCCTCCCTTTTGCCCTTGCCACTGGCTGTAGACAGGAGATGAGGTCATGAGAGCTGGAGAGCTATCCCTGCCCCTCAATTGCTACAACACTTGGGAGAGTGGCCCCTGCACCTCACCCGGGCAGCTCAATAGAACTGACCCTGGTGGGGGGTGCAGGTGAGCCAGCCTCAAGGGTGTAAATGTGGGAGACCTGGCCCTGCCATTTGTCTGCCATGTGGCAGCTTGTGTGAGGGAGTGATGCCCCCCTTCATCCTCACCCTGTCACCTAGGGCAAGGAGGAGAGCTAAGCCCTGGTCATGGCAGTGGGAGAACTGGCCATTTCTCTTATCAGCTACAACCCTCTGTATAGAAGATCCTATATCTCACCTGGGCAGCACAGTAGAGCTAGTCCTGGTTGTGAGGACCGCTGGTGAGCTACCCCGAGGATGTGAGAACACCAGAGCTGGCAGGCTGACCAGCCCAGGTACCACTCCAGGGCTTTGAACTGGCCCACCCTAACATCTACCCCATCAGTGAACTCCTGGGAAGTGTGAGGGGGCAGATCCTACAGGTCCAAACCACACCCCACACAGGGCCACAAGAGGCATCCAAGAGCAGTCCCACTGGAGGTCCAGTATAACAGAGTAGCAGAAGCCAGAGTCCTTGCACTGGACCAACAAGTCACTGAAAGGAACATTTGCGAGCAAAGACTTGTAGACAAAAGGGGGTACAATGGGGTACAGTGTGACACACTACAGCTCCCAGATTGTTTTCTCTGTTGGGGAGAGGATGCAAGGATGGAGGGTGGGTATAAAAGGAGGAGGAGATGAGTGGGATTGGGGGACGTGTTGTGAAATTCACAAAGAACCAAAAAATGGTTCTAAGTTAAAAATAACATAAGCAGTCAACCAAGCGAAGGAGACTCCTTGAAGCTCTGAGAGTTTATACTCGCAGAGAACTGAGAGAGGCCAGGCGACTGCCAGCCTTTCTCCCCTAACTTTGCATACAAACCACTGATTTTCTCAAGTGTTTTCAATTTTATTTTATTTTTTTTAATATGGAAGAGTGTTTTGATCACAAGTATTCTCTTAGTCAGGTTTCTACTCCTTCTATCATGACCAAGAAGCAAGTTGGGGAGGAAAGGGTTTACTCAGCTCACACTTCCACATGGCTGTTCATGAACCAAGGAAGTCAGGACTGGAACTCAAGCAGTCAGGAAGCAGGAGCTGATGCAGAGGCCGTGGAGGGATGTCACTTACTGGCTTACTTCCCCTGGCTTGCTCAGCTTGCTCTCTTATAGAACCCAGGACCACAGCCCAGGGACGGCACCACCCACTATGGGCCCTCCCACCCTTGATCACTAATTGAGAAAATGCCTTACAGCTGAATCTCATGGAGGCATTTCCTCAAGGGAGGCTCCTTTCTCTGTGATAACTCCAGCTTGTGTCAGGGTGACACACAG
Organism: Rattus rattus; assembly: GCF_011064425.1. Taxonomy (NCBI): domain Eukaryota; kingdom Metazoa; phylum Chordata; class Mammalia; order Rodentia; family Muridae; genus Rattus; species Rattus rattus. The sequence continues at coordinate 89,198,468 of NC_046165.1, read as the reverse complement.
AACCAGCCAGTACACGTGTGTATGTGTATCACCTGCACACATCATCACGTTTCTTGGAATTGGGGTTACAGACAGTCGCAGGCTGCCACGTGAATGCTGGGAATCTAAAATGGGTACTCGGAACAAGTGCGCTTCACTGATGAACCATCTCTCCAGCCACTATTCATGCCAGGTTTAAAAATGAAAAATATGAAAAGCAATTCTGATGTACAGAGGAATGTACTCAGTATGTAGCAGGTATGCGTGCCTTCACATAAACCACAAGTCCAAAATTAAAAAAAGGAAACAGGCAGATGAAACTTAGTAGGTAAAAGCAGTCTTCTTTAAGCAATGTCAGGGCTTGGGAACAGCGACCCAGAGCATAATGCTTTGCTATGACTGGTGGTTCGCCCACCTCCCCAGCCCTAGTACGTTTGCCTCTGAACTGCCAGAAGGGGGTTTCTCTGAAGTTACCCTCTGTAGCCTGATCCTCCAGAAGGTCAAGGAGCAGGACAGACACCACAGCTCACCCTGAGACAGAAAGGCTCTGCTCAGACTTTCATCCCATTGGCTCTCTTAGAGATCGTTTACTCTATTCTCATACTGCATACACCCCACTTCTTCTCCCCTATGAAGGGAGCTTGTAAGCTTCAACTACTTACCTGGCCTGTATTTGAGTGTCATGATTTGTGTAATTACCATAAGCTTGAAATTACACATGTGTATGCCTTCCCTCATGTCTGTCTACTGACAGTTTGTTTCAGACTCAATGGATTCCATCAAACCATCGAGGATTGAACAAACGCTCCTTTCCCTGCTATAAGACAGAGCTGCTTTTGCCACGGGCCTTTGCACAGGGAAACAGATAATACAGGAACGAAGCTCAATGCCTTTCTACCATCCCTGAGTTACAGAGCCAGCCAGAAATGTTCTACTCTACTGGGAAAGTGCTAACAAGGGGGACATTCCCCAGACAGACTGTAGGCCGTGGTTCTCAACCTGTGGACCACTACCCTTTTGTAAACCTCTATTCCAAAATTATTTACATTATGATTCATAACAGTAGCAAAAATACAGTTGTGAAGTAGCAACAAAGGTAATTTTATAGTTGAGGGTCATCACGGCATGAGGAGTGGTATTAAATAAAGGGTCGCCACATTAGGAAGGTTGGGAATTAAAAAGGTATAGCTTTAAAGCTTGTGCCGCAAATGCCATCCACCCACCCCTGTCACAACTCCCTAGCTTATCTGGACGCTGCAGACCTCAAAGAAAAGCCAATGTGAGGAAGGACAGTTTCTCCCACAAACTTAATCTATGCATAGGAAGATGCAGGGTCATAAAAACACCAAGGGCAGGAGTAAGGAGATGTGGGAAGTAGGTGGCCGGGCTGACAGCTATGTTGTTCACAGTACTTAGAAACATGTTTTTATTTGTATGTAAGGCAAGTGCCTACCATTTCATTAAAACATGAAGAAGGGGGTGGGCTAGAGAAAGGACCTGGGTTCAGTTCCCAGGATCCACACGGTGGTTCACAACCATCCAAAACTCCAGTTTCAGGGATTTAACTGCACTTTCCTGACCTCTGTGAGCACCAAGAACACATATTGTGTACATACATACGTGTGGGAAAAGCATCCATATCATAAAATAAAATACATAAATCTGAAAAAGGAAGAAGGAAAATAACTTTAAACTCACAGGCAGGGCAAGGAGGATGAGATGAACTGCTCATTACTCAAGCTAGACCAGAGGCCCTGCTAGCAACCTGAGGGGGTAAGTGGAAAGTCGCAGTAGTGTGGAGACCGTGGGTCTCTGTGGGAGTGAGGAGTGAGGCATGGACACAAGCTGGGAGATGAGTTCATAAAGCTTCTATGTGAAGAGCGAAAAACCAAACACCATGAGACTAACACTGAAACTAGGTGTGGCATATATATATATATATATATATATATTTGCAGTCCTAGCACATGAAGGCTAAGGAAAGAGGGTGACAAGTTCAAGGCCCTGTCACCACCAACAAAGTACATACTCATGTGTATCTTGTTATGGAATAGCCTTTTAAAATGGAAGATAAGGTCAGCAAGATGGTCCAGTGGTACTTGCTAAGCAAGCCTGGCCACCCGAGTCCAAGCCCCAGAGTCCATGTCAAGTGCAAGGAGAGAGCTATGTCCAGAGTCGTCTTCTGACCTCTACACTCACTGTGGCCCACATGCTCACACAAAGCTCGCTTGCTTGCTCTCTCACTCACTCTCTTCCCCCTTCAGCCCCCCCACTCTCATTCACACACACCAAATAAATAAGTAAAAGGAAAAGACTACTGGGAAGAGTTATATAAGTTCCTATATTTAATATGATGATGTAGTTATTTCATATACTTGAATGTACAAATATATAAAAAGAAACCTGTCATTATAGTTAGACATATCATAAAACAATAATTACTAATTTTAACATGAAGCACCACCTTTGTCAGGTTTGTCCTACAGTGCACTATAAGTGAATGAATCCTTTAAAAAACATCCTATGATAAGAAATTTTAAGGACGAAGACAAAGTAGACGGTCATGATTGTGCCTTCCACTGCTACAGAGCTGGCAGCAAGACCCTCTCTGCACTGCAAGGGCTACTCAACCAACCTGTAAAGCTGCTTGGGGAAGCAAGTCTCTTCCCAGAAACTGCTTTGCTGGAGTTCCCATTCCAGCTACTGGGAAGTTTGCCCAAGAGCAGAGAATCTGGTGAAATTCAAGACAAAGACCTTGGCTTGGCACAATGCTGTTGCTATGATAAAATATTTTAACCAAAAGCAACTTGAGGGAAAAGTTCAAACAGCTTACACTTTTAGGGCAGGTAACCACTACAGGAAGCTGAGGCTGGAACTCAAGTAGGAGCTTGAATAAGAGACGTAGAACTAAATGGCTGAGCTGCTTTCTATATAACCCAGACCCCTGCCTGTGGATGGTACCGCCCACAGTGGACTGAGCACTCCTATAGAACAATCAAGGAGATCCCCAGACATGCCCATGGGACAGTCTAGTCAGGACAACTACTCAGTCCAGACCCTTCTCAGATGACTTTTAGGTGGTTCAGTTGACAGTTACTGCTAACACAGACAAACACCGGAATGTAAATAGAAGGCCCTCGCACTTCTGTAAATGAAAAGGCTGCCGAATGAAGGCATCGACCTGCTCACCCAGGCCAGTGTCAGTGACTTCCTCCTCTGACTGCCCACACTTCTCAGTCTTCCCTGGTGCTGACTGTCTCTGCCTTTCGCCTTCTGTTCAGACGCCTTGTTATTTATAAATAGCAAATCTATCTCTTCCCTCTCTTTAATATCATGCTACTCTTAAGTGCCTGACAGAAATGAATCAGTCAAATAAAAGTTTCCCTTTCAGTTGACCTCAGCTGGCTCACAATACATCGTTAAGATCTTCAGATGGTTATACAACTGCAGTAACCACTTCCTTTTGAACCCGGCCACATTCTCACTATCATTCATGAGGCATAAGGGGAGATGGCGTGAAGCAGCTCAGAGTCCCCACGGCACTGGTACGGTAACTCCAGCGGCCCAGCTCCTCACTTCTCTCACTCCCACACTCCTACACATCCTTCAAAGCAGGCTCACTGCAGCTTCCTACAGGGAGTCTTCTTTGACTCTTCACCTCATTCCTCCCAGTCAAGGTCAAACACCCCCACCCTCTCCCGGGAATCCCCATTAACATCGAATTGCTTTCTCTATAATCTTGATCAGCACTGGGGAAACAAGAACATTAATGAAGCCAAACAAACCCACCAGTCTACATTTGCTGCCACTTACTATGCCCCACACTACACAGAGGTCTGTTAACTCCTGTGCCTTTAATGGTGAGCACGAACGTGCGTAGGCCACCTTCCTGAACACTGGTTACTACTTAGCCCTTCTACGATTGCCTCACAAACACCCACTTGACTAGATGTTCCCAAAGCCATGATTATCTAGCACCCATCACTTAAAGTTAACTCTCTGGGGCCCAAGAGTCCAAGTCACTCTTTCAAAAAGAATTACTATCCATGTTCGTATGCATGTACATATGGGACCGAGGGTGGAGGACAACTCTGTGAAGCCTGCTGCCAACTCCTTCCAGATTTGCACAGGGTCCAGGGCTTGGACTGGGTTGTTAGGCCTTCACAACAAGTACCTACCCATTGGGACATCCTGTCAGCTCCCAATTCATTCCAGATATAAATAAGCAGCAGTTCTCAGAGTGTTTCCTGAAGCATAACTGGCATCAGTCACTTAGATACGACTCCTGAGGGCAGTGTGACAACCAGGGCACTTACCAACGTCCATCCCATCTGACACATATCTAAACTATACTGTACCTAAGGGTCTCCCCAGGACATCTGGCAGTGTCTCTCATGTTGGGTGACAATACCAAATATATATAATATATATTTATTATATACAGTATATATGCCATATATAATATATATGATATACATATTTCATATATATTTCATCAGCCAAGTTGGAGTCCCTGAAATGTGTTTGAATTTGAAAATATTTGAATTTTTTATTGGATCATTTATGTATTTCTATTTCAAATGTTATTGCCTTTCCTGGTCCCCCCCTTTGCCATTTCCCCTTACCCTGCTTCTGTGAGGATGCTCCCCCTCCCACTCAACCACTCCCAATGCAACACCCTGGCATTCCCCTACACTTAGGAAACTCGCCTTCACAGGACCAGGGCTTCTCCTCCTATGGCTGACAATACCATCCTCTGCTACATATGCTGCTGGAGACAAGGGTCCCTCATGTGTACTATTTGGTTGGTGCTTTAGTCAACAGAAGCTCTGGGGGTCTGGTTGTTGATACTGTTGTTCTTCCCATCAACTCCTTTAGTCCTGTGGATGGTAGCACCCACAGTGGACTGAGCACTCCTATGTAACAATCAAGGAAATCCCCAGACACGCCCACGGGACAGTCTAGTCAGGACAACTACTCAGTCCAGACCCCTCCTCAGATGACTTCTAGGTGGCTCAGTTGACAGTTACTGCTAACACAGACAAACACCAGACTGTAAATAGAAGGCACTCGCACTTCTGTAAATGAAAAGGCTGCCGAATGAAGGCATCGACCTGCTCCCGCCACTGCGATCATCCACTGGGGTCCCTGAGCTAAGTCCTAGTTAGGTGCAACCACCCTCATCTGAATCAGTAGGATTCTGACAGGGCCTCTCAGGAGGCAGCCATATCAGGATCCTGTTAACAAGCACTTCCTGGCATCAGCAATAGTGACTGGGTTTGGTGGCTGCATATGGGATCCCCATGTGGAACAGTCTCTGGATGGCCTTTCCTTCAGTCTCTGTTACATTCTTTGTCCTGTATTTCCCCCTTTGAGGATTTTATTTTCCCTTCTGAGAAGGACTGAAGCGTCCACATTTTGGTCTTTCTATTTCTTGAGCTTCATAAGGTTTGTGAATTGTATCCTGTGTATTCCGAGCTTTTGGGCTAATATACACTTATCAATGAGTGCATACCACGTGTATTCTTTGGTGACTGGGTCACCTCACTCAGGATGATGTTTTCTAGTTCAATCAATTTGCCTAAGAATTTCATAAAGCCATTGTTTTTAATAGCAGAGTACGACTGCATTGTGTAAATGTATCATATTTTCTGTATCCATTCCTCTGTTGAAGGACATCTGGGTTCTTTCCAGCTTCTGGCTATTATAAATAAGGCTGCTATGAACATAGTGGAACATGTGTCCTTATTATATTCTGGAATATCTTTTGGGTATATGCCCAGGAGTGGTATAGCTGGGTCATCAGGTAGTACTATGTCCAATTTTTTGAGGAAACTCCACATTGATTTTCACAGTGGTTGTACCAGTTTGCAATCCCACCAACAATGGAGGAGTGTTCCTCTTTCTCCACATCCTCCCCAGCATCTGCTGTTACCTGAGTTTTTGATCTTAGCCATTCTGACTGGTGTGAGGTGGACTCTCAGGATTGTGTGGATTTGCATTTCCCTAATGACTAAGGAGGTTGAACATTTCTTTAGACACTTCTCAGCCATTCGATATTCCTCGAATTTTGATGAGGATTGCATTGAAACTTAAATTTCTTTCTTCAGAGACTTGAAGCTCTTGTCATGCAGATCTTTCACTTGCTTGGTTAGAATCACAGCGAGGTATTTTATATTATTTTTGACTACTGTGAAGAGTGTCATTTCCTTAATTTCTTTCTCAGCCTGTTTATATCTTAAAGCTAAATCCATCCGGTTCATAACTTCTGTTAGTTTCTCTGTGTCTCTGTTTAGTTTCTGTTTCCATGATCTGTCCATTGATGAGAATGGGGTGTTGAAGTCTCCCACTATTATTATGTGTGGTGCAGTGTATGCTTTGAGCTTTAGTAAACTTTCTTTTATGAATGTGGGTGCCCTTGCATTTGGAGCCTAGATGTTCAGAATTGAGAGTTCATCTTGGTAGATTTTTCCTTCAATGAGTATGAAGTGTCCTTCCTTATCTTTTTTCCGATAACCTACGGTTGAGAGTCAATTTTATTCAATATTAAAATAAGTACTCCACCTTGTTGCTTGGGACCATTTGCTTGGAAAACTTTTTTCCAGCCTTTTACTCAGAGGTAGTGTCTGTCTTTGTCACTGAGGTGCATTTCCTGTATGCAGTCAAATGCTGGGTCTTCTTTACATATCCAGTCTGTTAGTCGATTTCTTTTTATTGGGGATTTGAGTCCAATGATGTTAAGAGATATTAAGGAATAGTGATTGTTGTTTACTATTATTTTTGTTGTTAGAAGTGGAATTATATTTGTGTGGCTCTCTTCTTTGTGGTTAGTTGTGAGAAGATTCTAGAATGTAGTTTCCATACTTGTGTTGGAGTTTTCTACCTATTATCCTTTGTAAGGCTAGATTTGTAGAAAATATTGTGTAAATTTGGTTTGTCATGGTATATCTTAGTTAATTGAGAGTTTTGCTGGATATAGTAGCCTGGGCTGGCATTTGTGTTCTCTTAGGGTCTGTACAGCATCTGCCAAGGATCTTCTAGTTTTCATAGTTTCTGTTAAGAAGTCTGGCGTAATTTTGATAGGTCTGCCTTTATATATTACTTGACCCTTTTCCCTTACTGCTTTTAATATTCTTTCTTTATTTTGTGTATTTGGTGTTTTGACTAGTATGTGATGGGAGGAATTTCTTTTCTAGTCCAATCTATTTTGGGTTCTGTAGGCTTCTTGCATAGTCATGGGTATCTCTTTCTTTAAGTTTGGGAAGTTTTCTTTTGTAATTTTGTTGAAGATATTTACTGGCCCTTTAAGTTGGGAATGTTTGCTCTCTTCTATACCTATTATCCTTAAATTTGGTCTTTTCATTGTGTCCTGGATTTCCTGAATGTTTTGAGTTAGGAACTTTTTGCTTTTTGCATTTTTTTTACTATTGTGTCAATGTTTTCTATGGTATCTTCTGCCCCTGAGATTCTCTCTTCTGTCATCTCTTGTATTCTGTTTGTGATGCTTGCGTCTATGACTCCTAATCTCTTTCCTAGGTTTTCTATCTCGAGGGGTGTCTCCCTTTGTGATTTCTTTATTGATTTTATTTCCACTTTTAGATCCTGGATGGTTTTGTTCAATTCTTTCACTGGTTTGGTTGTGTTTTCCTGTAATTCTTTATGGGATTTTTGTGTTTCCTCTTTAAGGGCTTCTACTTGTTTACTTTTGTTGTCCTGTATTTCTTTAAGGAAGTTATTTATGTCCTTCTTAAAGTCCTCTATCATCATCATGAGATATGATTTTTAAATCTAAATCATACTTTTCCAGTGTTTTGGGGTATCCAGGGCTTACTGTCATGGGGAAACTGGGTTCTGATGATGTCAAGTGGCCTTGGTTTCTACTGCTTAGGTTCTTGTGCTTGCCTCTTGTCATCTTGTTATCTGTGGTTTTAGTTGGTCCTGCTGTCTCTGACTGGAGCTTGTCCCACCTGTGGGTCAGTGAGCCTGTGATCCTAGGAGTGACAGCACTCCTGGAGACTAGCTCTCTCCAGGTGGCATTTGGGTAAGGAAGGCTGTGAGATATTTTTAGGTCCAGGTGCAGATGCAGATCGGAAGGATCCTGTCCCAGGCTGCTCTGGGGTTCTTGTGCCCTGTGCGCTCCAGGCGGGTCCCTCTTTGGACAGTTATTGGAGTGAAAGTAGGGGTGTCACCTGTGGGCTTAGGAGTGAGAACACTCCTGGGAGACCAGCTCCCTCTGGGAAGGCTTTGCGTATAGAGGGCTGTAGGACAGCCTTCGTTCTGGGTGCAGATGGAAACCAGAGATTACATTTATATACACCAGTATATCCATCTTGTCTTTTATCACTGTGTTGTCTGTATACTTATTTAATAGATAAGCTATCTATGAGTGGACTGGCCATGATTTACTTAGCCATTTATTTTTCTTTACTAAAAATTGTTCCCTTACATATTTCCATGGTCTTGGGTAATGGTGCACATTTGCAATCATTGTATGTAAGCCCAACCTCTGTTTGTCATGTGACTGAATCGAGTATAAGCGGACCCCTTGATCTTCACAGACGCATGGTGCCCATGTGCTTAGTTGCATCTGTGCATCGTCAGTCGCAACAGTAGCTACCCCGTGTATGGCTTCTTCTTGTGTTGGCATGTCTCCTGGGTCCCTAGAAAACAGACAATTCCAGGTTCTCCCAGACCCGCTAACTGACACTTCTTCCCATAGCCCTCACCCATCTCTGTCATTACTGGTCTGTGACCCCTTTCCCATCTCACTGAAAGACGTCCTCTCCAGTTGATGATTTGCCACTGCAATTCCCTGTCTGCCTTGTTCTTTTAACGCATACCGCACGCACTGTATGTACTTCAACTTTATCTGAATTGCTCTATTTCACTGGGCAATGATCCTACACAAGAGGATCACTGAGTTCAAGCCTGGTTACCTAGTGAGGACTAGGCCAACCAAGTTTATAGAGTCTTTTAAAATGGTTTGGGGTTTTTGTTTTTTTTTGGGGGGGGGCATGACAACTCAGCCAATAAAGATGGTTGCCGACAAGACCAATGACATGTGTTTGATTTGCAAATTCCACGTGATATAAAGTAGTCCTCTGATTTCCACATGAATGACATGTCATACAGTGCATGCTCATGCACATACATATGCACGTGCATCCCATGTGCACACGCAATAAATTAATATAATGTACATAACATATGTGTACACAATGAATTAATATAAAAACATAACATTTTTTGGTGATTCACATGTATAGCATTTTTTTTTAAAAATTTTTTATTAGATATATTTCTTTACTTACGTTTCAAATGTTATTCCCCTTCCCAGTTTCCTGTCCATAAGCTCCCCATCCCCTTCCCACTCCCCCTCCTCCATACGGGTATTCCGCCATACATCCCCCTTACAGTCCCCCCATATTCCCCTGCACTGGGGGTCCAACCTTGCCAGGACCAAGGGCTTCCCCTTCCACTGGTGCCCCAACAAGGCTATTCTCTGCTACATCTGCAGTTGGAGCCCTGGGTTAGTCCATGTATAGTCTTTGGGTGATGGTTTAGTCCCTGGAAGCTCTGATTGGTTGGCATTGTTGTTTTTATGTAGTTGCAAGCTCCTGATATTTCTTAAAGCTGCCCTCTGAGTTTGTGTCCTTGTTTTATTTTTCTATCTATCCTTTTTCCTTATAAGTAAGAGATGGAGCATTCTGTATCTCCCAATAGTCTACTGCAATGTGCTTCACATATGAAGTATTCAGTGAATACTTAAGGATTTCCTGTTAAAAGATAATATCTAAAAAATAACATCTAGCTATTATTGGAATCTTATTAGTCTCATCATAAACTAAACACAAAAAATAAGAGGTACCAATGGCAAGACAACTGCAGATCTGATTCTGTTTCATGGCTGGAACATAAAGCCCCGCTGTGTAGCATCTTCTCCAGAGGAAGCACCACATGCTTCAGGGAAGCCTAGTCAAACCGGATGCTCTAAAGGGAGGTTAACACCCCCCCATGAATGTGCCTCAAAGCTCAGAAAGTAAACAACTCAAAGCTTCAGGAAGTCCCTGAAACTTATCAGAAGCTACTCAGAGATACTCTCAGACTAACTCCACCATCTAGAAAAGGTTCATTTCCCGTGGAATGGTGTCAAACAGCAAGCACATGGCTTAAGAAGAGCTGATTTTGTTGGCAAGCTGCATTTTCACACCATCATTAAATCACACAAACTCCCTTTCACACAGTCAGCAGTGTGGTACTTGTTGGCTAAGTCACAGTCCTCAGATCGCTGTCACGTGCACTGTGTGTAGTAAAGAAGAAAGCTCAGAGTGTCACTTAAACAGCTGTAAGTCTTACATTCAGCCTCTGCTGTGACAGCAGAGTAGTGTTTTTGTCAATCACCCACTTCACGGTAGAAAAAAAATGTAATTACAATTTATAAGTTTAAATACCCCAAATATCACAGGATGAAGAGCAGTTCTATTCCTCTTTTCCAGCCTACTTTTTATGTTGTGTAGCTGTGCATGTGTGCACATGTACTGTGCCAGTGTGTAGGTAGAAGCAGAGGTAACATCAGGTGTCTTCCTCTACTGTGCTGCATTGTATATCTGGGGTCTTGTTTCTGAGACAAGGCTGCTTCCTGAATGGGACAGTTGCTATTTCAACCAAGTTGGCTGGATCCTCGGGTCTCTGTCTCCTAGCACTGGAGTTAGAAGGCACCAATGCCCGGTTTTTATGTGGTTACTAGATCTGAATTGGCAAATGCTCTTACCTACTGAACCATCTCGCTAGGTCCACTTATAATTTCTTGTTTCAAGGAAATGGTTAGAAAAAAAGAAAAGAAAAAGAAAGAAGAAAGGAAGAAAGAAAGAATAACAACACAAAAACAACCAAAAAACACCATAAAACCAAACATACTACATATTCTCCTTAGGCTGTAGCATGTATGCAGAATACCTGCTAATCTAACCTACATCTGAGAGCCATAAAAACAGTTAAAATGGCAGCTATGGAGTTTAATCTTGGTGAGGTTTAGGGCATGGAGCCAAGGTGGAATGGGTATCCCTTCTCAGATTTCAGATTTGGGAATATTTTTATATCCATAGTGGGTCATCTGGGGGTGAACACACGATTCACTTACACTCCTTATGTGCCCTTTACACACAGCTAAAGGATGCTTCCTACGGCGTTGCTGGGGTCGCCGTATCCTAAGGCACCAGTTGCATGAAAAGCTGCTATGGATTCTCTACCAATTGCTCTGGATTTTGAAGCACTTTACATTTTCAGTTTTAAGATTAGTTGCAGTAAGTTTGTCTTGCCTATTTTAAACAGTTGAATAATTCAAATAATTTCATACATTTTGGGAGAGTTCCAGCTCCTAATTAACATACAAATATATCAGAGAGATGGCTAGGATTATGTAATCTATTCTGTTTACGTTTAAAACTAAAGAAGACAATTTAAGACTTTTCCATGTATTGATTTTTATTACAGTTGAAACATGCTGAGTATAAATACAATTTGGTAATGAATCACTGCTCACTAGTTAGGTCCTGGACTGGAAAAATGGCTCGGGAGTTAAGTGCAGACAGTCTACTCATCAGGCTAGAGTTAAGAGCCCAGCACCCTCAGACCAAGCCAGGTGTCTCACATGCAGTTGCACCTTCAGCTCGGCAGAAACTAGCATCCTCTTTTGATCTCTGTGCATACACTCATGCCCATGTACAAACATCTGTACACACTCACAGAAACATACAGTAACGTACACATACAGATACACACACACACACACATACACACACATACATACATACTTACATACATACATACAAGTCTTTTTTAAAAGATAACCCAGACCACCAAGATCTCTCAGATACGGAGCCACCAACCAGGCAGCATACACCAGCTGGTCCAAGGCCCCAACACATACACAGCAGAGGACGGCCTGCCCTGGCCTCAGTGAGAGAAGATGGACCCAACCCTCAAAAGACTTGAGGCCCCAGGGAGTGGAGAGACCTGGTGGGGGTTGGAGGTTGGGAGGACATCCTCTTGGGGATGAGGGGAGGAGGAATGGAATGAGGAACTGTCGGAGGATGGACTGGGAGAGTGATAATGACTGGACTGTAAAAAAAAGATTAAAGACAAATATTTAAAAAATTATAAAAAAATTAAAAAAATAAATGCAGTTGGCCCATACTTGGCATAAAAACACGGGCAATCCTCTGGTGTTTTCAAGACTAGATACTGGTAACATTATGGGTGTTCATTTTAACTCCTGGATAAACGGACAGGTGAGATGGTATAAGGTAAGGGTTTGACTGACACTGTGACTGCTATCAATGGTTATCAGAGGCTTACAGTCAGGCCACTAAAAGCATCCACCTCCCTGAGAGTAGTTCTTAGGGTCTTGTGGGTGTGAGGGGGGTCCCTGGCAGAAGTCACTGAAAGTCTGGGAAAAGCCGAGGACACTGCCCGCCAAGTGCACACTGCTTGCAAACAATGTGACTTCAGTAGCACTCACCAGTTTCTTCTACAGCTTCTGCTGCAGAGACTTGGAGAAGAAGCTCCCCTCATCAAATGCACAGGCTAATAAAGTTACTATAATTAAAAGGAAACACATCCCAGCTTCCTGGAAGCCACAGCAAATAGAAAATATGAGTCACATGATTCCCAGTGCTGGATGGAGGAAGCATGCAGGTGGCCAGGACACCTTCCCTCCAAAACTAAGTTCTCAAAGCCTGTGGTGGGAGCTCTGATGACGCAATCTAAACCAGGAGGAGGTGACGTGCCAGGACTTGATAGAAAATGCAGGAATCTTTTTATTACAAAGTATCTTTTATGGATAACATACTCAGACTTTTTAAAATCCCTGCATGTCACAACAGAGGGCCACAGGTCCTATGGGGTACACACAAGATCCACTGACAGGTAACAAGTCAACCACTCAGGCCCACCTCAAATCAATGTTCTGCCTCACAACTGCAAACCAACAACCGAGGACTTCCCGGGGGGACTCTTCTGGTACCCACAATTCTCTCTACCCGTAAAACTCCCTTAGCACCTTCCAATCTACCCAGGCCATCTCAACCCTTCCCTGAGCCTCAAATGCCTACTGCTCAAAACTGAAACCAGGCTGCACAGGGAGACCTGTGCACATCCCTCACGGACACTCAATTCAAATATAAAATGTAGGAGTCAATGATTTCCTGGTAATCTACTTTGTATAAAATTAGGGGTGAATTATTGTATGACAGTACACGACTTCCGTACAGAAATCAAAAGGCTTGGGCTGAAGCAGACTCCAATTCAGAATTTTCAAACAACCGCTCTCGGTTACTGGGATTGGGCTCTGAACTTCACACCTTCAGTAGTTACACAGATGAGAACGAGGCTGCAGGAACAGAGCTCCACGCTGGACAGCTGACTCTGAGACACGGCTCACCTACTTAGGAGCTGTGAGACACTGCTTAGTTTCCATTTGCAACTGTCTTTCTCCCTAGGGTTGCTGGGAACCGAGGGGGTCGATCTGCACAGTGCGTTCAGAACAGTGTCCACGGCCAGCCGGACCACATGGGAGGGCGTGTGGCTTTCAGGCTCCCATGTTTACCCTCGGTTATCATGCAGTCTAACTTACCACAGCCTAGCACACAGCCCACGTGCACTTCTCAAAGAACAGGCTGGTGTTCTATAATAAGACTAATTTAAAAAACCAAAATTTCCGTTAATTCAGATGTTTATCGGGGGTCACCAGAATCTCTCTTCGGCTAATACACATTTCTCTTCAGTCCATACTTGACTTAACTCTTGTTCTCAGCGACCAAAACTTTAAAACTAGGAAATAGGAAGATTCTAAAGATAACTATTTGATTAGAACTTACTTCTCTACACATAAGTTACCAAATATTTAATACTCTTTTTAGTTCCTCTTGAATTCACTTAATATTATCTTTCTCCAGAATTCGGTTCAAAAGTCATGCCTAGCAACAACTGCACAGTCATATTCCCTTTGACCCCTTAGGCTACAAAGAGTGTTTCTTCCATAAGACCCAACAATGTGTGCTTGAGTTCTGCAAGATGGCTGTCTCTTCAGCTCAGAATATTCTGGGAGCTGCATTCACATTCAGGGAGCTGCTCATACCCTGCTGCACAGTTGGGAAGAGAGAGGTCTGCTATCCAGCATGCCAGGGCATACACTGGCCCATCAGCACAAAGAGGCGGAACAGAGCTCACCTGCACTCTACCTGTCCTTAGTTACTGTGTCTTCCTATTGCACAGGGGGAATTTATGCAGGTTATGGAGGATGCAACTCACATGAGGTAACATTTCCCTTTAAAATTCCTGCTGAGCCTGATGCCATACAACAGTAATATTGCATGCAGCTAATTCTCTAATGTGGCAGATGATATTTATATATGCACATATGTGTGTGGGAGCCAAAGGACAGGCGTTGCTCTCATTCCTCAGAGGCCAGCCACCTGTTTCTGAGGCAGGTTCTAGCTTTGGCCTGCAACTCTCCAAGGCTAGGCTGGTTACTCTGCACCCCCAGTGTTGGGACTGCAAATGAGTGTCACCATACCTGGCTGTTCTAATGGCTTCTGGGAATTGACCTCTGGTCCATCTCCTCAGCTGATAATGTGCCGGATTCTTTTTAGCAGTCTGCACAGTAAATCCCCAGGAGGTGTTTTTGTGTGTTCTAAAAGTCTGTTATCTCACCAAGTCAGCAGAACTCAAATTTCACCTGATCCCTTAACCCCTTCAGTCCAGGATGGAGAGGGAAGGAGTAGTTGTCACAAAGAGCCAAGGAAGCACTTGCCAGTCTACTCAGGAGGAGAGGACGCCGTGAGAATACGAGTGATCCTGTCCAAGCTGCCCAGTGAGCATCCCAGCATCCCATCCTAGGGTGGTCTGTCCTTAGGTCTTCTAATCGATGCATCCTTAGAAAAGTGAGGTTAGGACCTGCTCAGCCAGTAACTGCTTTTCTGGGAGAAAAGAACTATAGTCAGCTACAGAAATGAAGCAGTGTGACCTGTGATTCCTCAACACTGGGAAAGGAATAACATACTTAAAGGCCTGTGGCAGAGATGAAATGGACCTGTGTGGCATCTGCAGCAGCCTTCTGGTACACGATGTCAGCCGGTGTTCACATGGCAGGCACCTCACCACCGTCAGACACCGGGACGCTAACGACGTGGACTTTAGGGCTGCTACTGGAATATAAACTAGGAAGTCACCTGTGAGTCTGCAAATGACTTCAGTATACACATGGCTCTCCTTAATAAAAAGAGAAGGGGGGAAAATTCTTTTATAAGCTAATATCTTGGGAAGGTGCACTGGGACTCCAAAATCACCTCAATGCTGGAGAAAAAGCAAAACGAAAATGAAAAGCAAACAAACAAAAATGCTTTACCATACTGTGGGAAAAGTCTTCCCCTTTGGTCTAAAATGATTTTTTTTTAAAATGGTGTACTTAGAGACATAGTATAAAGCCATAATGTTTTTATATAATTATCAATAACAAAGAATAAGACAACGTATCAGATCAATAATATAAAACCAGTCTTTCTGTAATGTTTTACCAATAAATTCTCTTCTTGCATTCTTGGGAAACTGGCCTTTTGAGACAGTATTAAGAATAATTTAAAATCTACACTCTCCACTGTGGAGTTCACTCACTTAGAAGGCAGTGGGTGGGAATCTGGGCCAAACAGCAGTTTTGGTGCTTTGCAGTCAGAGCTTTTCCGGCCACTGTGCTTCATAATTAGCTGATAATCTCCAGGAACCCTGTGCTCACGTGGAACTGCTGACTTCCAACAGCTTCTGAGGACCTAACTAAAGCTTCTTGTGACCCCACCTTTTGCTTATCTTTGATCGTCTATTTAGCCACAAGTGTCTGTGGTTTGGAGTAAGAGTTTATGGGAGGAAGAAAGAAGTGCACACAAACATTCCTGACCACTCCTGAGGCTTCCCCCTTCCATTTTAAAAAGATCAAAAAGGACAGAACCGGAGCTACCGGGTACTTGAGGCCTCGGTCAGCAGCAGGATCCCACCTGTGGGTGACGAGGACAGATACAAAGGAAACCGTGTCTCCAGGCCTGTTAGGACCACAGTTCCCTTCCGTCTGAAGTGAGTCTTGGTGGCTGAGCAGACTCCCTCTCAGAACCCAGGATCAGCTAGCAGCGGCCAGGCCCAGTGGGCCCTGTGTCCTTCCAAGTCCTCTCAGTGTGTCCCTCCACAGGGACAGAAACCTGTCTCAGGTCAGAAGCCAGTGCTAAAGCCGTTACCAGCTGCCAGCCTGTCTTCCCGGCTCAGTCACCCCCAGAAGAGTGAGCAGCCACAGCCTGCAGCCGCTGGAAATAATTCTGAAAAGGAGCAGGCAACAAAGGAGAAAACTGAAGACTCAAAAAATAAAATAAATAATATAATAAAATAAAATAAAAAAAAAAGGGCAGTGAACGTTGGAAGATTTTGACAATGGCCACTCACTAGGTAAGGGAAACGTGTATTTGGCAAGGGAGAAGCAAAGCGAGTTTATACTGGCCCTGAAGGTGCTACGTATAACACAGCTGGAGAAGGCAGGGATAGGACGTGAGCTGTGAAGAGAAGTGGAGATCCAGTCCCGCCTGCAGCACCCAAACATCCTCGGACTGCATGGATATTTCCACAATGCCGCCAGAGTTTACCCAATTCTGTGGCCCTCGGAGCAGTCTACAGAGAGCTTCAAACACTCTGCAAGTTTCATGAGCAGAGAAGCACCCAGTTGGCAAACACCCTCTCTTACTGTCGTCATTCAAAGAGAGTCATCCAGAGATGTTAAGCTGTAGAACCTGCTTCTTGGGCCAAACAGAGCTGAAGACTGCAGACTCTGGGCGGTCTGTACACACTCCATCTCCCGGGAGAACCACGCTGCGTGGCACCCTGAACTGTGTGACCCTGGAGATGAGCGAGGACCAGACATAAGAGCTGTACCTCTGGAGTATTCTCTACCGTGAGTTCCTAGTGAGGATGCCTCTTTTTGAGGCACACAAACACTAGAAGACCTATAAAAGGACATCATGGTTGAATTCACATTCCTTAACTTTGTGGCAGAGGGAGCCAGGGACCTCATTTCAAGACTGTTAAAACACAACTCAAGCCGAAGACTAACACTAGCGGAAGTCCTTGAACACCCCTGGATCCCAGCTAATTCCTCCCAACCTCCAACTGGCCGCCACAACAAAGAGCCAACTAGCAAATCATCTTAGGGTATCCTGAGCCACGGGCACTGTGCAGCTGTGAGAAATGCCCCCGCGTGCACGGCTAAGCAGGTACTCCTAGGCCTTGCATCCAGGAAGCCCCACCTGAGCGTGTGTGGCTCTGCCCAATCCCCAAGAACCAAGCTGCTTCTGATTCAGTAATCTGAAGAGAATGTCCCACTGCAGCTGTCCACATGGCTTATGCCTCAGGGTGTCCTTGTGGGGTCTCAGTATGGGGAAGTTACCAGTGGTCACCTGCACTGCGGCCTTCAAGTGCCAGAGTGTGTGTGTGTGTAGCTGGGTCACCAGGCTTGGCAAATCTGTTGGAATGACTTTGTTTCTTCTTTTAAATGCTGAAACAAAGATGTGTACAGACTTCCTTTACTTATGTGGTGTCCCCTTCAGGGCCCTGTTGTTTTCAGCCTTCTGCAGCCTGTGTGGGATCCTCAACCACATAACGGGACTGGCCTGTGTTCTACCTCTGTACTGGGACCTGACTCAGGCTTTTCTAGATGTTAAGGATACTTCTTATGTTGGCGTTCTGTCATGTGAGCAAACTTGTTAAATATAAAAATATATGTATAGCATCTAATTATTTGTCAGAACTAATGAAAACTGTTGGAAGATACAAAAGTGTTCTTTAAAACTGTAAAATGCTTTTCTAATATCATTACTAGACAGACATTGCTTGGCTATCCTGGTGACATCGATTATTTATGCAATTATTTTGAATATCAGAAGTCCCCTACTATGTGAACTGCTACAACAGAGACCTAAGAAAAATCTGTAATATCTTTATGACGCTCAGTGTAGTGTTTAATTAAGGATACCCTTAATTACTGGCACCTCACCACCCTGTGCCAGTTCTGCTAACTCTAAAGGAATTATAGCCTTGCTGACTTCTAAACAGTGACTTAACAAGGAGATTTCAAGTTCGGATCTCAAGTTTGACCTTCACCAATATAAACTCTCTAAAAGTCAGTCTTTGCTCTAAACCGTGGCAGAGAAGGATGTCACAGAATGTGAACAAAGGAGAAGGCACCATTCAGCACGGATATTAGGAGACAATACCCCTTCTTATGTTTTTCTAAGCTGTGTCTAAACTGTGGGTCAGCTGTACTCTCTTTACCTGACAAGAGCTCTGTGGAGCATAAGGTTTTGTTAGTTTACTATGTCCTCCAGCTTTTATGAAAGACCTGGAATTTCAGTATCTTTCAAATAGTCCCCAACTTTCTGAATAACTTCACAAAGCCATACTGATTGTTCGCCCTGGTCAATCACATTAAGAAGACCAGATCGAATACCCCAAAGTGACCCAACTTCTAACAGGCAAAGAAAGAAGGCCTTTCTTTGAGTGAAATAATGTGGACATGCACAGTGCACACAAGGCTGAGCAGAGACCTGGGCGAGGTTCCCCACCTCTGTTAAGTTCCTCACTGCGACGAAGCTCTCTGCCTCGGGCAAACTCAGCAAAGCACATAGTTTTCATCGTCTCTCTACATTGCTTATATCAAGGATACAAACGTTTTCAGAAGTATGTATTGCACTTCTCCAACATCATCACTTACCCGAGTAAGACACCATTGTTTCCTTATAACGCTTCACTAGGAATGGCAATCAGAATGAACGCTTTGGCTGTTGTCATCAGTAAATCTAAGCAAGTGTTCACGACGGGGAGCACCATCCTAGGAACGCTCTGTCCACAGGCAGCCTCACACACAGGTGGCTGCTTACGAATCTCTGTTCTCTTCTTCGAGGCATTGTTACACGATTCGGCCCTAATAAATAAACCTTGTATGTCTAATTGCATCACTGCACTAACAATAAAACATTGGCCAGCTTCCATTTTGGCTGTAAAACTCTTCATTGAGGAGGTTAATGAACAGAGAAAGCCTACCACATAGAGAGGCACCGGCCTGCTGGAAGAACGGGTTGTATACAGAAGCCAAACTCAGACAAGGCGATATAACTAACTTAAGTTACATGCAAAGGCCATTTGACAACATTCCATGGGAATGTGATTATCAAAGACTGTCTAGTCTTTCTTGATTAAACTTTCTGCACATGCTTTTCACCTTGAAAATTCCCCCTATGGTTTGTTGTTGTTGTTTGAAACACATTTTAAAATAAAAGTAAGTTGATTTCAGAATTTATTCTTGCTGGGTATAGTAGCCTGGTGTATGTATTACCAGCATCCGAATTAAAAACCAACCTAGACTACATAATAAATCTCTTTCTCGAAATGTTCTTACACAAAAACACACAGGCACACATTTCTTTTCCTAATTAAAAAAAAATGAACTGGTTAAAGGCTGCAGAGTCTTTCAAATGGTCCATACTAGGAAAAGGGTTTCTTAGCGATGAGTGACTGATGTAGCTGCAGCTGACCATGGTAAAGAAGTGGAGGATGAGAGGCCAGGGAAGGAAACGGGTAGGAGGGCAGGGAAGACCCTGGCACTTGACCCTGACATTCTCAGGAAAGGCGGGCGAAGAATCAGCCTCTAATCTAACCTGAGGTGAAACAGAAGCCATTGCCTCCTGTTAGACTTACTACTTTTAGGAATGTAACCTGGAAATATTTCATCACGGAGACCCAAAGGCTAAGAAAAAGAAATGGAACATGTGTGAGAGCTACCTCTCATGTTCGAGGTATCACAAAGGTATTCAGACATTTAATTAGCTTAATTAATGCCTGGAAAGAAGTCGGTCAATGTGTCAAAATAATTAGCTCTTACTAACAGTGGGATAACTCTTAGTTGATCTATAAAACAGTATTTATTCATAGCAATTGCTAAGTTCTTAAGTAAAGCCATTACTTTAAAGTAAGTATTTGCTGATACTTATAGAAAATTCAGAGCATGAAATATAAAATTTGTAAAACCTAGGGAGAACCTAGAGACTGGGGGACAACGGGGATGTGTGACGGGGAAACTAAGGCTCAAGGACCGAATGGACACACACAGCTCCTGGTTTGCAGTGAGGCTGTGTCACAATAAACTAGCTAAAAATATGGTACATAAGAAAGCATGCCATCCACCCAAGCACTGGGCACCGGGCTGAGTACACTGTCCAGTCTCACTGCACAGTCCAGCCATCGCATGTCTGTGGTCGTGAGATCATGTGATTATGTGGGAGAGGCAACCTTCGCTGCTATCAGCACCGAGAGGTCTATGTCCCTAGCCAGGCAGAAACAGACAAACCACAGATGAGTCGGATTGCTTTTGTTTAAGAAAATGAGGTTAAAGCACCTGCCATGCAGAGCTGCTGGGAACATAAACTCCGAGAGTGCGATCTGTGATCTGACACAAAGGTGCTCAACTGAGAACGACTTTGTTAGCAGCATTAAAATCGTCTTTCAATTGTACTGGCGTTAATGAGGTGGGCAAACTGTTCCATGTACTAAAACACCCCATCGGGGCAATGTCCTTTGACTAAAATTGTTGCTTAATCTTTTGGTGGCTATTTCTACTTAATCAACTATTTTTAAATGAAGCAGTTATGATGAGATTTAAGATTCTGGGAGTTGGGGGCCTAAAGAGATGGCTCGGCAGCTAAAAGCACTGGCTAATCTCGCAGAATCCAACTTCAGTTCCTGTCACCCATGTGGGGCCACTCACAACCATCTGTAACTGTGGCTCCCGGCAACTGACTCCCTCATCTAGTCTCCACAGCACCCGAACTCTCACACAAACACGCGTGTGCACATGCACGCTCTCTCTCTCTCTCTCTCTCTCTCTCTCTCTCTCTCTCTCTCTCTCTCTCTCTCAACACACTAAAAATACATTTTTTTTTTATAAAAGAACCTGGGGGATCTGCCAGGCCATAGGGTTGTCTGAGCATAACAACCCTTGCCCAGAATCTGAGAGGACCTGTGCAGCACCACCAGGACCAGGGGCTTAGGTGAAGAATCAGAGTGTGGTGGGGGACGCCCATATAAACAATGTATTAACCTAACAAGTAAAGTTTTTCCATCAGAAGACCTTGTGAATTAGAACGTACAACTTCATGTTTCAGTATGAAAACCTGATACCCATAGACCTCCATGCTCCCAACCATATACAATGACCACCTCAATACTAACAGTTCTCATAACAGAGCCATCCCTGAGACAAAGGTTCAGAGGGCAAAGGTTACAGGAATAGTTTAGGCCTCTCTTCCACAAACTCAACCAACAGCCCTTGTTTCAATGTATACTCTGGCTTTGTGGAAAGTTTATGATTTTACTAGAAAACGCGGCATGCAAACTCATCATTGACTCACACTTACGGGAGGAACAAAGTTCTGTGTAACAGTCCATTGCTCTGAAATGTATTTGTATGGTGGTAATAATCATGCTAAAAATAACTTTCAAACCATCACTTAAGGTCCTGTGTAGCTGTGTGAGCAGCTGCCCCGCACATGTGAGGCTCTCCAGTTTGAGCTCTCACTGCCAGGGAGAAAGAAGAAATCTCTGTTGAGAGAGAGTCTTCTATACATGCTATTAATATTTGTTATTATATATAATATTGTATTATACCAATATAATATATATTACACCAATAAGGGGCAGATTACGAAACACTTGCTATGTTCCAGACCTAGTCCAACTAAACTGAAGAGAACCCAGGAGGATACAGAATACACGGAACAACAGATGAACATGACAGATAAACGTCCTGTGTTACAACCTCATGAAACAAAGAACAGAGTGAAACAACAGAGAGCCGTGCTGAAGTAGGGGGTCCCAGCAGGCCTGAACAAAGTGACATTTAAAGAAGGACTGGAGGCGAGGGAAATCGTGCACCAATTCAGGAAAGGAAGAATCCACGATGAGGCAAGAGTCAGGGGAGGGCCCTTTGGACGCACAGGGAAGAGGACAGGAGGACCCCTTGGATGCATAGGGAAGAGGACAGACAGGGGAGCACAGGAGGTCCCCCAGGGGGAAGAGGACAGAGGGCCCTTGGAGGGGAATAGGGACAGGAGGGCCCTTGGGCACAGGGAAGAGGGACAGGAGGGCCCTTGGATGCACAGGGAAGAGGACAGGAGGGCCCTTGGATGCTTGGATGCACAGGGAAGAGGACAGGAGGGCCCTTGGATGCACAGGGAAGAGGACAGGAGGTCCCTTGGATGCATAGGGAAGAGGACAGGAGGGCCCTTGGATGCATAGGGAAGAGGACAGGAGGGCCCTTGGATGCACAGGGAAGAGGACAGGAGGGCCCTTGGATGCACAGGGAAGAGGACATGGAGGGGACAGAGGGCTGCCCACAGGGAGCACAGAGAGAGGTGAGTAAGCAGCAAAATGTCAGTAGACCACAGTGACTGAAGGGCAGCTGAGCTGCTGCTGGCTTTTACCACAGCTGCCGTGCCGAGGCTGTGCAGAGGAAGGTAGAGCAGGGAGGCCTGCTGGTACTGCAGGTGCCCTGGCCCATTATCCAGGAGTGTTCCCAAGACAGGACCGAAGAGATGGGCTGGCAGAAGGCTGGAGGGCGAAGAGAACAGGCTTGGCAACCTTGGTTGGACACATGGACTAGGGCGTGAATGACCCCCAGGATGCCCTCAGGACAAATCACTGGTGAGCCCGCAATGACCCCAAAGTCTTTGGCCTAACTGGAAAGACAGATTTACTACTAACCAAATATACGAGGGGATTACGGGTCAGAAAGATGGGGATTTCAGTTTGCGCTTTGTGACGTCTGAAGCATTACTAGACATGCAAATGAAGCTCTCAGTAGACAGCTATACTTAGTGGCTAAATCTTAGATGGCAGTTTATTTTACAGACAGCTAAACAAAAATAACGTCTAATCAATAAAATGAAACCTTAACTTCTAACATCTATTTGACTTGTCGATAGAACACATTTTCTCCATTATTAACTTTCAGTTAGTACATCAATGTAATGCCCCATCATAAAACTCCCAGAGCACTACTAAAACCCTCACTGAACTCTTAAGACATCCTAGCAGAATAATTTCACTCCATGAGTAATTAAAAACTGAGTATCAGCAAATGGAGAAAATAGGCTAAATCATTACTCAACAATACAAAAGGTTCAGGTCACCCCTGTGATAAATTATAATGATTAGAAATAAAATGCCAACAGATTCTGTCAGATTTGAATGTGGTTTTCACTGTAGACTGAGTAAGCTCTGCAAACTCAAAACTGGCATGGACGTAGTGCTCCACGGGTACAAGGCTACTCAACAATGATAGGTTTTCACCTTTAACAAATATTTCTAAGGATAGTATGGTTTAAAAAAAGCCTCAGCATATCGATAGTTAATACAGTCGCACGGTGTGGTGACTGAATGATAATCACCCTCATAGGTTCATACATTTGAATGCTTGGCCCCCAGTTGTTAGAACTTTTTAGGAAGGATTAGGGGTGTGGCCTTACTGGAGGAGGCGAGCCACTGGAGGAAGGCTTCAAGGTTTCAAAAGCCATTATATTCCCAATCGCTCTCTGCCTTGTGTGTGTGGATGAGAAGTAAGCTCTTGGCTATTGCTTCCATATCATGCCTGCTACCGTGCCGCCTTCCATGACGGCCATGGACTCTTACCTCTAGAACCATAAGCACTGATAAACTCTTCTACATATTGAACACTCGGCTGCAGTGAGTCTTCACAGCAATAGAGAGGTAACGCAGGCAAATTGCCAAGAGGGCTGACCAAATACACAGCCCCATCTACCCCAGCCACACCTCATTTCCCGCGCTTTGTCAGTTTATGGCTGTGTCCTGCAGTTATGACTCTGCAACAGTTACAAATACAGAACAGGAGTCGCTGACAGTCACAGGGTTGTTATCAAACAGGGAAGAGAGATGCTGTCAAACGGCCAACTCACAAGCGAGCACAGCTACAAGCCCTGTAAGAACCACCACTCAAGAATGAAAACTGAGAGACGAGAAGGGGCTAAGGGACGTTTAGCTATGCAGTCCACGAACGTTTAGCAAATCCCTGTAACCTTACATGTGACACAATCGGCAAGCACGAGACTATTGAGACTTCTATTTCCCACTCCCAGAATCCCCAAAATTTACTACTCTATTCAATAGGCAAGGGACCTAAACCCTCAGCCTAGGAAAACTGCACAGAAATGAGACATGTGCTTTCAAAGAGATACAAAAGTCAGGTCTGGTGGCAGAGAACTATCATCTCATGTAGTTGGCTCACTAAGATGAGAGGATCACAAGTTCAAGTCCTGCCTAACCTACAGAATGAGTTCAGGGCCAACTCTGGCAATTTAGCAAGAGCCTACCTCAAAATGGAAAGAAAGGAAGGGCTAGGAATGCCACTTGTGGAGGAGTCTCTCACTTGTGAGACCCTGGCGGGCTGAAACAGGAGAGCTGTAGAGTCCATGCCAGCCTGGGCTCTCATATCACAAAGACAGAACCAACCTTTCCACTCAAAATCTACATCACCAACCAAAAAAAACAAAAAACAAAAACAAAACAAACGAACAAACAAAAAAAAACATTAGCTGGCCTTTATCATACTACCATTATTATTAATTACTTCAATTACCTTTTATTTGTTCATTCATTTGCAATGACCGGGACTGAACCTGGGACCTTCATATTGGGCAGGTCTGAGCGACTCTGTGGCCCTGGCATGACCTTTGGACTCCTCTGCTTACCACCTGGCACACGTGGCACAGTGCCATGCCTACACATGCCTCTCACTTACTGAGTTAAACTTCGTCTTACCTTCCCTCTCTCTATCTTCCTCCACTTAAGTCCTCTTACGGGTGCTGGCTGGTCTTACGTCAATGTGACACAAGCTCAAGTCCTTTGAGAAGGGAAACTCAGTTGAAAATATGCCCCCACGTTCTTGATTAACAACTGATGTGGGAGGCCCAGCTCACTGGAGGCCGTGCCACCCCTGGGAAGAGAGTCCTGGATGGGGCATGGCGGGGAGTGAGGGGGGAGTAAGCTGCATTCTCCCAAATCAAACTCCTGCCTCCAGGTTCCTGCCCTGCTTCTTTCAATGGCTGACTGTCATGTCGAGCTATAAGCTGAAATAAAGCCTTTCCTCACAAAGGTCCCAACCTAACAGAGACATCACTGTCACCTCACTATCTAGCACGTGTATAAAACTGGATGCTGTATCAGTCTAAGCTAGAGAAGGCAGATGCAGAAGGCTGTCTCATCCTGGAGATGCTCTGAGGCTGGACTGAGGGTGACCTCACCTTTTCTGTGGTGAGGAAATGTTTTCCAAGTAACAGTGATGTCATGTACACATTTTTGTGAGTACTTTTAACTGGGAAACACTGAATCAGACACTTTAGAAGGGTGGATCTTTTGAGTTTGAATCCTTTGGTTTTCAAATAACAGCAGTGTGAGGTCCCTTCTTAGGGAGGGCCTACGAACTTTAGTGTCTCGATAGCTCTGAGACTGATCAATAGGTGAGGTTCACAGCATAGTCCTAAACAAACGAGGAAGATGCCACACTTGAGGCTGTGGAAAGAAGAAAATGTAACTCACTGAAAACACATCTTAGAGGAAGAAATACAAACGTTCAGACCTTGATATAGTTTGGTTGTTTAACAGAAGTACCCAGACAGAACACTTCCTCTTCCCAAAGGCACTGGATGTGCTTTCTGCCTTATTAAAAATGTCCCGTTCCCGGCCACTCCATTAACCCTACACACCGACCTCTAAAAGACCCTGGCTTTCCTGAGGACAGTTCAGGCCCCATGGTCATTCTAGCCCATACCAGTTTGTTTCTTTTAATTGCTACCACTCCATGTGCTCTGTCCAAAACTCTGAAGACTTCGATCTTATATCTATATCTCACCCTAGCTATGACATAAGCAGTTTGCTCTTATATCCACATATCGCCCTAGCTCGCTATGACATAAGCAGTTCACTCATATCTATACCTCACCTTAGCTCACTATGATGTAAGCAGGCACTAGATAGGACTTCCTGAGCTTCAATGCCAGATCATGTCCCAAAGTCCAAAGGTTTTTACACCAAAGGAAAGAAAATGCCCACTGGGTTTTCAGTAAATAGGTAAAACGAAGTCTCTAACATATATCTGCATGCTTCCCAATATCTTCCTCTAATTGTTTCAAATAAGTTCCTCCAAGTGCAACAAAAAAAAATCTGAGATTGTTTTGCACACTCACTCCCCATCTCCACAGCAGTGAAAATACCAGGCTACCCATGAATACAGAATATCGTGACGGTCACTGAACTATATCATCAAAGAATAAACTGGAAGACATTTTTAAAAAGTTAAATCTTTGGCCACTTACAAAGTGTCTGAGAGATTGAAATTAACTTTCCTTCTCAAGACAAACCAACAAAATGAAGGACACGGTTTGCATACATTGGGTGTGTGTATGTGTGTGCTTACTTACACAGGAGCTTGTCTTTTAAAACTCTGTCCTCCTGAAGATACTATACTTTGCTAAGAAATATTGGACCAAAATGACTCACATACTTGTAAGGATGAAGCAAAGTACATCACACAGTCTAATTAACATAAAATTATATTTCAGGGAAAAAAATTCAGCTGACAATAAACATAACCTCAATTAATGAGTTTTATAAACATGAAAAACCCAGTGAGTTAATGTGATGACAAAATCGTAAATTCTGCCTAATGGATTCCCTAATCACCTTCCTTCCATTGTTCTCAGTGCAGCTGGTGAGCTAGCTGTCCCCATGCAGACGGTAAGTATAAAGCCTTTACGGTAAGATGCTGACAACCGAAGGCCTTGTCATGCTTGCCTTAGAGAGAGCAAAACGTGCAGGCCTTTCCTACCTCATAACGAAGAAAACAACGCGTCTCTTAGACACATGAT
This sequence comes from Rattus rattus, assembly GCF_011064425.1. Taxonomy (NCBI): domain Eukaryota; kingdom Metazoa; phylum Chordata; class Mammalia; order Rodentia; family Muridae; genus Rattus; species Rattus rattus. The sequence continues at coordinate 89,171,469 of NC_046165.1, read as the reverse complement.
GCTACATTAAGACCATGGATACGTGGCTTGCCTTCACCAGACAGCACACGCATTCACACCTCACAAACAACGCCAAAATTAACAAGCAGTTTGCAAACATTAACTCATGTCATCCTCTAGCAACCCAATGGGATTTTACAGACAAAGAAGCTGAGTCCTGGGAAGCCATGGATCTAGACCAGGTTACATACAGAAAGAGCGCATCGGTCTCTTGAGGAGCCACCACTGTGTAACCCTGCCTCTACCTCAAGTGACAGGTGCCATGGGTATCCTATGCACCGACGGAATTATCAAGTGGACGTGGTACTGAGGCAGGCCTGGAAGTCTACCAGTGCAAAGACTTCTGGCCTCCACTCGGCCTATCCGGCCTCTGTCTCACAAGCAGGAGTAAGAATACAAAGAGGCTGCCCATAGGCACACTTAAGCCAGCATTTAACCTGCACCTAGAAACGTTCTAATAGTTTTTCTCTCTCTCTCTCTCTCTCTCTCTCTCTCTCTCTCTCTCTCTCTCTCTCTCTCTCTCAAAGTGAAAGCTTAACTTAATTTTCTAGAGATGAGAGCCAGCCATGTATATGTAACTGATAGGCTACTAGCAACAATTTCTGTACAGGGAAAACACTTTATTAGAAAAAGACTATAATAATGATACATATATATCCAACCAGGTCTGCTCAGTGCACAGAGGGAAATGATCTACGAGTTCTTAAAAGCATTCTTAGGCCCCTGAGCCTGATTGGTCAGGACTCAGATGGAGAGCTCTGCTCCCCAATGGGAGTGCTTCCCTCCTGAGCCCAATTATAAAATCTGCTTCAATAAGGTAGCGTGAACACAGCCACTCCTGACATCAAAGCAAGCAGACGGCTGAGGAGAGAGAGTACTTACCATGCTATTTTGCTTTATTAGTTACTTAAATATCTCATTCATGGAGAATTTCGAGAGGTTTGATATTCAGTAAAAGCTGTGTACTTTGTCTCCAACTCATGCAACCTGCCTTGGCTTTCCTCATATTCCCTGGTCGCTGCTCTGGAATCATTCCAGAGGAGGGAACCTCAACTGAGAAAATGCCTCCATAAGATCTGGCTGTAGGGCATTTTCTTAGTTCCTGGGGGAGCCCTGCCCATTGTGGGTGGTACCTTCCCTAGGCTGGTGGGACTGGGTCTAAACGGCAGCAGGCTGAGAAAGCTTGGGGAGCAAGCCAGCAATAGCACCCTCCATGGCCTCTGCATCGGCCCCTGACTCCAGGGTCCAGTTCCGTTTGAGTTCCTGTCCTGACTTCCTTCACTGATGGACTATGATGTGGAAGTGTAAGCTAAATAAGCCTCTTCCTCCCAACTTGCTTTTTGGTCATGGTGTTTCATCACAGCAATAGTAACCCTAATTAAGACAGCTGGTTGCTCTGGTTTCCTCACAAAGTGCTATCATTTCAGGGCTTGCTTTGAATCCTCTTTGCTGCTTTATTTGGCCCCAACCCCATTTTGCAACCTTATTTTGACCCATAACACACTACCCTGTCACCCCTCTGTCCCACGCTGTCATCCCCACACCCCTCTGACACAGCCACACCAGATTTCTTCCCACATCCTAAATATGGAAAGATGTCCTCTCCCTGCATCTGAGCATGAACTAAGAAACTAAGCATGGGGCGGGAGGATGTTTCTGCTGTCATCAGAGAGGCCCTTTTGCTTGTCATTACCTCCTAAACAGGACAGTACAAGCACCACTCAGAGAGCACTGCCACTATGCTGGACATTGCAAGTGACACAAAGTTGGGCACACAGTCTCCAGGCCATTACTACGGATGAGACGTGAACATTCTGCAGTCTCGTAACTGCCCGAGGCGGACGCCGTGCTCTGGCTGTAGCCATGGGTTTGCTTTGGACGTCAGCATGTGAGGCTCTTCATTTACAGTCCTCTCTACCGTCTCCTTTACATTTTTATTTAAGAAAAGCCTTGGAGAATGAAGAGCCTCCCAATCCACCAAAAATGGAGTCCCACCCTGAACTAATCCGTCTTTTCCTTCACAGCCATCATGAGATCTGTTGACTCTGCCCCTTTCTGCTGTCCATTCCTGCCTTGTTCTGAAACAACTCCTGGCCAGTCTTCAAGGCTGAAACAAAAGCACCACAGAGGCTGTAGGTTCCTTGTTTCTCCTTCACGACTGAATGACCAGCACACAGCATAACTTACTGTTAAAACCACCTCATTACCCTGCCCCTTTCCTAGCGGTACTGGTGGTTTCTGAACATGCCGCCATCTTACAACTTACACCGACCTCCCCGCACAAATGTAAGTTTACTTTGCCACTTCCTAGTCCCCAACACCTCCTTAAACCTACTCGGACTTTCCTGTGTGACAAGCTGTCCACTGAGAACCACTTACCACTTAAAATGATGGCAAACTGGAAAAACGAAAGAATACTTTGAACATGGAGACAAGCGTTCTCTGTTCAGCATCCTCTCGGTTAACTAACCCACTAACCTACATGTGAGTGAGCTCAAACATCCGACGGCTATTGAATGGCTTTCTTCTTAGAAGGTGGATGAACCTGGGCACACGTGTCTTGAAGACAACCAAACGTTAATTTTAGATAACTACTTTCTTACTTAGGGTGTCCATTGTTGTGACTGACGCCATGACCAAAAGCAACACCATTTCCCCTGTCGGGAAGAGCTTATCTCACCTCACAGTTAACGGGCCACACTCCATCTCTGAGGGGATGTGGCAGGGGCTCAAGGCAGAGCCTGGAGGTGTGAAGTGCTACAGGGTGGTGCCAAGGAGGGGTGGAGAAGTGAGTCCCACTAGCTTCTCCTCGTAGCTTGATCATCCTGCCTTACGACACCCAGGGCCACCAGCCCATGGAAGCACCACCCACAGTAGGCTGGGTTCTTCCACATTAGTCACCAATCAAGAAAGTGTACCACGCCTTGCCCGCAGGCCAGGCTGGTAGGGTATTTTCTCAGTTGAGGTCCCCTCTCCAAATGGCTGTGCCTTGTGTCGAGCTGACACAAAGCTAGCAAGGGTAACTACAAATGATCATTTGGGGATGTATTAAGTGGCTTTAACGCCTATTCTTGCATATTTTTCAGAGGCTCCTTGGACTCTGATTTTCATATGTAAAATAGAATACTGTTTGAACTCAACGTGGGGTTCACAGTCCAAAATACAGCACTTTTTAAAATACTGCTTATTTTCACCATCACCACTGATTACTGTCATGATTATTGTTTTCACAGTGAATTATTAACTTGCCATTAATCTAGCATAGCAGGGCGGATGCTAAGTGTCATCTGGTCTTCGGATCCATCTGCCCTTCAGGAAGAACGGTGAAATTCTTCAGCAAATGTAAGGTGAAACTAAAGCGACCAGGAATGGTACAGGCATCTGAATGGTCACAAAGTATGTAATTTTACAGCAAACTGTACAGGTTTTGTTCTACTATATTAAGACATCACCGAAAAGCTAAACAACCTATTATATCAACTGTACGACCTTCCACGGGGTTTGCCAACAATTCGATATAGTAGTAAATTTAATTTCTTTGTCTTCACAATCTTAAAATAGAAGTTCGTCCTTCTTCCTCTGCACCAGCTGCCTGTCCAGGCTGGTGCAGGGCAGATGCTGAAGTGATGTGTAAAAACCTAGTAGGGAGACAAATCGTTTTACCTTAAGCCGGAGAGCATCATGCTAACTCACACGCACCACTTCCTGCCCCATGAAGCCTGACTTACTCTGGGGGTTGGGGAGCCTTGACCACAAACCCACATGGACCTACTTTTTCAGTCATTCTATCTGGAGCTGCTTCTGTGGGCTTGGGCTATGCAGCGCCCCTCTGAAGACCACCAAAGCCTGTCCATGCCCGCAAACTTGAGCCTTATACCAGAATGCCCACTGCCGAAGCAGTGGAGAGTTCAGCCACTTTCCTGGACTAGCTCTGGACCAACCCTTCCTTTCAGTGCCCGAAGCTTACTCTGTCACCTTCCTCTGGCTGTCGGTTACAAGCAGCTCCCGGGGCATTCCACTCTGCGTCAGGCCTTCCTGCACACACTTCTATTACTAATCAAAGTGCATGATAACATGGCAAGTCTACAGGAACGGCACAGCCGTCAGAGCAGGCTCAGGTGTCAGAGACACCAAGGATGAAAGCCTAGGCCTGCCACATCGTAGGTGGCCCCGGGGACTGTCCTCATCTGTGAAACTATGTCTAAAACTAATACTGACCTCACCAGCCCTTACAGAGACTAAACGGGAAATTCTGACAACGCACGCCCATTGCCTGCATGGCTGGAAGCATCCCATACCTCTGTGAGGATCGTGCTTCCCTGCTCCCCATCCATCCTGAACACCAACTGCACACAGAGATCTGAACAGCAAATGACCAAGGAGCTGGAACCGAGTGGCCACATCCAGAGAACAGCCGAGTCCACGCACCAGAAGAATAGGTAGCAACAGGGCTCAGGAGGAGAGGTGCAGACCAAGGCAGAGGCCTCTCGTGAGGATTAGTTCTTCTGGCCATTTCAAGTTACGGTCATGTTTCTTCTTTCACAGTTAGGAGCTCATGGAATCTCCCTGCTGGCCCTGGAGCGCCAGATGGACTGTAGCTCACAGATGTGCCTGTTCTCGTTAGTCTGCTGTGGCTGGCACGGAATCGTTCTAAACACAGGCTGGGAGAGGAAAGGGTTTATGTGACTTAGGAGAAGCTCGAGGCAAGGACCTGGAGGCAGGAACTAGCCCGGGACCGCGGAAGTGCCCTGCTTACTAGCCTGCTGAGCTTGCTTTCTCACAGGGAGCAGGCCCACCTGCCTGGGTAGCTCTGCTCACGGGGTGGGGGTGGGGAGGCTCTCAGATCAATCATTCATCAGAGAAAGCCCACAGGCCAATCTGACGGAAGTAACTCCTCAGCTAACGTTCTGTCATCCCAACTAACTCTAGTTCTGTCAAGTTAGCAGAACTAACCAACACAGAGACGTTAGGACACATGGCTGCTCGTGCACAAATAAAGACTTGAATAACCCATTATTCAGTTTCACGGTTTTAAGTAAATTTGTATTTTATTTGTCTGAAAGAAGAGTTGTAATAACAAATGCAAACATCAAAATCTTCGCTGTTCTTAAAATAAAATATGACAGCAGGAAGCTTTGTCCTGGAGTAAATTAATGATTAGTTGATAAAAATAAACTGAAATTGGGAAACATAATACTCACTGTAAGGAAATAATTTAGACACACAAAACAGTTTTCATGCTAGCTTAAAATACAGGGCACTCTGGGAATTAAAATACCACACATTACACAGTAATATGGCACTTTAGATCTAAACTACTTAGGCAATAAACCTGAAATAATACCGTGCAGCTATATGTGTGCGCCCACTAAATAATAAAATGTTCTCCAGCCATTACAAGCTGCAGTCCCAGTGTGATCATTGAGTATGTGCTCTCCAGCACATTCTCACGTGTTCTTAAAGCAGGAGAAGGTGAAGCACAGGAAGACAGCGGCCTCGCTCACTCAGTCTTTCTCATGCAGCATTTTTATTAACAGACAAATGTTACCCAAAGGAAGATGTGAACAATGACACTTTTAGACAGAAAAGGCACGGAACAGTTTTGGTGACTTTACAGGGGCAGTAATGCTTCTGGATTCGCCTGGTCCGACAAAGTGTCTGTTGCTGGGAAGGGTACGCAGTTGTTCTGCTAGATGATCACACTGTCCAGCTCTAAGTGTTTAGAGTCACAGATCTGCAGAATCGTCTTGCAGGGACACTGCAGTCCTCTAACTGGCCACAGTGCTGAATATAAGGAGCTCCGAGTGCACAGCTCGGGGCAGTCTTCTCCGTCAGCCCTCAAGGTTCGGGCAGTGGCTGGGGAGGAGAGCTGGGGAATGCTGACTTTCAGACAGGGTGTGGCTGCAGTACGAATCAGGTCACAGCAGCTACGGCTGTCTGTGCTAGAGCAAGACAGTCAGAGCCCCACCAGTGATGGGAAGGGGCCGCACTCCTGTCAGAGGAGCGACGTGCAACTGATGTCTGCTGAGGGAGAGCCACTCTCCTTTGGTCTTGTGGCAATTTGTATGTTGCTTCCGTCTCAGAGGATGCACACACGCCCGTGGGCTTACACAGGCAGCAGTAGCTGGGCATTAATGACCATAAAATAAAAAGAGGATGTGAAGCTAGGAGGGGGATGTATATGTGGGGGAGAGGGGGAGGAGTTGGAGAGGGTAGTAGTACATGGTAAAAATATGAGATTTCCGAAGAATAAAAACTATTATTTTTTAAAAACCACTTGAATGTATTATTCCAAATCACTCCTTTAGCACTGTAACCCTGACCAAGTTACTTATGCTCCAAACAGTAAAGAGACCAAACCATGCACAGTGAATCTTCAACACTCACAAACTGTTGTTCAGCTCTTAAAACAACCAGGAGGCAAAGACTCTGTGAGAGCAACTAGACTTCTGAACTGGATGATACCAGACAAACACAGCATCCTCCTTACACCTCAAGATTTCTTGTTCTACAATATGGTTTCAAAAAACATACACATACCCAGTCATGCATACAAACAAACATATAATACATACATATATAATACACACATATATGCACACACATGCACACGCACATGCACATCAAACTTCCCTTCATGCTGTTTCGGTAACTGTGATCTAGAACATACCCTTCTTCTATTAAGTTGCTCGCCTCACCAGCACAGTAATATAGTAAGAGCTTCTGAGCAGTTGTCACAGAAGAGGGGACAACTGAGAACATCTGAACTAATGGGGCAGGAAGCAAACTAGCTGGGGGATGGACCCATTCTGGTTCAAGTTTACTACTAAGACACTAACTACAAAAACCATGTGTTAATGGCATAAGAAAACACAAACACAGACACACACACATACACACACACACGCATGCACACGCACGCACACAGACACACACACACATATATATCTAAGAAAGAACAGAGAGTTAAGCAATAAATCTTCATATTTACAGCCCAGTGATTTCCAACAAGGGTGTCAAGATAATTCATTAGAAGCACAGGAAATAATCACAAGGATTGGCAAATGGGATCAGAAAGGAATTTGTGTTCAGAGTAAAGAGATGATCTATAGAATGAAAAAGTTCTGCCAACTGCACATTAGACAGAGGGTTAGTATTTAGAATATATAAAGAATAGCAAAAATTAAACAATAAGTCATGTAACTAATAACCAGGCCAATATGCTAAAAATATCGTTCTCAAAAGAAGAGATACAATGGCCAATAAACTCTTGAAAAAAAACTGTTCAATACACTTTGCCATCAGGGAAATGTAAATTAAAACAACTCTGAGAGCCCATGCCACTCTAGGACGAATGGCCAATACCATTAAAACATGCCAGGGAGGAGATGGGGAAGGAAGCCTTACTCACTGCTGGTGGGTAGGTAAACTGGTATAGCCACTATGGAAAATCAGTGTGGAGAGTCCTCGGAAACCTACAGCTAGAACTGTAGCATACAACCCAGTGTGCCACTTGAGTACAACCGAAGGCCTCCAAAGTCAACGCACCGAAGCAGGACTTGCACATCTGCACACATTGCTGCTCTCCTCACAACAGCCAGGAAGACGCAGCCTGCATGTCCATCAACAGACAGATAACAAAACACATCCGATCAGTGGAGTTTCGGTTGGCTATTAATAAAAATGACATAGTAACTCTGCAGGGAAATACACTGAACTGGATTTATTATGTCAGCAAAGTGTGCAGACTCAGATAAAGACCATGTGCTCTTTCACAAGTACAGCGTAGGTTGAAAGTCGTGCATGTGTGCAAATGCAGGCTTGTAGGCCATGAGACAAAACAGAGGGATCCTGAGGGGAGTGGGGAGATATCTTGGAGAGAGAGTAAGGGAATCTATGTGGTTGAAAGCAGGAGGGGATATTTAGGGAGAGAAAAGGAGTCAGTGGGAGGGGCAAGGGTCACAGGAAGGAGAGCAGGAGAGAAGGACATGTCAGAACAAACTATAATGGCATGTATGGATGAAAACACCATAATGGACTCCATTAGTTTATCCACCAACTTAGAAAACAACGAGAGAGAGGCCGAGAAAATCAGAGAATTCAGTAGGAAACATTGGACAACCCAGAGAAACTGGAGTTGAATTCTGAGCTTATACCATATACAAATCTTAACTCAAAAAAGATGGATAATTTTTCCCTAGCCATAATCCCATGGACAGATTCAATGAGCAGAAATTTTTTTCTCAGATATATTATAAAGTTAATCATTTTGAAACATTTATCCTTTAAACTATAATTAAGGCAGAACTAACAATAAAGGAAAACTTAATTCAGCTTAAAAAAAAACCCACATATTTTTACCTTCCTCAAGGTACAATATGTACTTCCAACATGAAATAATTTAGTCATTAAATTACTTGTGGATGCTCTTTTAAAAAACTGTTTGAGAGGTCACTGGGAGATCACATGTTCAGCACTCTATTTCATCCTTATTACCAAAAGGATAAACACGATTTAGGTTCATTCAAAACCTACAGGGTGGGGTGGAGTAAGCCAATACTGTACAAGACACCATCCCCTGGAAATGGCTCACACAAATATGGCTGACTTCACCGAATATGTAATTTGAGAAAAATAAATATTTCACTCAAGAACCACATGATATGTAAAATATCTGTTTCTTCGATAGATTCCAAGTGTTTCTTACCTAGACATCACTCTAAGAGGAGCGTCAGAACTTAGAGCCTCCATAGGTAGCCTGACAGACAGACAGACAGAGCTGTGTACTGCCTGCTAGAGTCTCGGAAAATTCTACCATGGTCTTAGGTAGAAAGTGACACCCCCACCCATAGCCAGACAGCCATAGATAAAATCCCCCTCCCGTAGGGGTCACCGGAACCAGAACCAGGCATTCTCTCTCCCACCCTCTGTGAGAACTGACTACAGACTGTCCATGGCACCAAAGGACAAGACTTTGTAGCTAGTCTATAAGAGATAATAAACACAAGAGGTTCCTTCAGAAATGAGAGTTGAATTCAGATTCAGGGAGGGACTCTGGCCTTTTCTGGTTGACAGGCAACAATGATTTGCTAAATTATTTTAAGTTAGCTCCTTAGTCAGTAGACCATTTCTTTTAAAATGGTCAACCACAAAGTCACTGTCGACTCTGACCAAAAACAGAATGAGGTCAATTATCACCTAACTTCTCTTTCTAAAGGCGCAAACCACATTTTTGGTGAACTATATTGGGGTAAGCTGAGCACGGTGGTACAGGCTTATGATCCCAGTGCTGAGAAAGAGCTTCAAGGCCAGAGAATACTACACAATGCGATTCTATCTCAAAAACCAAAACCAACCAACCAAACAGCACAGTGAGAGGGAGCATGCTTCCCTGGGGGGAGCTTGCCCCCAGTTTCACCTCCAGTGCCACAAAAAGAAATACAGACAGATTTATTCTGAATCAATCAAACACATGGTAATTCAAGCAGATATATATGAAATTCATACATTTACCAACAAGTTGCTTTTTTTTAAAGGGCTTACTAAATATAATGAAGTAGTTACAAATATTATTTTTTTTAATAAAAAGAGTAACACTATTAAAACAAATAGCATCCCAGGAAAAAGATGGATTTTTAAAAATCTAATTCCCCCGCCCAAGTCAATCTCAGTCACCTGAGGCCACTGTACCCTGAGTCTCGAGCATGACAGATTCAGACACTAAGTGGTCGTAACTAACACATTCGTCATTATCCCTGTGAGTCTGTGTACAATGCATGATGCTCGCATAAAGAAACAAACAGATTTACTGCACACAGAGGCCTCATCAGAACTTTTCCTTCCTGAACCAAGACAAGTCACCAACAAACCACATATCTATGTGACCATCTACAAAAGGTTCATTTTCACAGGAAAATAAGGCCAACAAAATCAGAATTGCTCTAAATAAATCCAGTGGCGTTCAATGTGGGAAACACTATCATTTTTTTAATCTGCCCTCTCACCTCTGACGCTTGAGACTATCAATTTAAAGCAAGGAAACTCCATGCTGGCCTGCTTCCAACACTGACCTCACGCCAAAACAAAAATCAAGGCCTTAAAATAGCCCAGCAGCCACCATCCAATTATCACGCTGGCCCAAGATAGTACAGGCAGGAAGTTCTTTTCTCTTCTTCCTCCATGTGCCTGTGTATTAATCACTTCTGGGCAAATACTTTTATTTCCTCCAGAGAAACACTGACCGGAAAAGCGGGGGAAATGCAGTCACAAGAAGAAAATGTTTGGTTTTGCCACCTCAAACCATCCATCCATAGTCAGCCACAACCAACAACCAACGACAAAACGCGACAATTGAGTAATTATCAAATGGCAAATATTTAAGCCAGGCTTTTGGTCTACAACATTAAAGACACCATTTAAAACCAAGACAATTATCTCTTCTCGTGAGAGGTAATTCTATGCATTGCCCTGTGATCCCAACACACATGAGGGCAGGGCCCCACAGCGGGCAATGCCACTCCAACAGTCGCGCTCGCTACATGCAGTTTCTGTGAACAGCCAATTACTACCCTGTGCTCCGCCAAGGTAGAGACCAGTTCCTCGAGACCAAGCCACAGTGCTGTTCCACTCTTTAAACGAATGTACCTTCTACCAAATATACAAGTAAATGAAACCGAGTACTTACCTACAGTTGGGAGGGGGGTCCAGCGTGATTTCTGCGAGCTCCTTCTGAATTCTTGAAAATGAAGACAAGGAAAATCATGTTCAAATGTCTTCACACTTAACCTGTTTCATCAATACGCTGCACTTTATCAGGAGAGTCTCCCACTCATACACTTCTAGTGGAAAACACTATTTCTGAGGGAAGTGTGCACGGTAAGAGAGAGGCACTCCAGTTCTGACAATGGACCTACACTGGGTCACAGGAGGCCATATACCTTATATGCCACAATAATTCTGGCCATCCTTCCGTGTGGAAGTGACACCAGGGCTTCATCAGCCCTCGGTATGAGAATTTTGTTTTCTCCAAAACAAAAAGTTATTTTTCTCGGTTTAGCTCCTCTCATTGAACAGAGCCCTAGGACAAGATGGCAAATGCCCCCACCCCTACCCCACCCTACCCCGAAGCTCTGTAATGAGCTTCACCCTAAGGTCATCGGCAGAGGCTTAAAGCTAAACCTTCCTGCACACTTCCTGCCCTTTACTCCATCCACACTTGGTCATGAATGGGAGATAAAGGCAAACTGGGGAAGAGTCTCTCCTCAGTTTGGGCCAAAATCAATCAATCAATTTTTCCATTTTTCCATATTTTATATGGGTTTTCTTTCTAGATAGGCAAGTAGCTGGATACATTGCAGGACTTTATAACTGGGGGTTGAGATAATAAAAAAATATTAATAGCACTAACCAAAGTTTTTAGTTTAATTACAAACAGCTGCCATGTTATTTAGAGGCCATAAGAATTCTGATACAAAGTCTAACTTCTGGTTTGTCTTAGAACATTCCCATATCCGACAACAAGCTGAACACAGCCAATTGAATCAAGCAAGCGTCCTAGCTAACCCAATGTGTCAGGATCTCATTGCAACCTGAGACCCACATGCCTGTAATAGGAGGCTGCACCTTTCAATCCAGACACCTGAGTATGGCATGTACTCTACCTGGATACGGCATGTACTCTACCTGGATATGGCATGTACTCTACCTGAATATGGCATGTACTCTACCTGAATATTGCGTGCTTTCTACCCGAATACTGTGTGCATTCTACCTGAATACTGCGTGCTTTCTACCTCAATACTGCGTGCAGTATTTTAATGCCATTGCATGAGCCTGGCATGAAGAGAGACAATACATTAAAACTTGCCTATGTCCTCATGCTATTGGGGATGGGAGCTGCTAGGAATGGGACCCAGGGACTCGTGGATGCTAAGCGCAGCACTACCAATGAGCTACACCCCCAACCCATTCACACATCGTGTTCTACTCTGACCTGTAACCACACCTAACAGCCTAAGTGCATGCAGAGTACCCCTGGCACTCCTTCTGCGAGTACCACAGGGCACTACTAACTATGGTCCGTGCCTTACTAAACTTAGGGTTTGTAAAAGCAAATAAAGCACTCTCAAGGCAACTTCGCTTATAAGTGAGATTAACAGAGCTTCACAATTAAAATAGTGTGTGAGGGACAGCTAACTAGTACCTTACAGAGTACTGAAATAGTAAGCATTCATGCTCAAACTATTATTCTATATCTTTAATTTATTTATGAACCTTTACTATATTCTTGTGCATACACACACACACACACACACACACACACACACACACACACACACACACACACACACACACACACACACACACACACACACGGTCAGAGAACATCCTGGAAGACCAGGTTTTCTCCTTCCACCCTGTGGGTTTCAGGGATCAAACTCAGGTTGTGGGGCTTGGTGGCAAGTTGCCAGCCCACTTTCCATGTACATTTTAAGCCAACAAATGGAACTAGTAAAGTAAACCTGATTCCTCCCACAGGACTGCCACTAACTTGCTAAGGCAACACTACCACCAACTAATGTTCCTGTCTCTAATCTGCACGACGCAGGGATCAAAATTGATAAACAAATGAAAAACCCTTTCATTTTATTTCTACTTTAGGACATCAGTTTTGTCCACGTGCAAATGTTCTATGTGCCTCAGTTTCCAGTTCCACTCTGTAATTCCATCTGCATATGAGTAAGTGTGACTGACGCGAAAGTAAGCAGACAAGTACCGAGGGCCTGAAAAGAAGGCGAACCATGGCTAAGTACTCACAGACCCACAGCCCCTGTCTGAGAAGTGGAGGAGGAAAATGCAGGAGAATAAACTACCAAGGAAAAGGGCCTGAAGCGAGGAACAGCCCAGGTTGTAATTGGCAAAATAAAGCTTTAGAATGTATACGAATAAAGGTTCAAAAGGGATGGGGGTGTATAGCTTTGTAGTACAACACTTGATCAGAATACCTAAAGCCTTGGGTTTGAATCCCAGTGTTGGCGGTTCGTCTAGGTTCCGCCCCACAGTTACCTGGCAACAGCTAGGTATGCCTGACTCACTATAAAAGGGGTCGCTTGCCCCCTCCCCTATCTCTTGCTCTTGTGCTCCTCTCTTCTCCTCTTGCTCTCGTTCCTTACCCTCTCTCTCCCCATTTCTGTCCTCCCTCTCTCTCCATCTCTCTCTATGTGCTCATGGCCCTCTCTCCTCTCTCTCTCTCTCTCTCTCTCTCTCTCTCTCTGCTCTCTCTCTCTCTCTACTCTCCCTGCCTTTCTCAACTCCCTCTCAACTCCCTCCCCATGCCCTAAGTAAATGCTATTCTATACTATCTCATTGTATGGCTGGTCCCTCAGGCATAGGCCTGCAGAAGCACCCCTTCCCCAACACCATACCATGCCGCCACCAGACATATTCCTTCTTCTTTATCTTTTTATAAAACAACAACACCCAGTACCACCAAAAATAAAAAATCAATGAATAAGAGACTCAAGGACAGAAAAATAAATAAATAAAATCCCCCCTCAAAAAACCCTTGTAGGAAAATCATAAATGAAGTACGAAGGAAACTTAAGTGCAGTCGAATTTTAATCGAATAGCATCTTGTGTGCTCTGTTTGTCTAAATGTTCTGACTTGACTAGAACATGCTGTTCTGCGTGGCACTGACCACCCCAACTGTAAGCTGCACAGGAATAGGCTGTGGCTGGACTGTGTAAGCATCACAGATGCTGGCCCTTGAAGATGTAAAATGAATTACAGGGGCGATGACTCTGCTGGGCTCTGCTGCTGGAGCCTCACTTCTCCTGAGGAGACCTTAGCTCCCAGCACCCAGCGAGGGGGCTCACAGACACCTGCTGCTCCAATTTCCAAGGCCTCCCCAAGGGAAGCAAAACTTGAACTCATAATCTTAAAACAAACAAAATAACAACAAAACAAAACAGCTACAGGTCAATGTGGGATAACACGAAATAAAGCACCAGTGAAAGTATTAATAACCCCACTTTTCAAAGTGGGGACCAATAAATACTACAGAAATACTACTGTGAAGAAAATGAAGTTTAAATATCTTCTTTAGCGTATAAAGACAACCGATAATGATTTTTTTTTTAATTAAAAAGGGAAGGTAAACTAATCCTAATAGTTTAGAGCAAGGAACCAAGTATATTATTTGCTTATTAAATAAAAATAAGTATGTTTAGAGTTACATATAAATACAACAGAAGAGTTAAAAACAGAGACATCTTCAAGATTTCTTCAAAAACTGTCAGGGCTGGAGAGACAGCTCAGAGGTTAAGAACACCGGCTGCTCTTTCAGAGGACCCCGAATTCGATTCCCAGCAACCACGTGATAGCTCACAACTGTCTGCGACTCCAATCCAGGAGATCTGATGGCCTTTTTGGGCCCCCTCTAGCACTAGGCATGTTTGTGGCAGACTGACAAACATGCAGGCAAATTGCTCATACACACAAAAAATAAAAATAAATATTAAAAAGAAATGAAAACTGTTAGGACCATGTGGGAAAAGGGATGGCCTTGGGTAGATGAGTGACTTTTTACATTATTTCTTTTGTTGTTAATCATGTATGTGCATGTGTATCTGTGTAAGCCCACGCACAGGTGTGCGGGGGCCTATGGAGAGGGTGGCACCCAATCCCTTACGGACACTATCGAGTTACAGTCACTGTAAGCTGTCTCATGTGCGCACTGAGGACCAAATGGATCTTTTCAACAGCAGCCCCAGCTCTTCAGCTCTGAGCCATCTTAGCTCATGGGTACCTTTATCAACTACTGACCAAAGATGCTTGGATCTCAGACAGAGGACAGCTATGCAGTCATGGACCTTGAACTCACACTCCAAAGTGCTAAGATGACAAGTTTGTACCAGCTGGAAACTGGTTTTAATCTAAAAGAACTTTATTGGGATTTTCAAATACCCAATTTGAAAAATACCGCCAAAAAAGTATTTAGTAAATCATAATTTCCTGTCATAGAATTCCCCAAAAGAGCCCACACTTCTCTCCCAGACACCATGGTTCCAAATTATTCATTTCAAAAAGTAATTTGACAGCTCTAAGCAAAAGCTAATACATTACAATATAATTTGAACTACTGTTACCTGAGCATGACTGTTTCTCTAGACAGAAAGGTGTCCTGCTGAATGAAATGACAGCAATCCAATTCTCAAATTCTCCAAACACTGTAATCATGGTGTGTATTACATTTCTGTCCTGAATAAAGGCTAAGGAAGACAGGTAGTACTGTCCTTAGGGTGAGGAGAAAATGAACAAGCATCAATACTTAAGTACCCTTAGGTATCAATACTTAAGTATCAGTACCCTTAAAGTGTACCTGTCACATGATGGTCTTAGGCTACTAAGAGTGAATTAAGCCCTCACAAGCTTCAGCACTTAGGAGTGTGGGCTCCATGCCTTGACTGGGCAGCACAGTGGAGCTGGCTGTGGAGATGTGGGTGTGGGCAAGCCAGTCCGGAGGGTACAAGAGCAGGCAGGTATTGCCTCCTGCCAATGGTGGAACTGCATGGCTTCACCAGAGCAGTGCTGGAGAGCTCGCCCTGGTTCTGTGGATAAGGGAGGGCTGGGACACTGACCAGTCAGCTACCACCCAGGCCCAGATCTAGGGCTCTGAGTTGGCCCACCCCAACATCTTTATCGTCTGAGAATGGTTAGCATGCAGGAAAGGGCCAGCCCTGCTGTTCCAAAGCTACAGGGTCTCCACTATACAGGGCAACAACAAGATAACCAGAGGAGTCCTGATGACGACCCAGTATTGATGGTGTCACAGAAGCCAGAAACCTTAAACCAGTGCCAATTACTCATTGTAGCAAGCATTCGCAATTATGTGGGCAGAGGGATATAGCGTGGGACACACTGTGACATACTACAAGCTTCCATGATGAGATGTTTTTCTATGGTTTGGATTTTGTTTTTTGGGGTGTGTGTGTGTGTGTGTGTGTGTGTGTGTGTGTGTGTGTGTGTGTTATTTTGGGGGGTGGTTGCAAAAGCAAAGGTCAGATATGAGGGAACAGGGAGATAAGCACAACAGAGATGCATGATGGGAAGCCCACAAAGAATCAATAAAACATTTAAAATAAATAAATAAATACACCGCCCAAAGAGTGAATTAAACAAATCACACAGAATTCTCAGTTACTGCTTTATCTGTCCTCTTTTACAAGGTAAGACTGATTACTATACGCAAGCAAGAAGAAAGAATGAGACACTTCTATTGTAAGGCAAATTAAAAGGTGAGTTTTTAACAGATAATTGTTCTAGCCATAAACCTTCAAGACTGTATTTCCAATTCCCCTCATCCAATACGATGTGATCCCTGATTCATTGATACAGTTAGCAAGTGCAGTAGAGGCTCAGAAGCGACGCTCACCTCTTTGCCTGTTTACCTGACATAACATAAAGCTATGTTGCAGGAGTGCAGGGCACGGTCTGTGAGACTATTGGTGCTTTAAAAAAAAGGTATACCAAGGGTGTGCTTATCTGTCATCATTCATTCAGACTCAGCTGAGGAAATAAGATTAGACAGGATGGGAGATATATGAACACACTTCGGAAAATGAGACAGTGCACATGTACGACACACCCAAGAAAGTTGGCTCAGTCACCCCGGCCTCAGCACAGCAAGAACACCTGTGGGCATGATGTCAGGGAACCAGCACTTTAGCCACTAAGTCCTTTCTTTATGCCTGCACTTTCCTCTCTCTCCCTTCCTCCCTTCCTTCCTTGTTCTCTTCCTCCTAATTTTTGTTTTAGACAAACTCGCACTGGTAGCCCTACTTGGCCTTGAACACACAGAAATCCATCCACCTCCCTCCCCAAGATGAACCTTCGTTTTGAATTTTTACTTCTGTGTGTGTCCATGTCTGTATGTGCTGTGTTGAAGAGACCGTTAGAAGACGTCAGGTCTCAAGCTGGAGCTACAGGCTGAGAGCAGCCTGGTACAGGGGCTGGGGCTCTCTTAACTGCTGAGGCTCTTTCTGGCTCTCACATCCAGACTTCCTATATCCCCACAGACTGTAGGCCTTAAGACAGGCCAGCACTCCTTACCAACTGAACATTTCCTTCCCAGAAATTCTCAAGAAAGCATCGCATTAATTTTACTGCATATTTTTAATGACAAAATAGTGTCTAGAAAAAAAAACCTTCCATTGCTCATAAGACTAGAATTCAGTTTGAATACTGATAAGTACCACACACCTGTCATTTTAGGAGACCACTGATTTAAGACACATCGTCAATTAAGAGTGTGCATCAACTGTGAAATGCTTGCTGACTCCAAAACACTGAGAAGCTTTTAAATGCACACTTCAAGGACAAAACGCAGTCATTACAAGCAGACTTCAATGAGCCCATCGCACAACAGACCACACTGGAACTAGTGAAATCCACCCTTCAGACTAACGAAACCATGAAGCTGAAAACCAAGAGGCGGAGAGATGGCTCAGCGGTTAAGAGCACTGAACGCTCTTCCAGAGGTCCTGGGTTCAATTCCCAGCACCCACATGGCAGCTCACAACTGTAACTCCAAGATCTGACACCGTCACACGGACATACATAAGTGAAGCAGGCAAAACCCCAGTGCCTATGAAATAAAATAAATTATTAAAAAAAAACAATGGCGATAGAAAACCAAGTACTTCTCCTCGACTGGTACTTCTCTGAAAACCCAATAATGTTACAATATCAACTCTCGATAAACTAATTTGAAATAAATATGATTTAAAATTCATTATTTATTGAAATACCAATGTGAAGGAGGCAGAGTCAATTCAATGAGGGCCTCAAAATAGATGTTTTATGGAGCTGACTAGTAATTTAATCAAAACTACACATTCATCACTTTGGACATCACATAACTGTCCAACTACATATCTGCAAATATCACAGCGTCACTGGGCACTGTAAGAGAAGCAACTGTTATAGGAACACCCTACACTTCTAGATAAAACTGTCCTCAAAGGCAAATGCACCACAGATGTACCCTTTCTTCTTGACTCGAAAAAAGACAAAAGTCTAGGCTACTGTTTCAACACTGAACTGTTTTGCAATACCTCAAAAATGAGATATTTTAAGGAAACATTTCTAGAATACATTAATTCTACAATTATAGTAGATTTATTATAGTAATTATTAGTCCAACAATCCTGGCATTACAATTCACTTAGTAATCGAGCCCCTAAGTCAAAGGCACTTTACCTGAGCTACTACAAAATGGATTAATTACTGCATCTGAGTAGCCCTAGTGACAACACTAAGTTCCCCAGGTCGACAGCGGCCTCAGTGTGTCAACGTTTGCACCAAACAGAACTGAAGGAGAGATCTTCACGGCAGTAAGTGGCATAAAGTCTAATGGACGGTGCCTACTCTCTAGAGCTCACTGTAAGCAAAATACATACAACATTCCGAACTCACCACAGCAAAAGAGAAAACTGAGTCAGCCGGGTATGCTAGCATGCCTATAGTCCTAGCACTTGGGACACTGGTGTAGGAGGATCTCAGGTTCGAAGCCAGCCTGGGCTGGATGCTAAGTTTCTAGCTAGCCTTGGCTACGCAGTCTGAGTCTCTCTCAAGCACATCTCCAACAATGAAACAGAGGAAAGTATGAGTAGAGATAATAAGTCATATTCAAGACAGAGAGCTAGGAAGCATTAGAACCTAGGTGCTAAGCGCAGCTTCTCTCCTGAGCAGAACCTTTTCCTGCTACCGCTTATCTCAGACGATAATGGTGTTTAGAAAGACTTTTCGTCTAAATATTGATTCTTCGTCTCTTCTAAATATAAATTAAAATCCTATCTTGAAACTCCGCTACCCAAGACAAGCCTTCTTCCCGCAACAAGGTCAGAGCTGTAGGACAGCAAGAAACGAGTGAGCTGGCTGCCTTGGGCAGGGGCAGCGCTGCTGTGTGGAAATGAAGGTGGGTCCTCTTTTTCTCTCGCGATTCTCAATTTCCCCACATTCTTGGAAGCTTGACGACAAACCTTATGTTTTTATTTAAACCACTTAGCAAACAAGCAGCATTTTTACACACAAAACCCATTGTAAATGGGCACACATACTGCCACCTGTACATCATCAGGGAACCCAGAAAGACACTCTTCGATCGCAGGCTCAATAGAGTGATTTTTGCCAGTGAAGAGACCGCTTTCTCTGGAAAGCAGTGAAAAGATGCCTTTTACTGTAGGGGAGGGGTGTTTGTATTACTTCCTGCTGGGTGTCAAGTCACCACCTCTCTAAAGAGATAACCTCTCTAAAGTCAGTTTTCCCCCTGTTTGGAGATGGTCCTCTGTCCATAGTTTATTCGTGAAATCACTAGAGTATGCTTTCTAAAACACTGTGGTAGATGGATTAAAAGATGAACAATGACTTGAAAGGTCCACTTTAACAGAACACCTTCCGTCAAAGGCAGGGTCTGTCTTGACTCTTTTTTTGGGGGGGGGGGGCTAGGGATGCTCCCAGCTAGACATAAGAGAAATCTCTAGTGATTATTGATCACAGAAGAGTCAAGGACAGTCCAGCGGGACTGCTCCTCACAGACCTGTCTAGCCCTCTCTTCTCTCACCCCTTAACTGAATGCCTGAAGCAATCCTCAATCAGTAGCCCTGGGCTAGATGTGAGTTTCGAGGTGGAACTGCATGAGATCTATATTTGAACAGTCTTACCCATCAACCTCCCTAAACGGTGGATTTCTTCCCTCCTGACCTTTCTTATCCAGTCTGCCCCAACCCCACTTAGTGGGAGCAGGTCACATTATGCTGTGCCATAGCAGGACAGAGATCACTGTGCCAAGTCTCCTTGGGTGTGAGAATAATAGCAAAAGGGACACGGAAGCATTTCTCCTGCCCTGTCATGTTCCAATCTAAACTCGTGAAGATCTGGAGTTATCAGACTTTATGTATTTCCCTCAACAGTACTAAGAGATCCTGGAGAGGAAAAAGTGAATATTCGGGAGACATACACAGGGATAGGCTGCATGCATCTAGGACGGCTATGACTGAGGTCCAAAACATTTGTAGAGCTTGCCCTCAAAAGGCCGGATACCCTGCATCTAGCTGGTTTGACTGGCTTGCTGCCCGGTCACCATAACTCTCGCCAGTGGGCCTACAAAGGGTTATCTCAGGCCTGTGCATAGGACTAAGTTGGAAGGACACACAGATTTTGGTTTTATAGGAAAGGAGTTCCTAAATTCTTATCATCCAATGGCTCATAAAGCTGTCATCCAACATTCGGAGAGTCCCCTGTACCTGAAGTTACAAGTAGTGAAAAGAATGTAAAATTAACTCCTACATACGGCTACTAGCCCACTTCTTATTTGCTATTTTTATTTTTTAAAGGGTATTAAAGAGTATAAAATCACAAGCAAATATGAGTCCAGAGAATGATTTCTGCCTTTCCAAGCACCAGGATATAATGTAACACTATCGAAGCAGCCTAAAGACTGCCAATCACTGTACGAGGCTAGAGTAGTGAGAGAGCACCATCCAAGTACCTCCTTCCAGAACCGTCTGTCCTCTGGAGGAAGAGGAGGCCTGCATGGAGAGCAAGCACCCCTCCCCCATGTAATGCAATCAAGATGCATTAATACCAGTGCTTCCGACTTCACCAACAGGGAGATTAGACACTAAGTTATCACTCTACAGTCACTTCAACGGAGGGGTGTGTGTGTGAGTGTGTGTGTGTGTGTGTGTGTGTGTGTGTGTGTGTGAGTGTAGTGTGTGTGTGTGTGTGCGAGTGTGTGTGTGTGTGTGTGAGTGTGTGTGAGTGTGTGTGTGTGTGTGTGTGTGTACATGTGTGTGTGTGTGTGTGTGTGAGTGTGTGTGATGTGTGAGTGTGTGTGTGTGTGTGTTGTGTGTGTGAGTGTGTGTGTGTGTGTGTGTGTGTGCAGGTGTGTGTGTTAGGGTGTGTTATCTCCCCCATGTGCATGTGTGTGTGTTGTGTGTGTTTTGAATTTGTTGTGAGACAGGATCTGTGTGTAAAATGTGTGTGACTTACTGTGTGTGATGAGTTTGTGTGTGTGTGTGTAATAATGATCCGTGTGTGCCAACACATGCGTGCTCACAGCCACACACAGTTCCCACACACAAACACCTGTTCACCACTTGGTTTGTTTTTGTTGTTGCTGAGACAGGCTCTCTTCACAAAATCTGCTGAGCTCTCACATGCTGGACAAGATTTGACACACAGTGACACAATGATCACACTGTGTCCAACACACACACACACACACATGCTGCACCACACACACACTGTACCACACACACACACAAACACATGCTGCTCACACACCACACACACACCACATGCAGACACACAAACCACACACACACACACACACACACACACAAACACATGCTGCACACACACACCACACACACACACACACATGCTGCTCACATGCCACAGACACACACACACACATGCTCAAACACACACACACTGCATACACACACAACCCACATGCTCACACACCAAACACACACACACCACACACACCCACAGACACACACACTTCACATGCTGCACACACACACACACACACAGATGTTGCATGACACACACTCACTCTACTCAGAGAGCTGTGATTACAGATGGACACGTCCCTCCCAGTTTGTATGTGGGTGACACCAATCCAAACTCAGCAAACAGCACTTGTCTCGCTGAGCCATCTCCCCACTCCCCAGCCCTATTCAAGAGATCCTCAATGTGAAATCTGTGTTACTGAACGGAAAAACGTATTAATGATCAAATAACTATAAATCAAATTATACTTTTATAATGTCTTGCCCGTGTTTTTCTATCAAGATATAAATATATCAATATACAAGTGCCAATTTTATAATGTACCATGGCTTTAAAAAGGTTTTCATAATTAAAAACCACATTTTTAAAAGACCACATCATATAAAAGGGGAGAAGACCTACAGACTCTATGACCTTCAGTCCAGAACTTGACTAAGCACAAGTGGAAACGTGCAAACGAAGCGCCAACAGCAGCTGGCTACCTTTTGGCACTGGTCGACAGCTTCGCAGCCGTCTTGCTGGATATCTTCCCCTCCTTCTTCTTGGGCTGAACTTGTTCCCGCTCGGGTTCCTGCTGAACACTCTCCCGTTGATCGCCATCAGAACTTCCTCCGCTAGTGCTTGGACTGTCATCAACTCTCTGCGCCTCGGTGGACATCTTAGATCCTGGGTTAAAGAATGACATATCACTTATCCTGCTTTGGAAGGGACTACGACAAGGTATGTCCAGGATGGAGAGAAAAGGAGCCTGCGAAAGGATAATTAGGTCTAAAAATGAGAACTGTCCATTTAAAGAACAAACAACTCTGGGGTTTGCATGCACGGAAAACTTAGACACGGACGTTGGTAGCGATTTTATTCACAAGGCTGAAAGTGAAAATGATTGGAGTGTTCTCTAATTGGTGGGTAGAGCACGGTGCATCCGCTGACACAGACCTCAGGCACAAGGACAAATGAAGTCTACATGCTTCAGCATGGTAAGTGAGAGAAGCTGGTCTGAAGGACCAGAATGTCCAAGCCCATTGTGAAGGGTGTCCAGACAGGTATATCCATGGGAAGGTAGAGACATAGTACAGGAAAGCGTTTTCTAATGGGCGGAAAGTTTCCATCCAGTGATAGTAATATTCTTCAATGAACTAATCAACTAGTGCTTATTGTAGAAAAGCCTCAGAGTTGTCCTGCTTTGCTTTGGAGTGCTGAGGACTGGACTCGGGGTCTTGGCATGATAGGCAAGTGCTCTCCCACTGAGCTACCTGCAGCCCCTGGCTGTACACTTCACAATGGTAGACTTGAGGCCAGAGGTGCAGCGTGAGCAGTGTGCACACTCGGCAGAGCTCGAGCTCCAGCGTCTACAAAAATGGAGAAGGCTACTTTTATAAGGTGAATTAGAGCTCAAAACAACTGGCACAGGATAAACCAGAAGGGGTTGGAGAGATCGTTCAGGGGTTAAGAACACCAGTTGCTCTCCCAGAGAGGCTGGGATCAACTCCTAGCACCCACATGGTGACTCACAATGGGCTGTAACTCCAGTTCCAGGTGATACGGCGCCCTTGCTGGCCCCCTTGGGCACCCAGGCACATACATGGTGCACAGACATACAGGCAAACAAACGTCAGTACACAGAATATAAAATAAATCTTCTGGGGAGGTGGGGGTTGGGCTGAGAGCCTAATTTTCACAGGTACTGGGTGAAGCACTTTGGGCTCAGCTTTGAGAAGTCCAGACAGGTAAAGAGAACTGTAGAGTATCTTGACAAGTTGGCGCAAACAGGCACAGGACTGAGAGACAGGGGTACCGTCGTGCTAATATCCAATCGGTATATCCTCAGAGCTGGGCCAGGCTTCAAGTCCTCTCAGCTGGAAAGTTGTTTTAAGTAACCTTTGTGATAACAGAACAGAGGCCACGTGGTCCCAAATAAGAACTGAAGCTTAGGAGGGTGTGGGCACTGACCCAGCTCCACTAGCCAACAGCGTTGCACAAGAGATAGAGACTGGAAGGAGACACTGAAGGATTCCTTTTTCCTAGTCTGGAGGAAATCTCCCTCGAGGTTTGAAATTCACTTTGCTCTGAGTTCATGCCCCCAGAGCAGCTCTGATTACCAACTCAATTTCCTCAATACTCTGATACCTGGGTAGCCGTTATAACCCAGACAGCAGACACGAAAATGTGCTGAGGGAAAAGGATAGAGCCCTTCTCATTCCAGCACAATCAGCCCCAGTTTGATCCTTACTATCCCACCCTGTGTGACTTAACAAGCTGACAGACCTAGAACTGAACTGACAGAAGGTCATGCTCAGATGCTACAGGGCCTCGAGCCACCAGCGATCACTTTGGGTATCAGATACCTAGAGCTCAGACAGGTCTTTGAAAAATGAGAGACTGCCTAAGTGACTAGAGCTATCACCACCACCCACCGCCATCACCCTCATCAAGCAAACACACACACACCACATACATGTGGGGAGGGAGGGAGGAGAGGAGGAGGGAGAGGAGGAGAGGAGGAGGAGGGGGAGAGGAGGGACGAGGAGAGAGAGAGGGAGGAGGAAGGAGAGGAGAGGAAGGAGTTTTATCAAAGTCCTCTTGAGACCTTTGGTTACCATAAATTGAGACTTTGGAAATAAGCTGTTGTGACATGTGGTCAAGAGGCTTCAATGGCCACACAAAGCCCTTTCACTTCAAAACACAATTTATTACTATCATTACCTAGTTCAAAGACATGACCTAGTAACCCTGATCAGCTTTCATCATCATCGGTTCAACCTGGAGTTGGTTCAAAACCATGGTAGCTCTTCTAAATGCAGGCCTTCAACGGACCGGAAGTTTTATACGACAAACTTATAAAACAGATACGTACAGCAAAGGCCTGGGAGAATCAGGAAGCACAGTGATGATGACGCGTCAAAAGACACTACATGTGACGTCACCACCCTCATCCTAGTCCCTTTGTTCATAACAAACAGTAAGGCTGTTTGAATAGCTGTCCAACACTCACAAGACATCCGGCCTGTGCTCCCACCTCTCCTGTAAATGGAGGGCATCATTCTCCATGGCTAAGACACCTTTTATGAGCAATAAAGTCAC
The DNA here is from genome assembly GCF_011064425.1 of Rattus rattus. Classification (NCBI taxonomy): domain Eukaryota; kingdom Metazoa; phylum Chordata; class Mammalia; order Rodentia; family Muridae; genus Rattus; species Rattus rattus. Next base: position 89,146,808 of record NC_046165.1, on the reverse strand, counting down.
TTAATAGAACACTGAAATTTTGTCAGTTATGTTTCCTGTCTAGCTCTAAAAGTCTGAGCATATTTCTTAGGGTTTCTTATTTGACTTTAACCTTCTCATTACTTGGGTTTAATATTTGTATTCTTTCTCAGCTTGCTTCTTTGAGCTACAATATACCTAAAGTTAAAAGCCTTGTAAGTACGTACCCTATAGCTTGCTGGATAAGCAGGTGTGTAGGGAAACAGAAAGAAGCATTCTTAGGATTAGATGCTCTCAGGGGCAGGATATTGTGGGCACTCTTAAGAGATGTGAAATCAGTGAGAAACTGTTCTATGTATCCGAAACCTGAGGCAATCCATCACACGGCAGACACCAGAACTGCAGGAAAGTGGCTCCCTTACACTGCGGCCACGGCTATGACTGCTGTGTGCTGAGTCAGTCGTGAAGTGCACACTCAATACTCTATGTGCACACCTGATAATGTGTAAACTCTACAGTTACTGAATAGGCCACTCCGCGATGTAGTGGGCCACAACCTGAAACTGAAACATTCATGACTACAACAGAGGCCAGAAGAGTAAGGACTAAAACCTTTTTGAAGGTCTGGGGTGCGGCTCAGTTCCAAGAGCTGCCAAGCATGTATGTTAGGCCTGGGTTCCATAGAACCTTCCCGTCTTCACAGAATAGCTACCAAACAGAAGCATCGCTTCTATGGTTTACAACTTAGAAAGTCGTTTCTACTTTCATCTAAGATACCTTATCTGACTGAAGTTTTACCTACTAATGACTTGAATCCTCCTGAGGCGCTGATAAGTACTACAAAACCATTCAGAAACAAAACCAACATCCCGTTTTCAAATGTCAAAGTTGAAGACTCTCTGGATTACAGGAAAAAGGGACAGCGTGATCAAATGTGTGTACTCTGGGACAATTAATTCTTATGAGAGGAGACCCTCTATAGATAATTCAAATTAACTCTGTGTCAAATTGGTGTCTCGTCTCTCTAAAGTATAAATGAGTAGGCTCCTGCATTAAAACTTCTACATATTATCTTTACTAGCATTTTAAAATTAATTCCTAAAGAGCTAATTCCCTAATCTAGAAGGAAGCTAAGTTCCAGGGATCTCACTAAACACAAATGCATCCTCCAACGACAGTTTCAAAGAACTTAAGACACCTCAAGTGGTATTTTTACTTCAGATTCAGAGCAAGCCGTAGTCCCTAACTAAACATAAACACATTACATTTAAGAATTGAAACACACTCATTTTCTAAGCTTTGTTGACTATAGGCTCTGTGATGTCATGAGGCTCTGGAAATTCCCTGCCAGTACGTAGAGAGTGAAAGTAGCCTGTTTCAGAAAAACTAAAGGATCTGGCTGCAAATCCCAGCGATGAAAGCATCAGTACTGCAGTCCACATTACTATCCAAATCACCCAATATCAAGATTTCCAAAAACTCAGGAAAGCAAGAATTCATTTGTGCTGCTCCGACAGGAAAATGGGAACTTGTCGTTGACATCCCGGTTTTTCTACTTGGGATTTCTGAACTTTTCCAAAACGTGAAATGTTGTATGTTATATGCCGATCATGTAGCGCTATCCAGCTTTCCAAGTGACTGAAAAGATATTTATTCGAAAAATAAAAGTGGAGCACCTGACTGGGGGAAGTGCTGTGCCCTAGGGGAAAGAACTCAAGGTATGACATATGAAAACACTTCATCTTCATCATCGCCCACAAACGAAACTGCAAAGCGCCCAGGAGCATCCTGACTGCCTGAGTAAAGACAAATATTTAGATTCCCAAGACTCAGACTTGGTTATCGCATTTCTAGAGCGTGTTTTTCAAAATCCAAGGATTTAAAACTAAGACGAGCTTTTAAAAATCTTTCTCAACAGTAAGGCAATCAGAGGTAAGTCCTAGCAAATTCTTTTGTACTTTAAAATGGAAATACTCGAGTAGACCCTCAAAATGACACAATACAGGGTTGGACGATAAGAGTCTTGCAAACCAGCAAACGGGTCCAAGAGCTGCCACCAAGCCCAGGGTGATGATGTCTCTCTAATGCGGCCTTAATTTCCTTTAGGGAAGATGGATGGGGCATTTCTGGTTAGTCGTGGGAAAAGACGCAAGAAGCCAGGCTTTATGTTCATTAGAATTGGAAAAAGGCAAATGGATCAAAACATTGGGAGCAAAGAGGGGGTGGAGGTGGGGTGGGGGGACAGAGGAATCAGATTTCAATCAGGAGTGGGAGCTGCAGAGAAGCCAGAGGAAAAGCAACTGCCAAACTGTGCCAAGCACCAAACCAAAGACCAGTGTGTTGCCCCCCCAGGGCATCACGCACCCCACTCAACCGTATTCCGGGCGGGCCCTCGCCCTTGGACACCTCGTGTAGCAATTATGCAATTAGGGAAGAGCTCGGGACAGCCGGGCACTTTGCACCGCGACATCCATCCTGGACTTTGCGGAACTTGGTTCCTGGCTGCAGTGGGGCGGAGAAGGACAGGTCCTCGAGAAAGGCGAAGGAGGGCCACACTGCCTGCAGGGAGGGGAGGGGCGCATGAACCCCCCCCTTAAAAAAATCGCTTACCAGGAGCCGAGGAAGGCCTGCAGGGCCGCAGGCGCCCTTCGCCCGGAAACCGAGCCGCAACGGGGCAGGGATCTCGCCGGTCTGCCCCTCGCCGCGTGGGGTCCCCGCGCGCCCTACGCCTTGGGGCTCCGGCCGCGGCCACGCCCCCCGCCGCGCCCCTCACCTCGCGCCGCCACTCAGCCGCAGCTCGGACAGTCCCGGGTTAAGCCGCCGCCTCCGCGAGCCACGCCGCTGCCGCCCGCCGCCCGCCGTCCCGCGCCCCCTCCCAAGCGCACTCGCCCCCTGCCCGAGGCCCGCGACAGCTGGGTTACGTCGGCCTCGCGGTGCGCGCCGCAGGCCCGCGACGCGCTGGCCCGCGCCGGCGCGTGCCGCGCCGGGGGACCAGTAAAAAGGTGCGCGCGCAAAGTAAAGTGACATGGCGAGTCCTGGGCCGGGTAAAAAGGCGGGTTAGGGGCGAAAGGAAATGGGAGGAAATCGAGGAGGCTCGACAGCGGCGCGAAGGGGAGGACGCGGACCTTGACGAGCGCGCGCAGTAAAGGGACACATTAAAGGGACACATGGGCTAAGGGGTGGGGTGCGTTCGGGAGGGTGCGGCAGTGCAGCGGAGTTGGATGAGGGGTGGGCCCCTCCCCCCCACACACACACCATGCACCCCCAGCTCGTGCTCGTGCAGGACCCTGCACCATGATTGGGAAACTTCAGCGTGGGCGGATGAGCCTCGCTTTACCCCCATAACTGCTGCAGGAAGGTCCTGCTGAGCTAGTTCTGTCAGGAATGCTGGGCCACCTGGGAGGCTGCGGAGGGAAGCAGGGCAGGGGCGGGGCAGAAGGGTGCTGCACTATCAGGTGGTGGGAGGCTGCCACTGTGCCTGGAGAAAGACCACGTGGGACAGTAGCTGTGCTTTGCAAGTGGCCAGAGGAATATTGGGTTTCCCAGTCATTGTAGCCCAAAATGGGCACTGAAGAAAAATTGCATTCTGGGTTATCAGCGCCATGAACTCCTCATCACCACCTCCACAACACACACACACACACACACACACACACACACACACACACACACACACACACACATGGCCCTCCAGCCCTCACTAACAACTAAGATCTAAGACCTCTTAGCCATGAGAGGATTCTTGGGAGCAGTTGAGCCCATGCAGTGGTTCTGCCCAACAGAAAGGCTGGGACCTCCATTCTCACGGATGAGAGGGGAAGACCCATTGTGCTCCAAGACACTTGAACAGTGATAGCCAATACATAGGAAAGCATAGGGAACCCAGCCTAATACCTAACAGGTGGCCATAGGCCACCGTGAGAATGTGAAGCCCTGAGTCAATCAAGAACTACTGCAAAAAGACCCCAGAGAATAGAGCAGTACAAGACCCAGAACCGGCTTCTGGAACAGAAAATGCTTCCACGAGATGCATTCTTCAAGAGTTGGCTTTTAACTAATTAAGTCACTGAAAACTGCCCCAAGCAGCTAATGGTGTCTAGCCTGGAACTCACCACTGAGGAAAAATAACAGCACCTTTGTCCTTAGGAATGTCAGCTCAAGAATGTTTGGGAGGGAGGGTTAGAAATGAGTGAAACCTGGTTTTCTGGTTTGTGTGGCCACTTACAGCTGTCTCATGGTGTATTAGGAGAATACTAATACATGTACTAGTACAGTGTATTAGTAGAAATGCATCATGTTTAAATATTATCAAATACAGCATTTCACAGACAGTCTTAAGTGTCTTTATAAATTATCTTCCCTCATGGAATCTTTGCACATTCTCGGTTTGCAAATATCCTGATTGTTTCAAGAGTACAGACAAAGGAAAGCCTTGGTTGTGTTTTGAAACTCTTTAAAAATTGTTTTGTTTTGATGCTGGGATTGGACCCAGGGCTTCAACAGGCTAAGCAGGCATAGAGGTTCTACCCCTGAACTCTACCCCGTGCCCCTGGTAGCCTACGCTTCTGTGTGTGCTGTTGGCTTACAATGAATGTTTCATGAGGAAGCGTGCTTCTGCCCCAGCCGCTGTCAAGTCGTTTTGTAGTTCCGTCACTGGCAGTGGGGCCTGGGGATGCAGTGATGTCAGTTTCCACCCAGGGGATAGGATTGAAGAACTTCGCTGCATTTGTTGATCTGCAGATGTTTTAGCTGATATTTTACAAAATTCAAAACGGGACTCTAAGTCCTATTCACCCTTATCATTCATCCTAGGAATACTAACTGTCATGGGCCAGGCACTTGTTTACTGAGTGTAGGTAGGAATATGACTATGAAAGAAAAAGAAAGCTGGTCCTCACAGGACTTCCTGCTCCTTACCCTTGTCAGTTTCACCCTCTACAGTCGACCATTAGTGAATTCCGCTGATCTTGTTGTCTAAAATGTCTGCTGATCGTTACTCCAGAAAGCCACGACCCCAGGCTTATGACAGTGAGTATCTATCACAAAATGTGACATTTCTAACACAACGGCTATGACCCAAGACCTCAGCATGGAAGTCTAAGAAAGCCTAAGGAAGGTGAGGAGGCTGAAGAAAGCATTTAGGAGCCAGAAGATAGGGAGGACTGCAGCAAAACAATGTCTCAGGGCATGGTGGGGATGTTTTACCTATAGACTCAAAAGTGTGGCTGCCTGCATAGAACCGAATGGATCAAAATGTCGATATAGATGTGGGGGGATGGGCGGAGGACTCAGAAGCTCCACCTCCAGGTGCAGAGCTACAGGAATTCAAGGCCTTCTGACAGAGGACAAGAAAGGTTGCCCAAACCCAAGTGGTCAGTTCTACATGTGTATATATACATGACCAACTCTACCTGCAGTCAATAGTGTGCCTTTGTGCCTGTGAGTTAAAGAAGGGGAGGGCATAAACTTGGGATTTGAGACAAGGATCTGGGTGGAGATGGGAGGATTTAGAGAAGGGCAGGAAGTAGGATGTGATGGAAATGCATTGACCTCATACAGGAAGTTCTCAAAGCAAAGCCCCCAAGAAATGTCTGCTGACGTATCTGTCTTCTCATCCCTACTTACTGCTAATTCCCTTGTTGGGGTGACAGTGGAGTCAGTGGAAGGCCCTGACTGTTCTACACACACACACACACACACACACACACACACACACACAGAGAGAGAGAGAGAGAGAGAGAGAGACAGAGAGAGAGAGAGACAGAGACAGAGACAGAGACAGAGACAGAGAGACAGAGACAGAAACAGAAAGATGGAGAGATGTGAGTTTCTAAAACAGAGTGGCAGGACAGGCTTGTTGTCTCAATACTCAGAAAACAAGGGCAGGAAGATTCCAAACTGAAGGCTTCTCTGGGGGAAAAAACAACAAAACACTAAAACACAGGTTATGTTTTGTCTCTCCTCCTCTCAAAAAATGTCAGTGGTTTTGCATCCTGCAGCAAGAGTAGTGTTCTCCTAATAGCTACCCCCTCCTCCTCCTCCCTCCTCCCTCCTCCTCTTCCTCCCCTCCTCCTTCTCCTCCTTCTCTTCCCCCCATTCTCTTCCTCCTTCCTCCTCCTCTTCCTCCTCCCCCTTCCTCCTCCTCCCCCCTTCCTCCTCTTATCTTCCCCTCCTCCTCCTCCTCCCTCCCCTACTTCTCCTTCTCTTTCTTTCTTCCTCCTCCATGTCTTTTCCCCCTAACAGGATTCTGGGACTTTTTTACTCATTCTTGCTTATTCCTAGAACATTCTCCCTCCGGCAGAACTTTCTTTTCTTCTCTGCTTTATTTTGCTTATCGTGATCACATGGCATAATTTTACTTGTTTTAGTCTCCTGATCTTTTCCACCCTGCTCTCACCTGTTAGTAAATCACCTTGAAAAAGATTTTGTTGACTGGGCTCACAAGCGTACATTCAGTAAGTACTAGTTAGTGAGGAAATTCAAAGCTTTTATTTGTGATACTGTCACAATAATAAATAAGTGCTCACGGTGTTTTAATTTGTGCAAGACAAAGCTCCAAAATTTTGCCTGCACTTAGGTCAACCCTCGTGGCTTGGTTTCATTTGACCAGCCCTGCTGTCCAGAAGAAAAATAGAGATGCCGAGATGCCAGTTATGTAGCGACTTGCCCACAGTCAGCGTTGGATTTGAAAACAGCAGTTTGGTTTGGTTCTGTTTGTGAACTTTAGGATACCTTACCATGAACCCCTGTTATATGTTCATGGCTTTTCCCATGTTTTCAGTTCCATTATCTCCTTCAGGGGTTGTTGAGGCTTGGCTTGTTGCTATGTATTTTAACGCTAATTGCAGGCTCCTAAGGCCTGGTTGCCCCTAAGACAAGAGAGTCCACACATAGACCCAAGTAATGCTGTGTTACCTTGCCCTCAAGTTACTTCCGACTGCAAACTGTAGCTGGGCAGAATTAAGATAGGCAGGGTTTGGTGTTTTTTCTCAGACTTGGGGTCAGAGGAGACTATGAGAGGAGAGAGAAGAAGGTGGAAAGAGGAGAAAGACGTGTCAAGAAGGCCATTGGCCAATTGGAGTTAAGAGTGGCCCAAATGAAACATGGAAAGTAATAACTTGGGGTTATTGATAAGAAATAGATTTTTTAAAATAATAGCTAGAGTGTAGATATCTGCCCAGCCTTAGTGCTAATAAAGGCCTATTATAAATATGAAGGTGTGTGTGTCTTTTATCCAAGAACTGAAGATCAAAGGCGGGGTAAGAGCTCCGAATTGGAATTAAAAATATTTAACAAGTAGTCATGAACTTACCCTTCCCTCCTACATTCCTTCTCTCTGAGCTTTAATATGTATTCACTTCCCAGCAGAATTGGCAACTAGTATTGTTTTGAAGGGCCCCTCTAACTTTGACACAGAAAAGCTCAGGAGAAGGTAGACTCACTATTTTGGATGTGTGATAGGAACATTTCTCTGGGAGTACCAAGACTAGATTTCAGCAGAAGGCGTCACAGTGTGGATCCCTGACTGGTGAGCCTCCTTTCTTATTAGGCACCTAATGAGAAGGGGTTATAAAATGTTAGATTCCACTCCTGGGGGGCAGGGTGATTTAGTGTAAGCTTGAGTTTACTAGTGATTAGAATGCTAATTCTAGATCTAATGCTAATGCTAATTAGAATGGGACTGGGTGTGGTGGCACATACCTGTTATCCTAGCACTTGGGAGGTTGAGGCACAAGGATCATGAATTTGTCTAGGCTGGCAAAACTCTGTCTCAGAGGACCACAGACTGGGGACTGTAACTCAATGCCCAGCCTGTCCAAGGCTGAGGGTTCAATCCCTAACTTGGAGAGTAAATTAAGAAACCTGAAAGACAGAAAGACAACAGAGAGGGGTCTTTAGATTAAAGTCTGTAAGCACATGTGATCACCAAGAATATTTTAGGTATTAAAGAAGGGATAACACGAATGTTTTAAAATGATGGCTGATGCCTGTAATGCAATATTTGGGGGTGGGGGGTGAAGCAGGAGGATTCCCATGAATTAGAAGTCAGCATGACTACATAGTGAGTTCTAACACCAGCCCTCGTGAGATAGCTCAACAGATAATGACACTTGCAAGCAATAGTCTGGTGACATGAGTTCCGTCCCCCACACATACATAAAGAAGGAAGGACAGGGCTAACTCTAAAACATTGTCATCTGACCTCCACATGCTCGCAGTGACATGCATGCCTTCCCATCATCGTGCACACACGCAGCAGTAAACAAACAAATTTGTAAAGGTTTCAAAAGACATGAATGTCCAAGATCATGCAGCCCCTAGATCCTGCATGCATGTATCATCCAATGTCTATGACCGCTCCTAACCAATCCCTGTCCCTGGCATCCACACTCCTATGTCTCTCCCTCCATATCCCAGGGTTCAGACAACACTGAGAAGTACACTGGTCATGCCTGGGCTTAGTTTATAAGAGATGTTAGATTTGCATCTCAGTGTTTATAGCACCCCTACCCTCCCTCTGTCGTCCCTTTTCCCCTCCCTCTCTCCCTCCCCTCTTCCTTCCTTTCTCCCTCCCTCCCCCTCCCTCTTCCCTTCCTCCCTCCTTCTCACCTTTGCTCAGATTCTCTCTTATCTCTCACTTTGTCAGAAGCCGCCCGCCTTCTTGTAAGCAGCCTCACTGAGAAGCTACTGTGGCTAGAAACTCAACTGCAAAAGCAGTCTCTGAAGCAGATCCCCCATCCTCAATCAAGCGTTCATCTGAAGAAAGCCTGGCCATCTTATCTAAAAGGCCTTGAACCAGGAACACCCAGCTATGTCCCTCCTGACCTTCCTAACAAATGTGGGTTGTTTTTAGCTACTATGTTTCGAGGGAAGTTTGCTACACAGCAGTAGATGATAAGCCGAGTTCTCGCCTCTTTAATGTCAGCGTTGTCTCCCTCAGTCTTCGGCGTCAAAGATCCTTCAGCTGCGGCAGTCGATTTGCAACAAGGAATCTCATTCCCCTGGAATGGACTCGTGTCCCCAACCTCCCAGAAACAAGGAGGAAGGGGCTCGTGCATGCCCTAAGATGTATCTAAAGATTCTCTGAGGGAGCCAAGGCTGTGGATGGATAGAAGGGAAAAGGGCTCTCAGATATAAAAGAGTCAGGAAGGACAATCTTACTCTAAGACAGACAGCGCTCAGTAAGCTGAGACAGAGAGCCGTGGGTTGGCAGGCAGCGGGCAGCTCATTGTTGAGCAATGAGTTTGGAGATGAGGTCATCTTTGGGATGCTTGTTGTAACATTGTTAGTTTAATAAATAAAACTGCCTTCGACCTAAAACAAACAAACAAACAAACAAAAACCTCCAGCAGGGAATAAGGGCACGGGATGGAAAACTTGCACTGGGTTGAGGAGGGCAGAGACACTCCAGGACCCTGGCTGTCTGCATCTGTGAGCCTGGCTCCAAGGTTCTCCTTCCTGCCTTGCTGTGTTGATCCGGATCCTTGACTTAACTTCTCACAGACCCCATTCCTGCCCTGAAAATAAGGCTTTTCTTAGTTGTCTCATTCTTGTACCTAGTAAGGGCGCTGATTAAAGGAGACCACAGGAAGCCCCTAGACTGGAACTTGAAGCAACACGAGAGCCTTAGCATGTTGATAGTGTGAGGCCATGCCCCATCCGTCCCCAGAATCTAGAACCGTCTCTCTCATACACAGTTTTTCAATGTTGAATGCCCTCCATATATGCTCTTGTGATTGAACATTAGTTCCTAGTCAGTGACAGTGTTTGAAAGGTTGTGAAATTCTTAGGAGAGGGTGCCTGGGTAGAGAAAGTTAGACCAGAAACAATGCTTGAAGTTTATAGACAGGCCCACTTCCTGGGCACTTGACTGTGGATTCTGTAACCGGCTTCCTCACCCTTAGCTTGTCATGCCTAGCCTGCCATTTTGAACTTGATCATAAGCCGAAATACGCCCCCCTTCTGTTGATTCTTATCAGGCATCTGGTTACAGACACAAGAAGTCTAAAGAGTACACTTGTGCTCCATCTTGTGAATGATTTCCCAGAGTCAACTGTGACTGCTGGGAATCCCTTGATCTCTTTTTACAGAGGCCTTAATCCAGAGGCCATACCTTGTCCATTTTCCTCTCTCTGGTTTAGTGGAAAGAGACATCACCCACAAGACTGTGAAGAGACTAAACATGACTTTTTCCCTCCACAGCCATTTCCCCCACGTTATGGAGCTGTAAGAGTGGGGAATCATCATTTCAAAGTCACTTTATCAACACCCATTCCAAAGGCTACAGACACTTTTTAGCATTTCCCACGAATTCAGAATAGATACTGATGAGTATTTCCCAGGTCTTCGTGAATTGTCTCTGTGAGCGTGCAGAGGCAGACAGAAGGCAGAAGGGCCACAGACGCAGCGTCTTGAAACCCAACAGAGAATGCTCCTGATGATGGTAGAGGGGGTTTAGGAGTGCTGTGAAAAATAGACTCAAAAAAAAAAAAAAAAAAGGAATATTGGAAACATAGGTTTGTTGGAAGATAAAGCAAAATCATTCTGGATAAAGGTAATTTTAAGCAAGATATGTGATCTATTGCTTCCTGATTATCCCAACTCAAACCATGTGAATGTTTAAGCCTAGGGAGAAGACTCTATGATTGAGAGTTAACAGCTGTTACTGGCAAACCCTGTGTGTTTAGCTCACGAGAGGGAGGAAGCTGTGTGCTGGCATGTTAACTGCATTGACGGTGACAGGGCTACCCAGGGAGGCACTAGTACAATGCTCTTGGAACCATGTGTGTTTGGCCTTTAGCCATTTATAGAGAACGCATTATCTGTGGGATTTCATTTCTGGAAATGCAACCACTTCCTGGGGCCCCAAAAGTCAAAACAAGGAAGTAGGGCGTGTTCTGCGGGGGCGGGGGGCACTCCAGGGACTTGTAAGGAGGTGTAAGGTCTGACTAGTGGAAGCCACTTTGCAGATGTGAAACCGAACCACTCCCTGATCCACACTCCATTCCGGACAGTGTGTAGATTTTCCTCACCGGGACGGCCCGACTCCACTGACTGCCAGGCGTGTCCATGGTCAGCGTTGTCTTTCTCCAGCCCTGAGTATCTTTCTGCTCCTCTCTTCATCATGCTTTGGGGGCTGTGCAGCCTTGTGGATAATAGTCCCTCTGTAGGAAGGTTGCCTCATTTAAAAATGGCCGTCTTGTTCTCTGAAGCTAGTAAGTCTTTGCCTTCACGTATCTGTCACGTGACGTGGATTGGTGCACCCCGGTCATTTAAGCTACTCCTTTCAAACTCACTCTAATCTGGCCACATTTCTCTTAAAATACAGTACGGCGAACTGGACGTGGTATTCCAGGAGGAGTCTGCTGAGCAGAAGGCGGCAGGAGCTGAAAGCCTCCTGCTTCTCCCCAAACCGCGAACCTAGCATCCCTAGTGGCTGAAAGTCATAGAAATTTTCATCTCCTTCCAGCCATCATGAAATCGGGGTCAAAATAAATTCTAAAATATTTTAGGAGACTTAGAAGTCAAGAAAACAGATTATGGGCTGGAGAGATGGCTCAACGGTTAAGAGCACTGACTGCTCTTCCAGAGGTCCTGAGTTCAAATCCCAGCAACCACATGGTGGCTCACAACTATCTGTAATGGGATCTGATGCCCTCTTCCTATGTGTCTGGGGACAGCTACAGTGTACTTATATTTAATAAATAAATAAATCTTTAAAAAAAAGAAAACAGATTACAGTCTCATATCAATGCTCTGTGGTAGAAAACTTTACTTCTCAAGTTCGTGCGTACCTTTTGCACCTCTGGCCTATGGAAATACGGTTTTCGGCTTGAAAAAAAAAAAGGCCATAATGTTCACCTCTCCCAGAAACTCTTGAATGGATCACGACATTGTGTATCAGTGAGAAACACAGATATTGATGACAAATTATGTACCTTTATCCCAAGGATATAGGGACTTTGCCAAACCCTTGCATTGGGATTGGCTTGACTAGGGTGGTAAGGGAATGAGGAAAGGACAGACAGAAAGGAAAGCTGGGATCGGGTGGCCTAGGCACTGAGAGAGCCCACATGTAGAGAAGGCCACAGGACCCTGGAAGCCCAGCGTTTATTATAAGAGTTGAACAGAAAGGGAGAGATATTACATAGAGAAAAACAAGGAGGTAGCGTTTACAGCACAGAGCTTGATCAAGAAATAGGCTTAGTTGGTCTCAGGGGGAACATTCTCTGCAGGGGATCATCTTCAGGCCATAACTGTCTCGTGGGAGAAAGCTACTGCAGATATTTTCTACACATACCCTCACTGTCCACACACGGACTATAAGAAGACCTCTCCATCTCTCTATGCTTTAGCTATCGTGTTCCCACCTGAGTGGGGAAAGCAATGGAATGGCTTCTTTCAAACTAACGGGGTTCATGTGCAGAAGACTGCCTCTGCCACTACCACCCATCTCCCACCCCAGTGCTGGAAATAGATCCCAGGGCCACGTGCATTCTAGGTAAATGCTTTGATTCTGAGCCACAGCCCTAGCCCTAACGGTTTCTTTCCAACAAGCATTTGCTCTACTAAAATAAGAAAATTTTGTTACATAAACATGTTTACATTTATATCTAGAGCACTTTCTGGCACCGTCATGAATAATAATTAGTCCAAGCACGGTTGAATACACACTACAACCTCATTCCATATTATATGTAATAGCTTGTTTACCAAACTTATTTCTCCACACAACACAAATTCAACATTCCCAACATGTCCCACGTTTTTTGTGTTCCCAATGCTAATAGCTGAGTTATATGTAAGCACGCCCTTGTTTATTTTTGTCGTATTAAACCACAGCCTGTCTCACACCTCTTTACCTTCAGAGATCGTTCTGGGAATCTACTGCTCCATAATCAACTCTTCCAAAAGTTAGTGGCTAAAACAACAGCAAATTGGTTTTCTCGTTAATTGAAATTTGGCTAAGGGTGCGTGGAAACGGTGTATCTCTCTCCTCTTTGCCATATCGCATGGGGGAGTTTTGCTTGAAAGGTGGGAGGACCTGCCTTCCAGATGTTTTGTTCATGTGGCTGGTAAGTTGGTGCAGGCTGGCTAGGATCTCAGTGGGAGTTCTGATAGAGAACTCAGATCCTCCTCATTAGAATGTAGTGTGCTGGGCTTCCTCACAGCACTTATCTCAAGAAAAGTGGTACACAGAGTGCTTTCTAATGTAGGCCCACAAGCATACAGTGTCACTTCGCAAATGGTGTTCACCGGAACATCCCCCAGGAACCCACCAAGACTGCCTGAGAAGGGAATTCGATTTCTCCACCTGGCAATGGAATGGGAAGCTTCTAGAAGGATTAATAGGACTAGCAAGGCTGTTGTGTTCATCTTGTAAAACATATTCTGTTGTAGATGTGTCGTTTCCTATGTCTGCATCCCTTTTCTCTCTGTTTATGAAGCCCAGTGTTCTTTCAGTGTTCTGTATAGATGCTGCTTTCTGAAACGCTCTTGCAACAAAGAGTTAATCAACACATGGTGGTTGGCTTTAGTTTTCAAATCAATACAACCTAGAATCATCTGGAAAGAAAGTCTCAATGAAGAAATGTCTATATTTTGTGGCCTTTCTGGGAATGTCTGGGGAAAATGTTCTAACCAAGGGGGAAGGACCAGCCCTCTATGGGTGGTACCATCCCCTATGCAGAAGGCTTCTGGATTGCAAAAGAGCGGAGAAATCAAGATGAATACAAGCAAACCAGTGGACATCTGCTTTCCCTGTTCTTTGCTCTAACTGTATATATAATGTGACCTACTTAAAAGGTCCAGCCTCCAGTCTCCCTCCATGGTGGGTTGTATCTCAACATTGTAAGACTAAAACTTTTCTCCCATTCTTGCTTTTGGTCAGGGCATTTAGTCACAGCGACAGAAGTGAAACCATACCACACCATCTTCGCTGTGCCACCTGTTCCTCATGTTTACCTGTGTTGTTCTGTATTAAGTGATTCCTTGCAAAAGGTGGGTTATGTCAAAATAAGGACCAGGGACTCTGTAAGAGCCGGTCCTACAAACCCTATGCACTGACTCCCCAGTAGCTGTGACCAATGTCGGCACCTGGATGGTGAAGCCCTGGCGGCTCTAGAGCATTGTCAGCCCACAGGCATCGTCAGCCCACAGGCATCATGGTACTGCTGTGTTCTGCTCATACAGCTAGCTGAGCAGGATCCCTGCTCCTAGCTCAGTGCCAGTCATCACCTGGAGCCTTATTGGAAAGGCTCAGCTTTAACAAAGCCCCAGGAGTCCACCACGTGGCGAAGTTTGAGAAGTGTTACCTTAAAGGCACTTCTGTGGCTACTTTCCGAAGTGTCCAAGGGTCCATATCAATGAACTCGGTTGGAGACCATGTCCCAGCTTCTTGATCATGTTCCAGGAAACACGACTATGGAATTTCCTTACCTCATGACTCCCTGGGAGCTTTTTCTGAGTCTATCTTCCTAGTGAGGTTTTGATATGGATGTCTTTGAATTTACTGATCAATATGAGAACAGACACTTAACAACAATATGTCTTCCAAACCATGAGTATGAAGAATCTTTGCCCTTGTGCAGATACCCTTCATTTTTCTCAGTAATATTTAATCATTTTTAGTGTATATGCCTTAAATTTTTTTCTTGTTAAATTTATTCTCCAATGTTTTGTTCTCTACACTTATTGTGACAGCTATTTTCATAACTTGAACTTCCAAAGTCTATAGAAATACAATTTAATTTTGCCTTGATTTGGTATACTTACAATCATTTTAAGTTCTAGTAAAACTTTAAGGTTTTCACATAAAAATATGTCATCTAAGGATAAAGAATATTTTACTTCTTTCTCTCTAATTGAATGCCCTTAATTTTTTTAAAAGTTACTTTATTTTCTTTTTATTGTGGCACTAGCTATAGAAATTTCAGTAAAATGACTGAATAAAAGTGTTGAAAACCGCTGCTAGTGGTTGGGACTAGAGTCTGGAGTTTCCGATTTCTTGGCCTCTTATGTAGAGAACTGAAAGCCAGGGTAACACAGTTGTGCCACAGAAGCCAGAATACTTTGTATCCAAGCCCCAGAGCAGATACTAGAGGCTGATGCTGTGAAAACTGGAAGCTGCAACATTAGTTGAAGGTTACTAAGAGGTTTGCTTAGTTTCTGAGGGGTCTACAAAGGAGCAAGCTTGAGTGAATCTCTATTTTGACTGAGAAATAATCATTTCTCCACTGTGTATATCCCTTCTCATTATGCATCAGATCTTAATCATTTGCATGCCCATGCATAGACAAAAGATGGGAAATAGGAAGTTCTCCTTGAAAGGTTAACAGAGGGCACATGTCCCCAAAACAGTTCAGGCTAGATATACTCTTCTATTCTTATACCTGGATATGTTGGGAATTCATTTGAATAGAAACTATGCAAATCTGAGAGCTCGCAATCAGGGCTAGGAAAATATGCAGTTTTTCAGAGATGTCAGTAAAGGGATGGACAAGAGGTTCAGCGGTTGCTGTGTGTACAGTTTGAAGAGGGATACATGTGCATGGTACATACAAGTGAAGGAGTTAAGCTGCCCAGAGAGTTGTTATGAGAAGGAGAGGTACCAGGTTAAGCTAGCTGTTTGTGCCTGCCTTCTTCCTGAACTTGGGAAGAAAGCATTGTCTTTCACAGTGAAGTATGATGTTGGCTGATAAAATACTACTATGTTGAAGAAGTTCAATTTCTTTTTCTTAGTTCAAAATTTTTTATTAACATTACGTGTTGGGGTTTTTATATCAAAAATTTTATGTCTGTTTATGTCATCACATATCTTTTGCCTTTTATCATACTAGCCTAATACGTCTTAATTATTTCTTTTTTTCGAAAGTCCATCCTGAAAGTTCTGGGGCTTTCCTGAAGGTCAAAGCCTAAAGTGGTTAAGGTTTCACTTCTGTTCTAGGAGAAACTATTTTTCTGCCCTGACATAAAATAACCAGTTTGTCAAATCTTCTGACTCCAGACCCCAGCTGGACTCCTGGTTTCCCTTCCAGTGAGCTTTAAACTTTCTCAGGAACATTAGAATATTCTAAAATGAACTAAACTCCCAGAGAAAAGAATTGGTACAAAAATGACAACACAATCAGTTAAGATCTGCCTGTCCCTTTTCTACTGTCCTGGCAAGAGGAAAGTAAGTCTTCAGATGTTGCTGATCCAGGATATGGTTGTAGACTTAGAATTGAGAACTTCAGGAGATGACGTTGAATTAATAAGGATTCTCTAGGTGTGCATTTGGGTGAATGCCTTAATGAGTGAGTCTTCATCTGGTAAGAGCAAACATTCTCTGTGTGCTTACTTTGTCTTTAGACTCTACAGGGTACATTTAGAGGCTTTTTTTGGGGGGCGGACCAGTCATCCTATGAAGTCAATACAGATGGTCTTCACCTTTGTAACGGTTCAGCTTATGCCTTTGCACTTGATGCCATTGTCACTATGATAAGCATTTGGACTGTGAGTTGTAACAGATGATAAACGTGTTTTAATGATTCCTATTGCCATTGGTACACATCCTTTTCTGAAATACCTATTTAAATCTTTTGCCTATGTTTTAGTTGTATTTACTCATTTTTGTGTGTATATGTTTGTGCCTTCATGTATGCTTATACACAGAAACCACTGCACACCTAATCAAATGGCTGGCATTGAGCAGGTGACAGTACTGTTCACACTGGCAGCCGAGGGTCTTTGAACATTCCTGATGGCTTTGTAAAGTGATACAACTGCTCTAGAGAATTGTTTAGATGATTATAAAATTAAACTAGCAAGACACTCAGCAGTCGTTCTCCAAGGCATTTGTATACGCCCCACCCCCAGCTCCACAAGGACAATATATGCCCAAGAGAAACTGTACACAGTGGTAACAGCATTGTGTTAATGATGGTTCTGAACTAGAAACAAGCTATCTATATAGAAGAAAATGAGTCAACCAACAGTGGTATAGCCGTACCTCAAAAGGATTATGTTGAATAGGGGAAGTCAATCTCTCTCTCTCTCTCTCTCTCTCTCTCTCTCTCTCTCTCTCTCCCCACACACACACACACACACACACACACACACACACACACACACACACACACACACACACACACACACCCATAATGTCAAAGACCCTTTGCACCTATCTACTTTAGGTGGGTGGTTATTCTTGCATAACGATCATACTTCAAAAGAATTGTTTTCAAATAAAACTCAGGCACAGAGAGGCTTCAGATGTGGTTTGGCGGGTTAGATCGCTTGCTTAGCCTAAGTGAAGGCCTGGGTTTGATCTCCAGCACTACATAAACTGGCTGTGCATGCCTGCAGTTCCAATACTTGGGAGGTGATGGCAGAAGGATTAGAAGCTGAAGGCCAGCCTTGACTACATAGCCCAGCTAGCCTGAGCTCTGTGAGAGCCGTTTTCAAAGAAAATACGTGGGATGAGAAATGACCCAGAGACCATTGTTCCCTTTGAGTTGTTTGTTAATAGCTTTGCTCACACACTAGGCAGAACTGAAAGGTTCCTGGGCAGAGGGAAAGCATGGGGGAAAAGAAATGGGCAGAGCATTGTGGTTTTGTCACTTAGCAGCAGAAAACGTGGTTCACCTGCCATTCTCATGACATCTTCTCAGTGACTGGGTAATATCAGGGACAAGCACGTGACAAAGAGGCGTCATATGGGGACCTGGCCGTGGAGAATATCTAAACTCACTGCCTCTTTCATTGTCCACTCTGGGGATGTCTGTGGTTACATATCACCATAATTGTTCTGCTTTGGGTTTTCAACTGGTCAGATGTCATCTTCTCTCCCAAACGATGAAATGAGAATGAGAACGAGTCAGGAGACTACAAAGGGATGGAGAGGGACTGGATGAAGGTAGTGAGTGCTTAACTATATTGTAAGGACTTGACTGCTGGGAGAGAAGTGGAGGGGCCTTAAAGGTGTAAGGATGGGCAGCAATGGCCAGGTAAGCTGGTGTGCTGGTGCCACTTAATCCCTTAATGTCCTTTTATTAATAAATATTCATAATAAATATTTAGGAGCTCTTTAATAATAAATATTAAAGAGCTCCAGGAAGATTTTTAAAGAATAGTATGTGAAATTTTTAAGTTTAATTAAAATATAATTATAACACCTCTTTCCTCCCTCTAAACCTTCCCATGTCCCCCTCCTCTCCCTCTCACATTGATGACCTCTGTTTCTTTGATTATTATTTGTACACACACACACACACACACACACACACACACACACGAGAGTGTGTATACAAATAGCATATATGAATGTATGTATATTTGACCTGCTGAATCCGCTTAGTGCTGCTGTGTGTATATGATTTCAGGGCTAACCACTTTATACTGGATAACCAATTGAGGGGCACACCTCTGGGAGAGTCTCCTCTCCCAAGAGATTGCATGAAGTTCTTTGTCTGAGAGTGGGACCCCCATGAGACTTCCTCTTTCCATATTAGCATGTCTATTGGCATTGATGTTTTCTGGGTCTTATTTACATAGAGCCTCATAATATACATAACAGGCCTTGAGCTCACAGATATCAGCTTACCTCTGTCATCTATCTGAGTGCTGGGATTAAAGGTGGATGCCACTAATAGGAGGTCATGTGTCTTTTTAAAAAAAGATGTTCATTCATTCATTCATTCTTTAGTCTCTCTCTCTCTCTCTCTCTCTCTCTGTGTGTGTGTGTGTGTGTGTGTGTGTATGTACCAGGTGAGTACAGTTGATCACAGAAACCGCAATAAGGTGTTGGATTTCCTCTAAGTAGAGTCACAAACGGTTGTGAGCTGTTTAAAAAGTTCTGGAGCTCCCCAAACCCCATGCGACTCTTATATTAGAATCTATAACGATTCCCAAACTTAAATATGCCCAAGATACTTACACTGCAATGCAGATTTCTGGTTCTAGTCCCTAGTGCTCCGATGACATTGGTTTGCAACTGTGGTTTTTTTGGTGGGAGTTCAAGCATCATGGATGCCGCTTTGAAGAATTCTGTCTAGAATATTATAAGTGGCCGCAAGGAAGTACACGTTTGAGGATTGCTTTCACTCCAGAGAACAAGCAACTGAAGTAACCAGAAGAAATATTAATAATCTTCAGAAATCTAGCATGGCAAAACCTGGCTCCTTGAGAGGCTGAGACAAGAAATTGTTTAAGTCCATGACCTTGAGACCAGCCTGGGCCACACTGTGAGATACTATGTTAAGAGAGTAGGGGAAGAGGAGGGAGGGGGGTTGAGAAAGGAAGAGAGGGAGGGAGAGAAGGCGTTTACTAAAATAAATACTGATGTTTCTCTCTCTCTTTCTCTCTCTGTCTCCTGTGCATGCATGTGTACATGCGTGCGTGCGTGTGTGTGTGTGTGTGTGTGTGTATGTGTGTGTGTGTGTATGCACACACACATGTGTCCACGCACACTGAGTGTGTGCAGCAAAAACATAGGAAAGAGCTACGTATGATATTAAGTAGGAGGTTAGGGGATGTCTGACATAAGAAACATACATCTTGCTACTTATCACACTGCCACAGACCTGGCTTTAAGGATTCTTCTCTTCATAATAATACGGTTCAAATTCGCTTTTCCCCAAAGCCCATCAAATTGATAGGAACCATGAGCCACTTGCTGGCCTAATCCATCATGCGACAATACAGAAAGATACAAAGAGACTGGGGTGGATAAAGGAAATCAATATCTGCTTCCTGTTTGTTACCTTCAGGTCTTTTGTCTGGTTTCAGTGTGTCTTCAACAGAATAAGAAACGGAGCTGAATTCCCAATCAAAATCAGATAAAGCACAGGCAATGTGACACTGTGTGTTTGCTCTCTGCAGATAAAAAATTTGAATTATAACAGGGCTAAATTGTCTGAGCCCATTCCAGGTTTTCAGTTATTAAAGTTTTTTTCTGTGTTTCATAGACATTTATAGACTTTAATAGTATGATATGCAGAAACAAAACCAATATTTCAACAATCTTTAGGAAATTGAGCAAGTTTCTCTCAGTTCGTAAATTGTAGGCGGTCTTATATACCTTCTGATCTATAGTTCCATCCTTCTCTTGTTAATGGTATGTACTCAATCAGATGTGAGTAGACTTATACTATATATACTTTAAACTGTACATATAAAACTTTACTTCAGTCCCTAGTTAATTCCCAGGACCTCAAAATACATAAATATATGCTCTTAATTAGCAGTTGGCCTCACAACATGGTCTGTGAAAAATACTTTTTTTGTTTGTTTGTTTGGGTTTGGTGTGTGTGTGTGTGTGTGTGTGTGTGTGTGTGTGTGTGCGTGCGTGCGTGCGTGCGTGCTTGTTTTGTTTTGTAGTACTGTGTATAAAACTCAGTGGAAACTATTGTATTAAGCGCCTCTCATTTAAATGGCCTGATTCTTTATAATTACGGTTTTATGAAGTGTATACCGAATTTTCATCTAGACAGCTTACAAAACTACGTGCTTATTGTTATACCATCAACTCTAATAAGCATTAGTAAGATAATCAAGAGAGTATTTTATTTTTAACAATGTCAGAGAAGAATCCTGATATCGCGTTGAAGAGATTTGTTTAAAATAGCCATGAAGTGCAGCACACAAACCCTGTCCTCTAGCTTTGCTACGGTGCAGCCAGTAGATCCCCGTAGGAAGGATCAATAGTGTCACAGGAGACCCTCAGAGCCAGATGGAGCCTATTCACAGCAAGGCTAATAAAGCTTGTCTTCTTGGGTGCCCCCACCCCCACTTTTTCTGCCAAAGAAATGCCAATGCGTAAATGGGTGACGTGGACTCTTCTCGTTTTCTTTATCCTTAAAAAGCAGATCAGATCCTCCATGGGAGGAAGTACAAAGCTTTGCGATAGAGTTCCTGTGATACAGCTGCTCTCTCTAATTCTTTTAAAGTATAATGTTCTGGGAATAAAACATAGTACAAAGTTTCGATGACAATAGACTCCCCCGATGAAGCAGGTTGTGCTTAGAAGGGAGGCAAAGCAATTTAGCAGAGATGCACGGCAGTTGTTACTGGGGCTACAACTTCACCAATGCTTGTATTAAATAGCATTCTGAAATGTTCTTACAAACAGCTCTTTTAAAGCCATTTCCAAGTTACTGCAGTGGAAAGGTATCCAGAATGCACTTAATAGGATGAAATGAAAGTAAACTTTCTAAACATAATGAAAATAAGCATAAAATCTCAGACAACAAAGAAAGTCACACATGGATGTTGTATTTTAAAAATCGTGTTCAAGATGATGCATCTTATAAAGAATTGGCGAACTCCTGACTAATTTTAGTCATAGAGTAAAAATATGCTTTGTTAATGTGGTCTGCTGTCCTAACCACGAGTAGTGTCAAATACCTGCAATCTCAGCACTGGAGAGGTGAAGGCAGGAGAATCAGGAGTTTCAGGTCAGCCTTAGTTATAATAGTGAGTTCTATTTCAGCCTAGGCTACATGAGACCTTGTCTCAAAGAGTAAAATTGCTTTCAGCAAAAGTATTGTAAATTTGACCAACTTGGACTATACAATACCTTCCTTCCTTCGTTCTTCCTTCCTTCCTCCCTCCCTCCCTCCCTCCCTCCCTCCCTCCCTCCTTGTTTCCTTCCTTCCTTCCTTCTCATGTCCTCTTGTGTTGGTGCATGGCTAAAACAAAGAATCAGAATGATAAACTTCACTCCAACCTAAGAAACACTGTCTGGTCTTAGTGGGAGAAACATCAATTGAGCGCTTGGGCTCTGAGTTCTCTACCCCTCTATATTTTACCACTTTAAACATGGGTTCCTGCATGTTTACTCCCAGTAGAGGTGGTGCCTATTTCTCTGCTGAAGGGATGCCCTTAGCAGATTCCAGTTTGCTTGCATTCAGAGACTTAGAACTGTCTTGGAGATTCCATTCTCCAAGAAGCAGTTCTTTGACCAATAGCTAATAAATGCAAGAATATTTATTATAATTAATATAAGACTCTGCCACCTCCCTTGCTGTTTTCATCAGGGGACAAACTGAAGAAATACTTGTTCTGTCCTCCAGGCTCTTCTATAGGGTTGAGTGCACGTAACCAGCTATAGACCAAGATAAGTCTATTCGAGTTTGGCCTCCATCCTGCCTCCATTCCCATTGGTTTGGTTTGGAGACATTGCCTTAGAAACCACATTCACAGACGCTTATCTAGGCCCTATTCCTTAAGAAAGCATTTCACTGTAGACTCTTGTAACTCCCTTGTGGCCTCCCAAACCACAGGCCTGGGAGAAATGTATCATCACCCTGGAATAGGATATAAAATGAGTTTTGGTCTTCATCGTAGATGCCCAGATTGCTCATTTAGGACTAAGAAATTCATTCTGTAGCTGCTGAAAGTTTGCATCCATCCCTGGGAACTGCCATGCTCCAAAGGTCAGCCCTGAGGCATGGCTTGTCACTGTGGGAGTTCAAATGCATACCCCCTTATCTTCAGTTAGGACAACTGTGAAGCCCTGTGCTCACTCCAGCGTGTTCTGGATTATCAGGATAAGAGCTGCTACAGTTTAGAGTAACCCATTGCTTTTCAATGTCACCCTATGTTCCTCAGACCAAAAGAGATGTTCTCAGGGGTCTTCTCCCATCAACCCTACTGAACAGTGCTCTATTCTAGAGTCTTCAGTATGCTAAGGTCTTCTTCAACCCAGAAAGGCAATTCATAGCCCTGAGGTATGAGGTTTAGAGATTCCTGGGAACAAGCCTCAAAGAGTAGCATTGCTTGGTCAAGGTCACACCTTGTGAGGACTGACTCAAACCACCATAGTTTGAATCTGAACTTTTCTTTTGAACATAAATATTCAAAATACATGGTTAGACTTAATTTTTTAAAGAGCCGTAGTAAGTTGATTTCAGCTTTTAAAGTTTTAATAGTATTTTAAATATTTCATTTAGTATTGTGCCCCACCCAATGCGTACACTCGGAACAGTGACCGCCTAGAAACAGAACAAGTGACCACTGTCCATTGTCATACAAACTAGTCATGCTGTTCTGCAATGCCACCTATCTGACAATGTCCTTGGGACTTTTCAAACACCTGCCTCAGTCAGAAATAGAGGAAAACAGTGTCTTTTAGTCTAGTTGGGTGATGACAGCCGTCCTTGAACCCATTTACTCAGGACACAACTTCCCCTTCCCTACTTCCTCAAAAGGGACAGTAGCTCAGGCTATGCTTTCTCCACCAGGGCTGAAACATTTTCCTTCAGATCCCACTACCCATCCTACTCTAATAACATCGGTCTGCAGACGGATTCAAATCTCAATGCCCTTTCCTTCTGAAACCCTAACTTTTACATTTTATTTTATATTAGTTAGGGGATAGAACCCAGGGCCTCACACATTATGCGATAGCCTTACCAGCAAGGTGCACCTCCAAACCCATATCACTCATTTGTATTTTGTTCTAATGGAACCAAACCCTCTTCAGTATGGTAGACCATTCTGATATTTTTTTCCACTGAGAACACTTTATTTGTGCTGTCACCAAGTCTAAACCAGACCAATCGGCAGCCAATATTGAGAAGCATATTTATTACAGCACAGTGTACCTTTACAAGAAGTTTCTGTGATTTAGGAAGTTTCCATCATGCATGAATGATCACATTTACCTCTGGATGCCTTAGAGATAGAAGCTTACTGAGAACTTCCAGGAACTGGCCAGACAAGTTTCCTGCCTGCTGCAATGAATGGACACATACACACACGTCCTACACACACACACACACACACACACACACACACACACTGCACAAACATACATACAAACAACAAATATATGCACATACACACATGCACACACACACACACACACCACATACACCCACACCACACATACATACTACACACAATCACACACATACACACAAATATAGAGATACACACACCACACACATACACACAAATATATAGGTACTCATACCATAATACACTGTCCAAGTCACTTTGGTCAGTCAACAGGCTCTCCAGGGCAGGAATGAGGATTAAAAACCCCAGCCAGACAACATTTTAACATGAACTCCAGCCAGTTCTGAGGCTGAGGTGGGTTTATTATTTTCCAGTCTGCTTTAATACCACTTTAAGAACATGCAAAATAATAAGATCAGGTCTGGCTCAAGGAACAAGCAAGGCAATACACAAAATCCTATAACAAAAGGAATCAAAGAGCAGGCTCCGCTGAGCTTGTTCTGAGCTTTGCATTAAATCAAATGTAAATGTTCTTAATCTGGGCCTATTTCCTGAGTCCTGGCCCAAAGTCAGATTCCTGCTTTGACCTTACTTCTTTTGTCCTGGCCAAATTCTAGTCAAGTGTCTAGAAGCAAGCAAGTGGCCCCAAAAGGCTCTCCACATTTCCCCCTTATTTATTTCATAAACAAGACTGAACCTGTCTTAGGTCGCTCTGACAAGAATGCCTTCCTTACCCATTGGAATATGCATGATCAAAAGCAATGCTATTCTGTCCTAGGTTGGTAAGCCTCTGTGCAGAATCTTACCCGTCCTTGGCTTGCCAACCTGTTAAATTAATAACTCTGTATGGGGGTCAATTTTTAGTTTCAAGCCATGTATTTTGGTGGCCAACATACTGATGTTAAAGGCAAGCTTTATCACAATGGGCAGGAATAAAAGTATTCCCGGGACAAGAAGGGCTAGCATAATCAAGCTATGTAATCCATCCTTGAAACTTGACCAAGATGGGAATACTGACCTTAGTTCACAAATGATTTTATCAGCATTATCTGCAGCATTAAAGCTCAGTAGGGCAGCATTCTTCAAATTCATAATCTCAGTATGCAAAGTTAAAACATCCAGGGAGGAATTGGAATTGTGCCAAATACCCTGCGAGTATTTTTGAATTTTTTCCCAATTAGAGTGACTATCATTGTAAATTTTAGAAGTAACCAAAATCCATCGGTATTTAGCCTGACACTTAAGATGGCTTCTTACTTTCAAACTCTGAACCTCCTCTCTAATAATTTGAGTAATATCAGGGAGCATCAATTCTCCAAACACCTAGCTAAATCCTCTTGAATACTCAGAACATTCGTAAAAAATTTTGCTAAGTGATTAACAAAAAAATAGATGTCTCAGCTTTGAGTCCAAGCAATTGCAGAAACAGTGGTACTAACTATTAATGCAATTAAAGCTGCTATACCAGCAATGATCAACTCCATTATCCTCTTGCTTCTGCTTAAAGCCTGACTCACTTCTTCCAGTATCTGCACAAAAGCTGGTTGATAGACCATCATAACAGAGATGCCAGTTAATTTTAATTTTGTTAACATACATTAACAGAATTAGAAAGTGTACAGCCAATAAGACTTACTGTAGAAGAGACAAAAGTAATTTTAACATGACCAACTAATAAAAGATTAGGAGCTTTGACATATATACTAACACTTGTTAGAAATCTACATCCTGTCACAGTTTTATCCACTGCAAATGTAACTTCATGCAAGGCAGTTGTAAGTTTTTAAATGTCTCTGGAAACATCCAGAACCAGTCTTCCAAATGAAGACTGTTATTTCCGATATTGGATTGACTTCTAGATGAGTCAATGATTGAGTCAGAATAACTGGTCGCATTAAAGGAAAGAGTAATTATGACTTCTCTTATTGATTCATCTTTTGAAGGCAGTTTCCACAGTCTCTATGTTCTCTGTTCCACAAGGTCTAAAAGCTTTGAAGCAAGGCAGCATGTTCAATCTGGAATATAGGCAAGCAAAGGTGGGTCAGGAACATATGTCCAAAACAGCTTTCCTGTCACCATTGTCAGGGCACTCAGCAAGCTCACAGTCAGCATCATTCTTTGTCCCAGCATCGGCATGTCTCAATCACTCTGGCAGCTAGCATGCTCCTTCAGCATCCTGCAGAAAAAAAACACAAACATGCCCTCTTCTCCATATTAAATACCTGATCAGGACCATGCCAATATGCCAGGATGTAGATCCTTCCATTTCACTTAGGCATAAGTAGGCCTAGTTGTAGGGTGCCATAGACACTCAGAGAGTTCCTTGGCATCCAAATTTTGAAATTTAAAATAAAAAGAGCATGATTTAAATATTTGTGTTGTGTATGGGGATATAACTTCCCCTTTTTTTTATTTTATGAAGATATTGTTTCAAAGTTTCACAATACCTGCTTCATAATACCTTGTCCTTGAGGATTATAAGGAATCCCCAGTGCTATGGGTAATTTTAAATTGTCAACAAAACACCTCAAATGCTTGAATGCAATAGATAGTTCCATTATCTGTTTTAATTTGACTTGAAAACCAAGCATGGAAAAACAACGTAGGCATTGACTGACATTTTTAGTTGGTTCTCCTGTTAAAACAGTTGCAACCAGAAAGCCTGAAAAGTTGTCAATAGTCACATGTACATATTTTAGCTTTCCAAAATCAGAAATATGAGTAATATCCATTTGCCATAATTGATTAGGTATACGTCCTGGAGGATTAACAGCATTATGTGGTACAAGAAGAAATTGAGAACAATGTGGAAAAGTATTTGCAACTTGACTTGCACAATTCTCTAGAAATAGCAAGTTAGTGTCTCAAGCTATTACTATTTTGATGATGTAAAGAATGAGATTGTTTGGTTCAGTGTTCCTGTGTAAGGCCTATAATTTGCATGGCACACAAATCTACTGTGGCATTGCCCTCACTAAGGGATCCAGGCAATCCAGTATACATTCTTAAATGGCCAATAAAGTAAGGAACAGTATATTCTCTTATATTGAGTTGTATTTGCATAAATAATGGCAAAACTTGCGAATTAGCAGCATCTAAAAAAGGAACAATTTCAATCAATTGCAAACCTATCAGTATACAAATTGAAAGCTTGGTTTTTCAACGTTTCAGAAACAATGGCTACAGCACATAATTCAGTAATCTGTGTGGAAGCAGGTAGAACTCAAGAGAATAAACATGTGATCCACTTACATATGCTGCCTTCTCATTAGATGAGCCACCTATAAATACAATAAGTGCATTTTCTAGTTGTGGCATGCATGAATCTACAGGAAATACAAAAACATGCATAGAGGAAAACTATCAATTTTGCCTGAAAAGTTCACACATGCAATAGGCCAAATATCAGTGTTCTGCAATTACCAATTTAATTGCTGTTTGGAATAAGGAAAATTTCATCAGGTTCTTTCCCAAAATACTTCCATAATTCTATCCTATAATCCTGTATTGACAAAATAACAGCTTCATAGTAGGGCGTTAAACCTTTCTTTGGAGATGAAGAAGGATGAGTCCATGTTAATGGTCCCTTTGTTAGAGGACTGCTGTGGGTGCAAACAGCCAATAATTGATCATAGTCTATGTAATGTGTCTGTTGTTGACTAATAGCTTCCTCCACTTTCTGCAAAGCTATTTGGTCCCTCATCAGTTAATTGTCGGGGAGAATTAGGATTTGCATCCCCCTTCAGAATATCAGAGGTTTAAGCTCTGCTGTGATAGGCTTAGGGTGAGTTCTTAAGCCAATTAACATCTCCTAACAGCCTTTGAAAACAATTTAAAGTAAGTAAACTTTGTTTAGGATATAACTGGTGTCCCAAATATTGCAAAGGGTATTGTCTTTGAATCTTCTCTGGAGCAACAACTACTCCAAAATTTTAAAGCTTGTTGAATAAAAGCAAAGGCTTGAGGTAAAACGCCTTCAGAGGGATCAGCTAATAAAATACCATCCATATAATGAATAACATACACCGAAGGATTCAAAGTCCTAACTTCTTGTGTTGAAGCAGTGACAAATTTTTTTTTAACATAATGTAAGGCTATTAGCCATTCCTTGAGGCAAACTTTTCCAATGATATCACTTCATGATATCACTCCAAAAGTACAAACAAGCTCACTAAATGCAAGCCTTTTTACAATCACCAGGATGCAAAGGAATCGTATAAAAACAATCCTCCAAATCTATAATTCTGTAGGCATTTCCTGAAATGGCAGCTGGAGTAAGCAAGCCAGGCTGTAATGCTCCCACGAGTTCCATAGCCTCATCAACCCTTCACAAATCCTGCAACAATCTCTAACTGCTTGATTTTTTTGTCTGTTTTTTTTTTTTATTACAAATATGTGAGTTAGAATCCTGAGCCTGTAATCGAACTTCAAACTGCAGCCAATGGAACACTGGTAGTTCAACCACAATCTTGAAGTTTCCCTTGTAACACCAGAGCACAGCTACATCTTTGGAAAGGAAGACTCATCCTCCAACAAACAATCCAGTCTCTCCAGAATCAACACCAAGTGCATCAGCCCCATGCTACAAAATATGGCTGCCAGTTCCTGCACAGGAATGCATGATGGTGCAGCCTCCAATACCTCACCAAAGAGACACTGTCCTAAATCCTATCTTTTGTAAGTCTGGTTTCTAGGATAATAATTACATAAAATATTACCCAGTGTAGAGGTATTTTAGAGACCTGTTTCCCTGGGTTGGCTCATGCCACATGTAACCTAGAATGACTCCATCTGAGTTACTAGGTTTAAGCCAACTTTCTGTTACCAATGTTACACATTTTTAATCATACCCAATAACTTAAAAGCCAATAATCTATAAGCAAGACATTTAAAACCAGTCAGAAACAAAAATGAAGTGGCTATACACATCTTATATGTTCAGACCAAACACAGTTCTTACTTTTTCTAGCTGTAATTTCAAGAAGGGAGCACTTGGGGCTGGAGAGATGGCTCAGCGGTTAAGACTGACTGCTCTTCCAGAGGTCCTGAGTTCAAATCCCAGCAACCTCATGGTGACTTATAACCATCTGTAATGGGATCTGATGCCCTCTTCTGGTGTGGCTGAAGACAGTGATAGTGTGCTCATATATAATAAATAAATAAATAAATCTTTTTTTTTTTTTTTAAAAGAGGGGAGCACTTGTCACCTATTGAAGCCAATAAACACAATCACAGAGATTTTTCTAGAAAAAAAAAACCATCAGCTACTTTACCATAGAAGCTGAGAAGGGGCTGGCCCCTTTATAACTTTTTTTTTCTTTTTTCTTTTCCCCCGGAGCTGGGGACCAAACCCAGGGCCTTGCACTTCCTAGGCAAGCGCTCTACCACTGAGCTAAATCCCCAACCGGGCTGGCCCCTTTAAGAGGGGCTTGTGCAGAGGATCAGCCCTATATGCCCCCCGGGGTGGGGGTGGTGGGGAGGCTTCTCGAGCTGACCTAGACTCCTAGCTATTGGTGTAAGAACTCCAAAGGCCAATTGAGACTGTTTTTTATTTTTTGAAAGGAGTTAAAACTAAATCAAGGGGTGAACAACCAGAAGATAAAGTTTTTGAACATGAAACACAGATCAACAATCCCCTTTTGAACTTGAAACACAGAGCAACAATCAAACAACAAAATGAAAACACAGGCAAGGACAGATTGGCACGCCAAGGACAGATTAATAGACATAGAGGGAAGAGACCTAGATGTCCCACCAAAGGGACCCCAAACCAGGATGTAAGCATTCCTCCAGTAGGAGCCAG
Organism: Rattus rattus; assembly: GCF_011064425.1. Lineage (NCBI taxonomy): Eukaryota > Metazoa > Chordata > Mammalia > Rodentia > Muridae > Rattus > Rattus rattus. The sequence goes on along the minus strand of NC_046165.1, from coordinate 89,117,326 downwards.
AGGAGGCAGGATGTCTCCTGACCTCCTCCTGTTCCTAGGAAGGCTCTGAAATAGATTACATGCATTTTCCTTCTCCTTGGCCAGAGCATCCCTGGACAGGTGGGGGGATAGGTGGGGAGGACTAAATTATCTCCAATCGGAGTACAAAGACTTAAAGCATTCACTGTATCCCGCTTACTGGAGCTCCAACATTGAGGCACCATTTGACCCAGCCAGCTCAGATCACTCAACAGGTTCTCCAGGGCAGAAATGAGGATTAAAAAGCAAACAGACAATTAGACAACATTATAACATGGCTCCAACCAGTTCTGAGGCTGAAGTGGGTTTATTATTTTCCAGTCTGCTTTTATACCACATTAAGTACATGCAAAATAATAAGATCAGGTCTGGGTCAAGGAACAAGCGAGGCAATAAAGACAATTCTGTAAACACCTTTCTAGGGGCCAGTCAGGATGACCAGGACAAAAGGACTGCCACACATGCTTCCACTGAGCCTGCTCTGAGCTTTGCATTAACTCAAATGTAAATGTTCTTAATCTGGTCCTATTTCCTGAGTTCTGGCCCAAAATCAGATTCCTGCCTTGATCTTACTTCTTTTGTCCTGGCCAAATTCCAGCCAAATGTCTAGAAGCAAGCAGCCCCAAAAGGTTCTCCATAATACACCACACACAATCATACATACACACATACCGCACACGATATACACACACACTTATACACATCACACAAATACACACAGAAACCAAACCACACACACACACACACACACACACACACACACACACACACACACACACGGGTACCTCTGACCTTCCTTTTATCCTCCCATCCATTTACTACCTCAAGTTATCCTGTGTCAACTTGTAAGCATAAGGGACTGAAGGACCTTAGTTCTTATTGAAGTGTAAGAGCTATTAAGAGGCTTCACCTGGTAGAAAGTAGGTAGGTTATGGAGTTCCTGTGAGGGACCCTAAGGGCTTTAGCCACTGCCTCAGGTCAAGATTAGGCCAAGTTCCCTTCTCCACCCATAGTTCTCAGGAGTAGCAGGGACATTCTTGGAAAACTGCAGAATGTACTGACCTGATCCTCTGTTCCCAGATAGAGTTTGAATGCATGCCATATGCTTGCTAGCCAATAGATTCAAAGGTCAATATGCTTAGCCAATAAGTTTAAACTGTAACCTTGCTGATGTAACCTGTACCCCTAAAAAGTATAAAAACTGCTTGTTATACCCATTCCAGGTCGCATTCCAGTCACTCGCCATGAGGGGCTGATTGAGGGTCGACCCCAGTGTGCTGGAAAATAAACTTCTTGCATTTGCATTCAACTCCATTCTCATGTCTCACTTGGGGGCTCTCCCGGTAGTTAAGACTCACTTCAAGCCTTACAGGACTAAGGAAAAGATGCTAATTTTGTTATCTCTAGTGCCTAACTGGGCAGTGGTTGTGGACATGGATAGGACTGCCCAGGTGGCTCTTCTAGGAGTGACATGGTATACAAAGGAAGACATAATCTTTCAGGCTGGGAAACCTTAGAAGATACTAAGTTCTGAAGATTTCTTAGTAATGTACAATTAGGCCTACAGTGTTTTGTTGGTGTGTGTCAAATAGATTCCATGTGTACTGTTAGGACAGGAGAAGTAGCAAGGGGGATAAACGAAGGAAGAATACAGTGAGGCTGCAAAGGGCCAAACCTGCTGTTGCCTGGCTTCTCCAGTTTCATCAGCTTTTTGGTCCCTGGTGACTGTTTCCTTACGTTTAAGAATATAATAATGAGGGCTGGAGAGATGGCTCAGAGCACTGTCTGCTCTTCAGGTCATGAGTTCAATTCCCAGCAACCACATGGTGGCTCACAACCATCTGTAATGAGATCTGGTGCCCTCTTCTGGCCTACACGTGTACATGCAGGTGGAACGCTGTATACATAATAAATAAATCTTAAAAAAAAAAAAAAGAATATAATAATGAGCTGGTTGTGATGCTGCAAGCTTTTAAACCCAGCACTCAGGAGGCAGAGGCAGCAGATCTCTGTGAGTTCGAGGCCAGCCTGGTCTAATAGATTCAGATCCAGGACAGCTAGGGCTATACAGGGACACGGTCTGGAAAAACTAATAGTAGTAGTAATAGTAGTAGTAATAGTAATAGTAGTAGTAGTAGTAGTAGTAGTAGTAGTAGTAGTAGTAGTAGTAGTAATAGTAGTAATAGTAATACTAATACTAATAGTACTAATAATAAGGATGACAACAAAAAAGAGAACACTAATGCTCTGCCATTGCCAATATAACTTTATTATCCACAATCAGTTTGATGGTCACTAGTCATATGTATGCATTGCATATCTGGATTACAAAGACCTGATCTTTAACTTGGGGTGAGGGATGGACCGAGGCAGCCTGTTTAGAATCTGCCCTGGCTGCCCTGGAACTCTGGAACTCAGGTTGGCCTCAAAATCGTAGTTTTCCTGCCTGCACATTCTTTATGTGCTTGCTCACAGGCGAGGCAACCATGTCAGACCCTTTCATTGTGCAAGCTAAAAGTAAAATCAAAATAGCCACACAGCTATTGCATTTGACAGTGAAGCCCACGATGATGTACAAGGTGAAAGTGCTATTTAATAACGTCCATCAGGCTTTCAAAATGTCTTTCTTTGAGATGACATTTAACAATTAGTTAAGTTAGTTTGTCAACAATTTCGTAGGTATATGCAATGCATTCGGACTGCCCACCCCCCTCCGTGCCACTGCTCTCCCTCCCATTCCTATAATCTGATCACCCTTTATCAGCTCCTTTCCAAGATGTTATCACTTTTGGGTTCAATTTGTGACCCATTTACTTTAGCCAGGAACTAAAGATAATGACTCCTTCTTCCCCAGTCTACCAGTAGCAACAAAGAGGTCAGCAGCAAGGAGCAGGGCACCCCAAGCCCTTCCCCCATCCATGCCTGACTGTTCTCTGGCCCCTTCTTGTATAGATCCAGTGTAGACATTGGCAGCTGCCCTGAGTTTTTGGTGCTGCATCCCGCCTTGCCTCCAGGACGGCTTTTCCCCTTACCTTCATTCTGTTCCCCTTCGGTGGTGTTTCCTGACGTTGCGGAGAATGGTCTAGAAGTCCCATTTAGGACTGAGCGTTCTACTGTCCCGTATTCATTGAACACCAAGAGGCTCCCCTCATCACTGCTTATTGGAAAGAGCGGCTCCTCTGATCAAGTGGTGGGGTACACTGGTAAAAATCATAAATATTTAGAAGGCAGTTTGACACTACATCGACTTAGCTAAAGGATAATACTAAGTTCCTGCATCCCAGGGGCTGTTATTCCCTCACCATGGGTCTTCCAGAGTACCAGGCATGGACCTCCTCACGTGGATCAGACTTCACATTCAATTTGAAGCCTCCCCACCTCCCTCTCTCTCTCTCTCTCTCTCTCTCTCTCCCCCTGGCTCTCGCTCTAAGCTCTCAGCTCTCTCTCCTCTCTCTCTCTCTCTCTCTCTCTCTCTCTCTCTCTCTCTCTCTGAACTTATTTATTCTCAAGTTAACTAGATAAAATAGTTTTGACACCCATTTTAGAGACAAAAAAATGGAGTTACTTGCCATAGAGTGCCTTTGGCTGGGACTCCCATAGCTATCAGCAGATGCTGAGGCTTTGCCTAGAAGGAAAATTGCCTGGGGAGGCATAGAAAGATCAGAGTGAAAAAGACGCAAAGAGTATGGGAGCCTCTCTCCCCAACAAACAGTGGTGAGGGCGGCCACTTGGTGTTCAGTGAGCTGAGAATGCACGACAGAGTGCTCAGTCCTAAACAGAACTTTTAGACCATTGTCCCCAAGGTCAGGGAACTTCACAGAAGAGGGAGAATAACGAATGGAAGGGGAAAAAGTCATCTTGTAGGCGAGACAGAACATGGCACCATAATCTCAGTGGGCCCACAGAGTCCATGAGGCTACAGGGGAAAAAAACAAAAAACAAAAAACAAAAAACAAAAAACTAGTCTAGAGGTGAGAAGTGGCTGAAGAGGCAGAGTTGAATATGGTTAAGTAGCAGAAGCCAGCAGAAACAAATGGTCCATACACACCTTAGGAGAATCAATCCAGCAGGCTGGTTCAGTTAGTAGAGACTGGACCCTTTGGAAAGGGATCCATTTAGGCTCTCCTTGAAGGTTTCTGAACCAGATGAATGTGAGGGGCACAGTAAAGAAACTGAAATAGCCACTCTGTGGTGGGGAAATGGAAAACTGCCAAGGCTGTCACTGGGGAAGACAGAAAAAATGGGGGGAAAATCTCCTTGGTAATAGGGCTAGGGAACTTGCAAGCAGAGACTTGAGGCTAGCACGGACCTTGATATGCAGCTACATAGCACAGGCACAAGTTCCTGGGAGAGCCAGGATAAGAAAGCAAGAGATAAGAATGATTCCTTCTGGGAGAACCAGTTTCACAAGTTCCCAAGGAGTGCTGACTCCTGTCCAACCATCCGAATTTGGAAAAAATGAAGTTTCCTTCTGACCTGACACTTCGATCTAGGCATGTTGGAATTAAATAAAGTTCAATTTCAGTGTTTCAGCTACACTAGACATATTTTTAAGTGTCCAAAAGCCGTGTGTGGCCAGTGTTAGTAGAACCCATATCATTTTGTAATAGGGAGTTCCACCATACATCACCAAGTCAAAGGGCGGTTCAAGGGTGGCTTTGTCCATGGGATGTCAGCAGATTATTTTTGATGATTTCAGGCAAACTTCTCTTTCATCTTCTCCCAAATTGCCTGAAAATCCTGTTAATTCCATGAGTGCCCTGTGGCAATGAATGTAGAAGGAGGAAAGGGTTGCATTTGTTATCTATGTTGATATGATGTGATACACAGCTGCTGGTTAAGAGCAAGAGGCTACAGTCTGAGGTGGTCACATGAGGTTGCAGACAATATTGTTGGGTTGGAAAGAGGGCTTTGAACTTCACTGGGGCATTAAAGAGGTAATAGCAGTTTGGATCGTATTAACAAAGGCATGTACATATTGAGCCCCAAGTGACTCACCACGTCCATCATAATTAAAAGGGAATTTTACCTTACGCTCAGCACCCATACTGTTCTTAACCTCGGAGTGCTTAAAATAATGAATGGGTCTTTTCAGTAGCCACAATTTGTGGTCTGTTTGCAACCAACCACCCTGTTATTGATTTTAAGTTAGCACCCAGGTGACACTTCTGGCTTCAAATAATAATAATGATAGTGTTTGTCAACCTAAAGGACAAAACATGGCTTTGAGTCCTTTGGTAACTCTGCACTTGGTATAGACACAGTGATTGGGTAAGCCGACATTAGTCGCATCTTAAGTGGGAGAGGCATAATTCCAGTGAATTTGTCCCCAGACTCCAATAAATTATTTTTTAGGTTTCAGTAGTCAGATAACCATCGTGCTTCTGACTCGTTGACTTGGACTCTGAATCTTATGTTTTTTGCCTCGTGGCGAGAAGAGCCAGCTCAGCAGTGGTTGCGATGTCTGAGAGGCCGGAGGCATCCAGAACTGAAATACAGAAGTACCAAGTGGGCTAAAGTTGTGTTTTAAGTTCACTGTGCTTAAGGGATCTATAAGACAAAAATGCCTCTCTCGTGTAAGCATCACTTGCCCAAGGACAGATAGCATCCTGGACATCTGGGGGCTGTTGTTCCTGTGAGATAGTAAGTCACATGTTCTTGCTTGGATGTCCCAACTACACTTGATCACACTTAAGTGGGGGGAGGGGCGGAGGAATGGGGGCAGAAAGCACATCAGAATACATGCTTGCCTTGATTTCATAAAGGCAGGAAGTGCCTAGTCTTGCCTTTATAAGCACCTGAGTAACATAATTCATGGCTATCCTCTGGGACTCTTAGGTTTGGACCTATTCAGTATTCATTGTGCTAGCCAGTATTTAATAAAGCTTGCTTTGAATTTTCCTTAAAATTGTGGAGTGGTTTTAATCTCACTCAGTGGGCGTAACACAAGTTCTATCCAATGCTTGGAAAATAAAAGTATGCTAGGCCAGCCATACAGATCTCTCTAGGAATTATCTTCTATGCTCTTGAGAATGTCTGGTTGTTGACGGAACATACAGCTGGCACTGTTTTTACCAGTTGTCCTATAGAACAAGAGGTGGAAATGCTGGCAATCTATAATTAATGGCACATTATAGAGTTGAAAATCCATGCTAGCGTGGGTTTTAGTATTCACCTGGTTCAGACATTGTCAGTAGCTGCTCTATAGCCCATGTTTCAGAATTATTCGACAATGAATGAATTTTTCAGGAAGATGCGTGGAAACCAGTGCCATTTCAACTCAGTAGGTCTTTGGTAGAGTCTGAACATGAATGGTACTTTAAGAAATGCTTTAGTCTTGAAGGGGTTCGAGACCCCATATGAACAACAATGCCAAACAACCAGAGCTTCCAGGGACTAAGCCACTACCTAAAGACTATACATGGACTGACCCTGGATTCTAACCTCATAGGTAGCAATGAATATCCTAGTAAGACCACCAGTGGAAGGAAAGCCCTTGGTCCTCAAGACTGAATCCCCATGAACGTGATTGTTAATGGGGGAGGATGGGGATGAACACCCTTAAAGAAGGGAGGGGAGGGTTGGGGATGTTGGCCCAAAACAGTGAAAGGGTACTAAAATGTAAATAAAAATACTCAAGTTAATAAAAAAAATAAAAATAAAATGAGACTTTTAAAGAAACAAAAAAAAAAAAAAAAAAAAAAATGCTTTAGTCATCATTGGAGGGTGGAAAAGAAGCAATTCATTACTCTAACATCTGACAAATCCAAAGTAAATATTATGTATTCCCCCTGTTCTTCATTTACTAACTCGTTAAGTTACAACACTACAAAGGTCCCTTTCTCTTTGCACAACTATGCCGTTTGTTTAGTAAGCAAAGATGCTCTATTGGCTAGTTTTCCTTCAGCTTGACACAGGCGGAGTCATCTGAGAGGAGAGAGCCTTAATTGAGAAAATGCCTCCATAGGATTGGGCTGTACAAGGCAAACCTGTAGGCCAGGGGTTGGTCCCACCCTTGGACTTGTAGTTCTGTGTTCTCTAAAAAGGCAGCCTGAGCAAGTCATGAAGAACAAGTCAATAAGCAGTACCTCTCTATGGTCTCTGTATCAGCTCCTGCTTCCAGGCTCGGGCCCCGCTTGAGTTCCTGTCTTGACTCCCTTTGATGAAGAGCATTGATATGGAAGATACAGAAGTGTAAGCAAAATCAGTCCTTTTCATTCCTAAGTTGCTTTGGTCATGGTGTTTCATTGCAGCGATAGTAATCCTAACTAGGGCAGCTATAAGATCTGATTTATTCCTCAAATGCGCTGCTGAGAAGGAAAAATAGATGGAGAAGATATTAGCCTGTGGTCCAGCTAGTACAGTAATGACAGGCTACGAACAAAAAGTCCAAAGATCCAGTCATTGCTTAGTATGCAATGGTAGGTCTCAGCTGGTCATTAGTGTATACTGAAATCTTGAAGAAGTAGGCTCTAGTTCTAGTGACGGAATTGACTTGCTTGCCAAAGCTGGGGACATTAAGTTCCATCCCCTTTATAATTCTCATGAAAATAAGGAGTTAAATCATGAAGCAGAGACTAAATAAAGTGATTGAAACACTAGTAAGATAAGCTATGTATCAATCTCTCTTCCTCATTTCTGGTAGCACCTACTGACCATTCTGGTCTGTAGACTATTGTGTCTTGCAGCATCCCTGACTGCCAAATGCGGGCAGGGGTTGCGGGGAGAGAGTCAGTTAATAATTACTGTCCCTACAGCAATGATCTATGTGATATCTACTTCACTGTCTGAAGATTTGGCTAGTGCGATGGGGACAGAGCTGTTGGCAATGTTCCCAACATTGTGAGGATAGTTTTATTACTGGATAAAGCAAGGAGGGGAGAAAGCAACAAGCGTGAATAGTGACTCCGAAGAAAGCAAGGGTTAGAGCTAAAATGTGGGTTTGAGTTCTGGCTTTTCTTACTCTATTTGGTGTGGTTTGAATCTGCACTGTTCCCCCACAGGTATCAGGTATTGAAAGCTCGGTGCTAGTTAGTGGCACTACTTTGGGAGTCTGGAAACTCTTAAGGAAGAGAGGCCGACCTGGAGGAAGTAGATATAGGACGGTCTTCTGGAGGTCTTAGTCAGCGTAGATGTTGACAGCATGCGCAGAAAAGGCCCATACCTTTTTTCTCCCAGATATTTGTGGCTGGAAGACTGAGCCCCTCCAGAGACTGTCCCTAGCGTGCTCTCTTTGCTTCTTCACGATACCAATAACTGTTCTTTGTCATACGCACTAGGTCCAACTTTGACACACGTTGAGTCTAGAAATGTTAAAAGAGCTACTTAGTTTTCACGTAATCGGGACAATTTTTTTCCAGAAGCAAAGATACGTTCTTATAAGGTGAGTGATCCTATTTACTCTCTAGTCCAGAGGAAATACATAAGAGGTTTTAACGGCGCGTCACAGACGAGGATCATAAAATAGAAAAAGGATCGTGGGCTTAGGATGCTATGCATGTCTTTTAAGGTGTGGTGTTTCTCTATAATTTAGCTGAGAGAAATGTGGAGAGCAAAGAAAACCTGGCTGAATAAAAATCCCGAGTGACTATATGGAAAGAGCTAGGTTAGGGACCCAAAGCATCAGGTTTATGGGAAATGGAAAAGCTTTCTCATGCAGCGTCAGAGAGCTAGAAAAGTCTTCCTCTGGCTGCCAATGTGTGGACGTTGAGAGTGTGTGCAGAGAACGTCTACAAAGGCATTCTTCTCCAGTTATGTGTGGCTGGAAGAGTGAGCCCCTACAGAGACTGTTCCTACTTGGATTAGCTAAGCCTGTCGCCCTGAACCAGCTGCATATAATAACCTAGCTTCCCTATTCAGCTGTTCATAATAAACACGCGGAAGTTTCTTGGGTGCTGCGGTTTCTCCATCTGGGAGCCCAGTACGCCAAACCCAGCTTTTCTGTGTATCTTTGTGTTTCTCTCCCTTCCTTGCCACCTCCAGTTAGGTTCAACCCTGGAAACTTGGATATGATAGCGAGGCGAAGAGGGAGAAACTGGAGAAAACTGAACGGATAGAGGAAGAACGTGGGAGGCAGAGAGAGCGGACATGTTACCAAGCTGACATGTTGAGGTCCTACATGGTACAACATGCCTAAGCCAAGTATGGTTACCTGGTTTGGCTCATGGCCCTGGTATTAGTTCTTCAAGCTCTATGCAACACATGACAAAGCATTTGGTAGGCAACAAATCAGTATTTGTGGAATGAATAGTCCTTCCATTCAAGCTGAAACATCGAGAGTTCCCTCTAGATATTGCTCTCCTTTTATAAAAGGACTTGTTGGCTCAGAGGAGGGCTGAGGCATTGTGCGAGCTTTGGGAATGCAGCCCCAGGACTGGGAAATTAATTTTAAGGGTTCGACATAGTCAGTATGCAGTTGGAAGCCATGGGCAGGCTCTTGAAGAAACTGCTATTGCTGCCTCAAAATTTTGCAGAAAAAAAAATTTAAATCCACATCTAGGAATCTAACTCTTGTGTCCAGTCTCATCCCTACCCACGGCAGTGTTTTAATTACTGTATCTCTTCTATGCTGCTTATTCCCAAATATTGGTGAACTGTTTCACTATTTAAAATTTTATTTAGTTAGTTATGGGTTCTGTGACTTGAACTCAGGGCCTTGTGTGTGCTAGGAAAGTACCTTCCACTGGGGTGCCTTCCTAGACTCATATATATATTAGTTTTTCTTTCTTTTTCTTCTGTTAAAAAGTGAAGGATTTCTGGAATCTCCTGATACCGTATGTTTGATACTATCATAGACAGTAAATAATGTTATAATGTAATAGTGATTGAAATACAGCTTTTCTGTATAAAAGTAAGTAAGCGTTTTATATAAGATACGGGACAGAGGAGCATCGTTTCTGAGGTTTAGTTCTGGACACAGACAACCATACTTGTTTTGGAGTTATCTCCTGTTTACAGTCTCTCTAAAATCAGGCTCCTTGGTGGCAGAACTCAGGACCAAGGTTATGGTGTGATTTTCTGTGGAGGTGCTCCCATCAGAAGCAGAGCATACCAGTGGGACAAGAGGAGTCAGGGAGGAGCCAGTCAAGGTTAAGGAGACTGTTGACAGGCTAACTGTCTAGGTAGGGGACAAGTGGAAACACAGGTTAGGTCCCCCTGGTACCTTCAGGCCAGTCAGTCTCTGGATGGCTCTGTCTCTGTGGTAATAGCATGGCCTTGTGTTCTCAAATGGTTCCAATATGGCAGGCAGAGGGGAAAAGAATAGCAGGGAGTCAGGGGCAGCCAGCACTGCTGCTGGTCCTCTGGAGCTGGGATGCAAGGCTGATGGGGCACCCAGGACTTCAACTGCACTGCTCGTTTGAGTGGTAAAAGCAGTGATGTATTTCACTGCCTTTCCCCAATGAAATATTAAACAAAAGAGACGAGGATTCTAGAAAGACAGCAGTGGGTGTGTGTCTAGAAGCTTAGTTAATCCAGCATTTCAAATATCTATGAAAATAGAACTTCTGCTCTTCATACATATTCTTCGGTTAAAATAACCTAGAAATAGTATTTTTACCCTTTCATTCTTTAGTTTTAAAAAGAATGGAATCGATGAACGTGGGAGATCTGCCTGCACTAAAGCACGTTGCTCAAATTAGAACTCTGGGGGGCAGCACAGCTGCTATCAACATTGGTGGTGATAGACAGACCTGGCACTTCAGTCTGAACATTTGGGTCTTTAGTTCATATTAAAAGGTAAACTTCCATCTTTTAAAAAAACGTTAAAAAATTTTACGTTTTCCCAAGAAGGATGATAAACAAGTGCAGAGGAGAAAGTGTTTCTCAACGGCAACATCAGCGGCTCGCCCCAGCCTCCGTGGGCTACTACGGGGAGCACAGTGGGCGGGATCATTTCCACAGAGTTGAGTAAGGAGTCAGACTGCGGCCGTGATAGCGGCTGGTACAGTGGGCTGTAGCTAGACGCAACAAGTTCACACACATAGTGCGCGAGGGTCATTTTATACCCCATTTGCTTCCTCCGAAACGGAAATAGCATTTGTTACTAAAAAAGAAACACAGAGGAGAATTAATACAACACGTGCATGTGACGATGTGATAAAACCGGCAAAAGTAAATACTTTGCTCTTCTGATCTCTTCCTTTTTTTAAAGCGAGGTCTCTTGTCGCTCAGCCAACTTGAACTCCCAGTACAGTCGAGGATGACCTTGAACTCCTGATCCTCCTGCTTCCACCTCCTGAGTGCTGGGAGTGCCAGCCTATGTCGACATGTTTGCTGAGTCTGGGAAATTTATCAGAGTTTAAGATATGGTTCTTGCTACCAGTACAGCCCCATTCCTATAGTTCAGACTCTTGCTGTATCCATAATGAAAGCAAAACATAGTAGCTTTTTTTCCCAGAATGGGACGTTAGCTTGGCTCTGGCTTTCAGGTTCTCTGTACCAAGTTTCTGCTTCCGTGTGGTATAGAAAAGAGACAAAAGACCCCTTCCCGTTCTGGCCTGAGTGAAGCAGGCTCACGGGCCACTGACACCCAGAAATTAAGAGGTTTTTGGAACCTGGGAGGTTGCAGACGGCTGTTTCGCTGCTGTCATTATGCCACAAAATGAATATATTGAATTGCACCATAAACAATATGAATATCATTTGGACTACCATGAAAAAAAGAAAGAAAGAAGGTCGGGGAGATCCATGAACATTCAAAGAAGGCCAAAAAAAAAAAAAAAAAAAAAAAAAAAAAAAGATTGGTCTGAAGGCTAAGCTCTACCATAAACAGTGACACACCGAGAAAATACAAATGAGAAAGACCATTAAGATGCTTGGAAAGAGAACACCAAGCAGAAGGATGAGGAGAAGACTCCACAGCGAGCAGTGCCTGACTACCTGCTGGACAGAGAGGGGCAGTCGAAAGTAAAAGTAATTTCCAACTTGATTAAGCAGAAACCGAAAAAGAAAAGGCAGAAAAATGGGAGGTCCCTCTACCCAAAGTTCATGCCCATGGAGAAACAGAGGTATTAAAAGTAATTTGTATAGGAAAAAGAAAAAAGAAGGCATGGAAGAGAATGGTTATAAAATTCTGCTTTGTTGGTGATGGTTTTACAAGAAAACCACCTAAATATGAAAGGTTTATTAGGCCAATGGGTCTACCTTTCAAAAAAGCCCATGTCACACATGCTGAGCTGAAAGCGACCTTTTGCCTACCTAGACTCAGTGTGAAAAAGAATCCCTCATTCCCATTATATATAACCCTGGTGTGATCAGCAAAGGGACAGTCATTGACGTGAATGTGAGAGAGCTGGGCCTTGGGAAATGAGGAGGCAAGGTGATTTGAGGAAAATGTGCTCAAGTTACCAACAATCCTGAAAATGATGGGTGCATAAATGCAGTCTTGCTGGTTTGACCGTGATGTCATACAACTCATTCCACTCACTACCAAGACTACACACTGTCAGGAAAACACCATCGCTGTGATCTTTCTGAACTACCAAGCAGGCTTACTTATACCATGTGCAGTCATCAAGAAGTATTTATTGAATTGTAAAGGAAAATACAACACTGCCCAATTTAAGAAAAAAGGAGATAAAAGATTCTACAGTTTTTAACTTTCACCAATGAAAACTCAAACAAAGAGGAAAGCCACAGACTTGGTAACTTCTCTACTCTGAGACTAATTCTTTATCTGCCACTTTGTCAGTGGTCTAAGGCCATTTATTTTATTGGATATGTTTTTATTTACATTTCAAATCTTACTCCCTTTCCCAGATTCCCGTCCATAAAATCCCTATCCAATAACCCCTCCCCCTTCTTCTATGAGGGTGTTCCCCCACCCAACCACCCACCCCTTCCCACCTCCCCACCCTGACATTCCCCTACACTGGGGGTCCAGCCTTGGCAGAACCAAGGGTGTCTCCTCCCATCGGTGCCCAACAAGACCATCCTCTGCTACATATGAGGCTGGAGATCTGGGTCTGTCCATGTGTACTCTTTGGGTGGTGGTTTAGTCACTGGGAGCTCTGGTTGGTTGGTATTGTTGTTCTTATGGGGTTGAAAACCCCTTCAGCTCCTTCAATCCTTTCTCTAACTCCTCCAGTGGGGGTCCCCGTTCTCAGTTCAATGGTTGGCTATGAGCATTTACCTCTGTATTTGTCAGGCTCTGGCAGAGCCTCTCAGGAGACAGTTATATCAGGCTATTGTCAGCCTGCACTTCTTGGCATCAGCGATATTACATGGGTTTCCTGTCTGTATGTATATGAACTGGATCCCCAGGTGGGTCAGGCTCTAAATGGTCATTCTTTCAGTCTCTGCTACAAACTTTGTCTCCATATCTCCTCCTACGAATATTTTTGTTCCTCCTTTTAAGAAGGACTGAAGCATCCGCACTTTGGTCGTCCTCCATCTTGAGGCTCATGTGGTCTGTGGATTGTATCTTGGGTAATTCCAGCATTTGGGCTAATATGCACTTATCAGTGAGTGCATACCATGTGTGTTCTTCTGTGATTGGGTTACCTCACTCAGGATGAGATTTACTAGTTCCATCCATTTGCCTATAAATTTCATAAGTCATTGTTTTTAGTAGCTGAGTAGTATTCCACTGTGTAGATGTACCACATTTTTCTGTATTCATTCCTCTGATTAAGGATGTTGAACATTTCTTTAGGTACTTCTCAGCCATTCTGTATTCCTCAGCTGAGAATTCTTTGTTTAGCTCTGTACACAATTTTTTTTTTAAGTAAGGTTATTTAATTCTCTGGAGTCTAACGTCTTGAGTTCTTTGTATGTATTGGATATTAGCCCTCTATTGGGTGCAGGATTGGTAAAGATCTTTTCCCAATCTGTTGGTCACCATTTTGTCCTAATGACAGTGCCTTTGCCTTACAGAAGCTTTGTAGTTTTATGAGGTACCATTTGGTGATTTTGATCTTAGAGCCTAAGCCATTGGTGTTCTGTTCAGGAAAATTTCCCCAGTGCCAGTGTGTTTGAGGTTCTTTCCCACTTTATCTTTTATTAGTTTGAGTGTATCTGGTTTTATGTGGAGGTCCTTGATCCACTTGGACTTCAGCTTTGTACAGGGCAATAAAAATGGATTGATTTGCATTCTTCTACATGCTGACCTCCAGTTGAACGAGCACCATTTGTTGAAAATGCTATCTTTTTTTCCACTGGATGGTTTTAGCTCCTTTGTCAAAGATCAAGAGACCATAGGTGTGTGGGTTCATTTCTGGGTCTTCAATTCTATTCCATTGATTTACCTGCCTGTCTCTTTACCAATACCATACAGTTTTTATCATTATTGCTTTGTAATACAGCTTGAAGTCAGGGATGGTGATTTCCTGAGAAATTCTTTTATTGTTGAGAAGAGTTTTCGATATCGTGGGCTTTTTTGTTATTCAAAAGGAATTTTCAAATTATTCTTTTTAACTCTATGAAGAATTGAGTTGGAATTTTGATGGGAATTGCATTAAATCTATAGATTGCTTTTGGCAAGATGGCCATTTTTACTATATTGATCCTGCCAATCCATGAGTATAGGAGATCTTTCCATTTTCTGAGATCTTCAATTTCTCTCTTCAGATGAAAAAATGATGTTCTTGTCATGCAGATCTTTCACTTGCTTGGTTACAGTCACACCAAGGTATTTTATGTTATTTGAGACTATTGTGAAGGGTGTCCTTTCCCTAATTTCTTTCTCAGCCTGCTTATCCTTTGAGTAGAGGAAAGCCACTGATTTGTTTGAGTTAATTTTGTATCCAGCCACTTTGATGAGGTTGTTTATCAGGCTGAGTAGTTCTCTGGTAGAACTTTTGGGGTCACTTAAGTACACATTTATATCATCTGTAAATAGTGATATTTTTACTTCTTCCTTTCCAATTGGCATCCCTTTGACCTTCTTTTGTAGTCTAGCTGCTCTGGCTAGGACTTAAATTACTATATGGAATAGGTAGAGAGAGAGAGGGTGGGCAGCCTTGTCTAGTCCCTGATTTTAATGGAATTGCTTCAAGTTTCTGTCCATTTAGTTTGGTGTTGGCTACTGGTCTGCTGTATATTGCTTTTACTATGTTTAGGTATGGACTTTGAATTCCTGATCTTTCCAAGTCTTTTAACATGTAAGAGTGTTGAATTTTGTCAAATGCTTTCTCAGCATCTAATGAGATGATTATGTGGTTCTTTTCTTTGAGTTTGTTTATATAGTGAATTACATTGATGGATTTCTTTGTATTGAACCATTCCTGCAGCCCTGGGATGAAACTTACCTGATCATGATGGATGATCATTTTGATGTGTTCTTTGATTCAGTTTTCGAGAAATTTATTGAATATTTTTGTGTCAATATTCATAAGGGAAAGTGGTCTGAAGTTCTCTTTCTTTGTTGGGTTTTGTGTGGTTGAGGCATAAGAGTAATTGTGGCTTCATAGAAGGAATTGGGCAGTGTTCTTTCTGTTTCTATTTGTGAAATAGTTTGGAGAGTATTGGTATGAGGTCTTGTATGCAGGTCTGGTGGAATTCTGCACTAAACCCATCTGGTCCTGGGTTTTTTTTTTATTACTGTTTGAGGTGCTATGTGTGTTTTGAACTTTAATAAGTTTCTTTTATGAATGTACCTGCCCTTTCTTTTTTTCTTTTTTTTGAGGTTTGGCTTTTCTCTCTTTTTTTCTTTCTTTCTTTCTTTCTTTCTTTCTTTCTTTCTTTCTTCCTTTCTTTCTTTTTCTCCATTTTTATTAAATTGGGTATTCCATATTTACATTTCAAATGTTATTCCCTTTCCCGGTTCCAGACCAACATCCCCCTAGCCTCTTCCCTTCCCCTTCTATATGGGTTTTTTTCTCCACATCCACCTCACATTACCACCCTCCCCCAACAATCCCGTTCACTGGGGGTTCAGTCTTAGCAGGACCCAGGGCTTCCCCTTCCACTGGTGCTCTTACTAGGTTATTCATTGCTACCTATGAGGTCAGAGCCCAGGGTCAGTCCATGTATAGTCTTTATGTAGTGGCTTAGTCCCTGGAAGCTCTGGTTGCTTGGCATTGTTGTTCATATGGGGTCTCGAGCCCCTTCAAGCTCTTTCAGTCCTTTCTCTGATTCCTACAACGGGGGTCCTATTCTCAGTTCAGTGGTTTGCTGCTGGTATTCTGCCTATGTATTTGCTGTATTCTGGCTGTGTCTCTCAGGAGAGATCTACATCCGGTTCCTGTCAGCCTGCACTTCTTTGCTTCATCCATTTTATCTAGTTTGGTGGTTGTATATGTATGGGCCACATGAGGAGCAGACTCTGAATGGGCATTCCTTCAGCCTCTGTTCTAAACTTTGCCTCTCTATCCCCTCCCAAGGGTATTCTTGTTCCCCTTTTAAAAAGGAGTAAAGCATCTGCATTTTGGTCATCCTTCTTGAATTTCATGTGGTCTGTGCATCTTGGGTAATTTGAGCATTTGGGCTAAAATCCACTTATCAATGAGTGCATACCATGTGTGTTTTTCTGTGATTGGGTTACCTCACTCAGGATGATATTTTCTAGTTCCATCCATTTGCCTATGAATTTCATGAGTTGTAATCCATTGTGTAGATGTATCACATTTTCTGTATCCATTCTTTTGTTGAAGGGCATCTGGAATCTTTCCAGCTTCTGGCTATTATAAATAAGGCTGCGATGAACATAGTGGAGCACGTGTCTTGGGGCATCTTGTGAGTATATGCCCAAGAGAGGTAGAGCTGGGTCCTCAGGTAGTGCAATGTCCAATTTTCTGAGGAACCTCCAGACTAATTTCCAGAATGGTTGTACCAGTCTGCAATCCCACCAACAATGGAGGAGTGTTCCTCTTTCTCCACATCCTTGCCAGCATCTGCTGTCACTGGAGTTTTTGATCTTAGCCATTCTCACTGGTGTGATGTGGAATCTCAGGGTTATTTTGATTTGCATTTCCCTTATGACTAAAGATGTTGAACATTTCTAGAGGTGCTTCTCAGCCATTTGATATTCCTCAGTAGCTGCCCTCTCATTTGCAGCATAGATATTCAGGATTGAGAGTTCATCTTGGTGGAGTTTTCCTTTGATGAATGGGAAGTGTCCTTCCTTATCTTTTTTTGATAAATTTTGGTTGAACGTTAATTTTATTGGGTATTAGAATGGCTACTCCAGCTTGTTTCTTCGGACCATTTGCTTTAAAATTGTTTTCTAGCCATTTACTCAGAGGTAGTGTCTGTCTTTTTCACTGAGGTGCGTTTCTCATATGCAGCAAAATGCTGGGTCCTCTTTACATATCCAGTCTGTTAGTCTATGTCTTTTTATTGGGGAATTGAGTCCATTGATGTTAACAGATATTAAGGAACAGTGATTGTTGTTTTCTGCTATTTTTGTTGTTAGAAGTGGAATTATGTTTGTGTGGCTCTCTTCTTTGTGGTTAGTTGAAAGAATATTACTTTCTTGCTTTTGTTAGGGCGTAGTTTCCCTCCTGGTGTTGGAATTTTCCACCTATTATCCTTTGTAGGGCTGGATTTGTGGGAAGATACTGTATAAATTTGGTTTTGTTATGGAATATCTTGGTTTCTCCATCCATGTTAATTGAGAGCTTTGCTGGATATAGTATTCTGGGCTGGCATTTCTGTTCTCTTAGGGTCTGTATGACATCTGCCCAGGACCTTCTAGCATTCTCAATCTGTGTTGAAAAGTCTGGCTTAATTCTGATAGGTCTGCCTTTATATGTTACTTGACCTTTTTCCTTTACTATTTTTAATATTCTTTCTTTGTTTTGTGCATTTGTTGTTTTAACTATTATGTGACAGGAGGAGTTTCTTTTCTGGTTCATTCTATTTGGAGTTTTGTTGGTTTCTTGTATGTTTATGGGCATCTCTTTCTTTAGGTTAGGGAAGTTTTCTTAAGTCCTCTATCATCATCATGAGATGTAATTTTAAATCCAAATCTTGCTTTTATGGTGTGTTGGGATATCCAGTATTTTCTTTAGTAAGAGAACTGGGCTTTGATGATGCCAAGTAGTCTTGGTTTCTCTTGCTTAGGTTCCTGTGCTTGCCTCTCACTATCTGGTTGTCTCTGGTGTTAGCTACTCTTGCTGTCTTTGGCAGTGGCTTTACCCTCATATAAGCTTGTATGTCAGCACTCCTGGAGACCTGCTTTCTCCCAGTGGGATCTGTGTACAGAGAGCTGTGGGGCTGGGTCAGCTCTAGGTGCAGGCAGAAACTGGAAGGGTCCTGTCTCTCACTGCTCCTGGGTTCCTGTGTCCTGCAGGCTCCAGGCAGGTTTCCTGGAGCAAAAGTGGTGGTCTTACCTCTGCTCTCAGGTGTGTCAGTGCTCCTGGTGACTGGCTTTCAGCTCTGGGCACAGGCAGACACTGGAAGGATCCTGTCTCTCACTGGTTCTAGGTTCCTGTGTCCAGAGGGCTCTAGGGAGGGTTCCTCTTGGGCCAGGAATGTGAACAAAAGTAGTGGTTCTCCCTGAGCTCTCAGGATTGTCCAACCTTCTGAGAGTTCAGCTCCCTTCCCCACGGTATTTGGATACAGAAAACCGTGGGATCAGGTCACCTTCAGGCACAGGTCTGGTCTGACCAGCTCAGCTCTAAGAGCATTTAAGATCAGCTAAAATGAAATGTGATTTATTGTGTCAACAATATGAAGTTGAAGCAGATCCACTCTACCAGGCGTCATACCAAGTCGTTGGTGTCACTGTTTCAAAATAATATAGGACAAATTCAGGAAAAGGACAAGAAAGAGTTGGCTTTATTTGTCTGT
This sequence comes from Rattus rattus, assembly GCF_011064425.1. Classification (NCBI taxonomy): domain Eukaryota; kingdom Metazoa; phylum Chordata; class Mammalia; order Rodentia; family Muridae; genus Rattus; species Rattus rattus. The sequence continues at coordinate 89,098,576 of NC_046165.1, read as the reverse complement.
AAAGAGCTTCTCATCAATGATGCCATGCTCCCTCCCATGTTTTGGCAAGAACTTGGGAACATTTTTCAAGTGATTTCAAATATGCAGAAATACTTTAGGTGATCACAACTCCTTTTGTTAAAATATTCAACCACCTAAATATGGTGGCACACACCTGTTTTCCTAGCAGGTGCAGCCTGGGCTACATAGATACCCATTGTACTATGTCTGAGCAAAGAAAGAAAACCCCTCCAAATCCAATCTGACGTCCAATTGTCATTCTCATATTGAGGAGACGTTCTTACTATTTCTCAACAGGACATGGAGAAACAACAGGGCTTTGTCTCATCTTCTGAGTGCTGCAGTTCTGTCCTGGCCCTTCATGTCCTCTCATGACATTTGCTACTCTTCAGGATTTGTAATTTCCAGGGTGACACTTATGACAGTTTTCTGCCGACCACAGGGTCCCGCCTGCCTAGCTCTCTCTCTACACCTAAGGTTACTTTTTTTTACAGGCACTTTTCTATCTTTCATTTTTGAAGTAGAGGCTGGCCTTGAACTTGTGATATTCCTGCCTTACTTTATAATCCCAGTGCTGGAATCATAGACCACCACCATCCGTTTTCTTTTTGTCATAATAGAACTGTGCATAGCTATGTCTACATATATCTATAGTGATATGTATTTTACATATATAGAGTGAGGAAGAGTGGAGAAAGAGGGGGAGGGAGAAAAGAGAGAAGAGAGATGAGAGGAAAGAGAGGAAGAGTAAAGAGAGAAAAAAGAAGCAGGGGGAAACTTGTTATATGTTTTTCAGGGTATAGCAATCAAGTATGTTGAAAGCCTGGGTGCTTTTGCTGGAAAGATCCCATCAAGAGGGGTGTCATTATATGAGGATTCATTCTGTCCATTGGTAGCACTTTCAAAATAGCAGATTTTCCCATCTGCTGCTCCCCTTGTAGCCCAAGCAAATGACTCCAGCCAGTCTTCAATTTTTATCTTGTCTAGTTGAGCTGCAGACTGTTCTTTTTACACCTCCTTTCAATCAACTTCCAAGCCATTCCGACTTTACTTCCTAAAGATTAATCAAAGGCGTCCTTCTTAGCTTCCTTGCCATCATCTTGCTGTTTCAACCATTCATCTATTTTTATCTATTTTTTCCTTGACTTACCTGGTTCTGGTCAATTCTGCCTTCTATAGAGAAGCCAGCTCGATCATTCAAAACTGAGAATGCAATCCCACTACACCTAGGTGTAGAATAGGCTGAGGATTTACTGACATTGTCAAGTCCTTATTTGCTCTAAAATTTCTGTGTTGCCTGAGTTTTCCAGTCCCCACACATATGTGCCAATCTATATCATGGCTACATTGATGTTTGAACTCTTCCCTTAAGGTTCTCTATCTACCATATTGAATTCCTTCCTCTATTCATTCATTAAGACTCAGGTCCCTTTCTTCTCATCCAGTCTTTAATGTGGCATCAGAGCCGTTTGATCTTCCACTGACTCTGAGCTGGGCTAGCCGCCCCTCTCCCATCTTCCTTAGCATCCTGTTTCCGTCTGCCCTATCACTATTCACTAGGCAAGTGACAGTACCCACTGGCCTCCATGTATTAGCTTTCCTGTGCCCAATTGCCCCAGAGACTAACTTAAGGGCAGAGGATTTATTTTGTTCACACTTTAAAAGGGTTCCTTTTTTCCATGGTAGCGGAGCCATGTGCATTAGTAGAACATAATGATGGGCATGTGTGTTGAAAAGCATCTGCAGTTTTGGGGGGTATAGAAATCAGAGAAAGGGACAGTAAGGACCAGGATCAAGAACTTCCTGAGACATGACTCCAGTAACCCGCTTCCTCCAGATAGGCTGCTCCTGAAAAGCTCCACAGCACCCAAACAGCGCTACCACTGGGGGACCAAGTATATAACAATCTGTAGAGAGCTACATATTCAAACTATAACATTTTCCCATTAAACCTAGCGTTTGTGAGAAGGGACAGGACTTACTTATTTGGTTCTGAGATTAAATCCAAGTTCTCACTCACGAATGCTAGACCGCTGAGCCTGACCTCAGCTGTAGTGTTTGAGATCTGTATTGTAGATAGCACATGGGAGGTACCAGATGCTTGCGGAAAGAATAGGCAGATAGGTGAAAGAATAGGGACTTTTTTTCTTTTTAGACATGGATCTCATTCATCCCAGGCTGGGCTCAAACTAACTTATATAGCAGAGGGTGAGGTTAAAATTCTGATCTTCCTGCCCTTATCTCCTGAGTCGTGGTTTACAGGTGTATACCATCACCTCATGTGTGTGAGGATTAAACCAAAGCGTCAGTGTGTGTTAGGCAAGTACTCTGTGAGTTGAAACTAGGGCTTTATGGCTGAAAAGGTAAGAAACACTGGCTGGGAGAGATGGCTTCTGCTTTATCTTCCCCACTTTCACTCCTGCTGAATCACTGCCCAGTTGGCTAGCTGACCAGTGCCACCTGTGTTGCTGGGATCTGTCTGTAGGCTCTTTTTCCTATGTAAGGAAACTCAGATCGGGGATAGGGCATCAGTGTGCTTACCTCCAGCCCTATGGCTCTTTGTTCAGTTCTGGATAAATGAAACCCAAGTTTTGCTTATGGTAGTTCTTGTTACTTGCAGACATGTGCCAGGTGTGTAGGAACTGGAACATTCAATTGCAGAAGGTGGATCTGACCTAGAAATATAAATTGTCTGTGTCTTGATGACAATTCTAACTTCATAGAAGACTGTAGGCCTTTCTTATCTAAGTTCCTCTCACCTTCCTAACTTTGTTTATGAAAAATATACCCAGATGGACATCATATGGCTTTGGGGTTGAGCTGCTCAGGGTCTCATGGCCACTGTCACTGCCTTCCCGGAAATGTGACCTGGATGTGTTCCTTATTCCCCTGAATTGCAACTTGAAAATCGTTTGACAAATTTCTCAACACTAACTTTTAAGGGTTGTTGAGCTTATTAAATTAAATGATGTCTGTGAACTTCTGGCTTCTAGCTCATACCCAATTAATTAACCCATCTGAAGTGGAATTTTTGGTTTCTTAGGGGACTCAGTTGTGTCATGGGATGTTTTTCTGGAAGCTGTCTAATGAGAGGATGTTTTGCTGAGGCAGACATGTGAGGACATGCAGTATTTGGAAAGAGTATAAGTAGAACAAATAGATGGTGAATGACACTCTTGCCTTGGTACGCTTTGTAATGTTTTGCTGGCCTTCCATGATGATGCTCTTGCTTTGGCACACCTTGCAATGTTTCACTGGTCTTCACTGATCTTTTTCTGTCATGACTTAATATAGAGAAACCTGACCAAGAACTTCTTGTGGTGTTCCAGCTGCTTCTTGGTGCTTCTGCAGATCCATGCCAGTTCAGGGGAGCCTTGCAGTTTCTTCTGGATTGAGCCGCTGCTACTTCTTCACGTTTTGTGTTTTAGCCTGGACTGCTAATATCCTGACAGTGAAGATTGAAATTGCCACCAAAGAAGTCCTTCTAAACAGGTCTATATCCCCCTTGTCCTAATAACCATCTTTATCCCCTATCTGTGTTTGTGAGCTTGAAGTATGTAGGAACCCTTATAAAGTAGGTTTTGAAAAATCTAAGCCTCCTCCCTCCCCACCAGTTTAGAAATCTGAAGTGGAACCTACGCAGTGATTGCAGCTTTTTTTTTCTGAGTGACCTGGACATTGGCTACCTCACACAATGCATAGACTGGCATCAGCTGGGACCCTGCTGCAAATATATATTTTCAGGCACTATTATCAAGCCCTTCTGAGTCTAGAGCCCTGGGAATGTGACTGTTCTCAGTTTGATCAGTCCTCTAGATGCTTCTAGTTGGGCTAAATTACGGGTGTATTGTAGTGCTGGACACAGAACCTATGGCCATGATTCTGAAAGGCAAATGCTTCATCAGCCTCAGGGTATGCTAGAAACTGAGAACTATGACTTCACTGTCCTTCCTTTTCTTCAGAACTTCTCCCCCAGCTATTGGTATATTTATTCTTCCCTGTTCATTGCCCTCTCCATTTGGCTATCACCAGGAAAGTGCTGTAGTAATGAAGTTGTATGGCCTAACTCAGAAATTGTTCTTCTCACATTTCAGCCTTATCTCAGGCAAGTCCACACATACTTCTAACTCTCTCTACATCAAATAAAATGAATCCAAGGGATACTCACACAGCCCTAACAAATTCAGCCTGGCCTGAGCTATGTCCCCTTCAAAAACAAAGACTAACATCTCTGACATTTTCTCTCTTCTTCTGCTCAGTATTTGGGGAGAACCTCACTTTGGAGGTCAGATTACAAGTATCGTTTCACCAATTCTTTCCAAAATACTATAAGGAATAACCAGGGTGAACTTCCCTTACACAATGAGGATGCAAAGGATCATGGGGGTGAAGTGAATGGCATTCGGAAATACCTAAGGGTCCCAATAAGGCTGTGGTGGTGGTGGTGACTAGACATGATTGTGGTGGTGATCATGGATGTGGTTGTGGTAGTCATTATTGGGGTGACTGCAGTGGTGGTTGTGGCTGTGATAGTAGGTGTGATTATGAAGATGGTGGTGGTAGTTGTTGTAGTAGAGACTGTGGTGATGGCTATGGAGCGGATGGTCGTAACTGTGGTGATGGTGGTAGCAGCTGTGTTTGTTAGTAGCAGCTGTGGAGGTGGCCGTGGTGGTGGCTGTGGTGGTGACTGTGGAGGTGGTATCCTTTCCTCTTTGCAATGCTTCATTACTCTTGCGGAAGTTGTTTGTTACAGTAACAGCAGTAAGTTCTTGTGTGTAATTTTCTCAGCACTTCCAGAACAATTTTTATTGAATCCTTTCTGTCCAGTCACAAGCATCACTGGCATGGAACTCTAATCCTTCTTCTAGAGTTTGGGTCCCAGCTCCATGGAATCCCATTAAATAAAGAAATAGCAGCTGTAGCATCAGCTGAGAGCATTCTCTCCTTAAGTGTATTCTCAGTTCTTCCAGATGCCTCTTTCAAACTGCTACATTAGCAATTCCAGTCTCTCTTTTGTGACCCATCCTCAGAATAGAGGCTGCCATTCTTGCCCTGCTAATTAAGGTCAAAGTCTACCATTGTCCAGATAGCCTTCTGATCTCTGAGAAAAAATGGTGAACTCCCAGCAGGGTTTCTCCTTCTCTGCCCTTGTCTGGGGAGCTCAAACCCCTTCTCTCTAGAAAGCCATCTAGCCTTGGTTCAATTTTTTTTTTTCTCCCAAAAGGAACCCAATCAGCCATCCCTTGAGATTTCTAGAATGCCCCCCTAGGCTAATGAGGCATCTCAGTACCTTAGCCTTTAGCCAATGACCTTTGCCAACCCTACATATTCCTAACCACTTCCCCAAAACTATGTAACCCTTGACTCACCCCAAGTAAAGTTGATATGTCTCCCTGAAGCTGGTTCCACAGTGTTGTTATTACCATTTGTTCTCACAGGCTATGAGAAACTCCGTTCATGGATTCTGGTCCCTTTGTCCTCATGAGCCAGTGGCCTGTCACCCCAGGGATAAGGGAGACCCTCAGCTACCATAGTTGCTACTTCTAGGATTCCTTATTACATCACAAACCTGGCCATGCTGTATACTCTTTTTCGTCAGTTAGGCATATTCGCTTGTCAGTGGGTGGGTTCTGTTTTCTGACTGGCCCCCAAGAATAATCTCTGTACCAGGTCGTTCTTCTTGCTGCTCGCCAACTCCAAGGTTGAAACTGTGTAAACTTTTCATTTCTCACGTTCTTTCTTGTTAGATCACCTCATTGATCATCAATTGATTCTATTATAATGATTCTATTATAATGTCTCCCAAAATTTCCTTTCTTCTTCTCCACCTCCTTCTTCCCATTATTTTGTATGTGCATACATGTGAAAATCAGAGGTTAACTTGATGAAGTCAGTTCCCTCTTTCCAATCTTGTGGTTCCAAGCATTCAACTCAGATCATCAACGTTGGTGGCGAACAACTTTGCCTGCTGAGTACCTCACCGTACCTCTTCCTTCTTTTTATTAGGAATTCCATAATCCTAGTTGTGCTCTACAATAACCTCCTTCGATCCACATTCCTGATCTATTAACCTGAGTCTTTGTCCTTTGTCACATCTTATTCTAGGCTTTTAAAAACCTGGTTCCTGAGTTGTTTTTCCCCAACCACACTAATTATTAAGACTTTCCTATAGCACACTGAAATGAAAATTCCTCAACATGGTCATTAAAATCCTCTAGAGTTTAGCCCTGGTCTACTTCTCTGGTTTTTTAATTATATCCCTCAGCACTCTGGGTGAGAACAAAAATGGCAGTTGGGGAAGGAATGAGAAGGAAGTAGGAGAGGGAGGGTGGAGCATCAGCATCTGTTGCAGTCAACACAGGCTTCAACCACCTGCATCCATGTCCTTACCCACGGACGGTTCAGAGGCTGTTTTGATTCCCTTTGATAGGCCTCTGAGTCTTCACATGTTCATAACCAGCGTTTCGGGGTAATTTATCCAGGCAGGACCATTCCTGGAGAGGATGTAGTGGGGACAGCAGCAGGTACACTTCCAGATGCTGCAGACACCATGCTTTAGCTCTGGAAAGTGAGCTGGTCCTCCCACCACAGCATTGGCTGTAGAGCCACACGATGACCACTCTGGCCAACCAAGTGAGGTGACACTTTGTGCTTCAAGTATGCTAAAGTTGACACTACTCATGTTGAGTTCTTGCCAGTCTTTTCAATGTTACCTCGTAAAACTAGCACTTGAAATGTGAGTCACAACACAAACAATTCACCTGTTTAAAATACAGAGATCAGGTGGGGCTGTTGCTTGGCAGTGCTAGCCTTTCATGCATGAGGCCTTGGGCTTAATCCCAGCCCATCACACATTCAAAATGGACACTAAAGCTGAAATATTCAATGCAGTAACTTTTAGCCTGTTTGTAGGAATGGACAACTAAAACCCCAGTCCATTTTAGACATTTTCACCTCTTCTAAATAAGCTCCATGCCTTTACCTTCCTGCCCTCTCTTTCCACACCCCAGACCCCGCCTGAAACAGCCACAGGATCATTTTCTATCTCTATGTCCCTATTCTAGACATGCCCTATGGGAGGAGTCTGATCATGTTTGTGGTACCCACCTAATAATGCATGTCTATGCTTCACCCCCCTCTGTGGCCATATAATGTCACATTGAACAAATATATTGCATTTATTAATCCATATTTTCAGGTGGTGAGCATTTGGATCAGGTTGATCTTCCGGGTATTATTAGTAGCATTGCTGTGAGAATTCACAGATTGCATAAGGGTTTTGTAGGCACCCAACCGTGGCTCTGCAGGATTTTAGGATGACAATGTTTAATTATTCCAGGGGACTTCAGGAGTTTTTGCTGAATCAGCTACTTTGAAAATGGCCCTGTTGTGAGAATTTCTTTCTGAGGAGACACAAACAATGTCTACAGTTTCCTCAGAGGGTCCCGATGACAATCCAAAGTTTAATTTCATCCATATTCCCCAAGGAGGACCAAATGAGTTTATTGTGCTTATACAGAGGCTGGGTGAGGGGTTCCTAACAGGAACATGGATAACTGAAAATCAGCCACAACAAAAGGTTATTGTGGTAGTTTCAATAAGAATGGCACCATAGGCTCATATATTTAACTGTTTATTCACCAAGGATTAGCACTATTAGAAGGAAGAGGAGGTGTGGCCTTGTTGGGGCAAGTGTTACTTGTTAGAGGAAGTACTTCACTAGTGGTAGGCTTTGGGATTTCAAAAGTGCATGCCAAGGCTAGGTTCATTCATATTCTCTCTCTCTCTCTCTCTCTCTCTCCTCTCTCTCTCTCTCTCTCTCTCTCTCTCTCTCTCTCTCTCTGTCTCTCTCTCTCTCTGTCTCTCTCTCTGTCTCTGTCTCTCTCTCTGTCTCTGTCTCTCTCTCTCTCTCTCTCTCTCTCTCTCTCTCTCTCTCTCTCTCTCTCTCTCTCTCTCTGCTTACAGATCAGGATATAGCTCTCAGCTACTGCCCCAACACCTGCTTGCATTGTTACCAAGCTCCCACCATGGTAATAATGGACTAAACCTCTGAAACTGTAAGCAAGTTCTCAATTAAATATGTTCTTTCGTAAGATTTGCCTTGATCATGGTGTCTCCTCACAGTAATAGAATAATGACTAAGACAGGCATATATTTCTCATGGATGATGGCTTTACCATAGCTGCATACATGGAACACTTTCTTTTTAGTCTTCCTAAGGCTACATAGCTAGCCCATCCCCGAGATCAGTGTTTTTCAACCTCTGGGTTGCAATTCCTTTGAAGGGGGCAGATAACACTCTCATAGGAATCACATATCAGATTAGATATCTTGCACATCAGATAATTACATTATGATTTATAACAGCATAATTGCAGTGAAGTCACAGGGCTGGGGATTTAGCTCACGGTGGCGCTTACCTAGGAAGCCAAGGCCCTGGTTCGGGTCCCCAGCTCGAAAAAAAAAAAAAAAAAAAAAAAAAAAAATTGCAGTGAAGTACAAAGGAAAATACTTTTCTGGTTGGGGTCAGCCCAACATGACAAACTGTATTAAAGTGTTGCAGCTTTAGGAAGGTGGAGAACCACTGGCCAAGATCCTTCTGGTGCCTTTGGGCAGATTTGCATACAAATAGCTGGAAAGAGTGGCTAGGCACTCACAAACTTCCAAAGATCCTTCTTCACCCTTCCTTCTCTGAGGGAACATCAAGTCTACAGGCCAATTGTGAGCAACTGTTGCAAATCACAGTTGATTTGATGAAGAAGGCAGTTACATGTCCTGCATCTACATTCTCACAGCATCCTCTGACGGTCTTTATTTTAGCGTGTTTCACACTCAGCCTTGCAATACGGTTGCTGTGGGAACCTCTATCTTTGTCAGCACCCCCTTTCCCTCTCCAATGGTACCCACCCACCTTTTCACAGAATCCTCCCTTCTACAGCTCATCTATTGGCCTAGCCAAGGAACACATTCCATCATTGTGGTCAGAGGATGGGTGTGAGTGACTATGACCTCCTTCAGGCTAAGTTAGCATGAGTTCTGAGCCCTGGCCAAGACTATAAGAGTTCCTATGCTCCCGGGGCAAGCCTGGAGTTCCTATGGGAGTGATTTTGTTCCCACCACAAGGTGAGATTTCCTGAGGAACTGATATCAGCCTAGTCCCTATGTGAAGTGCTGGAGAACCTGGTGACTTTGGTCACTCCATCATGCCTGAAACACTTAGAACGTTTGTTTCTTGAGCCCATAAATTCTATACTTAAAAGTTCCTGTGACGCTGCTTCTGTCAACAACGCAGAGTGTTCATCTGCATGGGCAGAATTAACACTACAGTCCTGAGTGGGGAGGGAGGTATTTGGTATATAGCATTGAATATTCACCACAGGACTATGGGATGACAGTGACTCAAAACATTTTTCTTTTTAATCAGAGTATCCAAGTTTCCCTGGATTTCTAAAATTAGTGCAAAACACATAGAATGCAGAATCCTAATCAGCTAGCTGATTAATGGTGAATTTGCTCTTCCTCTGGACTTTGCTTCTGAAGGTAATTGTGGTTATCTTGCTCATTTTATCGTGGTGTTACTCACAGAAATTCCCGAGTGACAGCTGGCAAATAAATAAATGACCCTTGGTTTTGAAAACATGTCCTACCTTCATCGCCAACAGAAGGGTTTTCTCTTCATGGAGAAGGAGGCTGGGCTTTGGTATTTGTGCATTTATATGCCCAAGAGGTTCAAAGCACAATCAGTTGATCTCACTTGAGGGTTTGAGAACTAATCAAAGAACATTAGTTATTTCCTTAAGGGTCCTATCAAAAGCTCTCCCTGCCTGCTGTTGAGGAATATAAGCCACCTTTATTTCTACAGAGCTACCAATGTAGCTTTATAAATAGGTTGTCTGCCAATTTATGTGTTGCTAATTTGTTTCTTTATAATTGCTTTTGTGGATGTGATAATGAAGATCTATTTTCCTTAATACTTAGGAAAATGAGGGTTTTTAAAACTCTAATTCCTTAAATATGGAGAAAGGAAACAAGTAGTTTTCATAAGGAGGGCTCTGTTGTAGGATAAATTCAGAGACACAAGAGAGGATCCAAGGAACAAGAACAGCATGTTAAATGATGGGGACATCTGGAGTGTCGACTGTGGTAAATTTTGGTACTATCATTTGCATTTTCATTGGTTGAAAGAGAAAACAGCAGCCACTCATATATATCATTTTCCAACCTGCTTTAAAGTGCACATTTAGGATTTTATCTTCAAAACTGCAAATTTCCAAGACACCATGATGTCTACTTTTCTACCCTGGAGCCATAACATGGAAAGGTAGAACAGAAGACTTTTGGGGGACAGTAGCTGCAAAAACATGCGAGGGCCCAGGGAGATCCTTGCCATGACTAGCGTCATGACTGCTGTATAGACTGAGGAAGCCTGGACAAACAGGGCATTTACAAACGCTTGGTTCCTGTCCTCATTGTAAGATTACATTTTTCTTCTCTTATCAATACTTAAGAGGCTTATTCTTTGGAAAGCCGCTGTCTCTGGAGAATATGATGTAATTGTGACTCACTAGTGAGATTCTTTAAAGTAAGGGACTGTTCCTTAAATAGAAGGGGATTTTCACTTTGAGGGCAAAAGGTTTTCTCTGCTTACTCTTAGTCATAGGGTGACTATGTCCCTGTCCCCCATTCCTACCCTGTTTCCTTAGTCACACCATGGAAAGGCTTGGAAAGTGTGGTGGCATGTGTATATGAGCATTTGGTTCCCAGTCATTGGCCTCGTTAGGGGTTGTTATGTAACCTTTAGGAGATAGCATCTTGCTGGAGGAAGGACATGATAGTGGAAAGGCTTTGAGGTTTTTATAGACTGGCCCACTTCCTGTTCTTTTGCTCTGCTTTTGTGTGTGTATGAAATGAGATCTTTCTTCCTTCTAACTGGCTGGCTTCTAGCTCCTGCTAGTATGTCTTCCCTATGGTGCACAGCAATTCCTCAAGAATTGTACATCAAAACAAAACATTTTCTCCTCTTAGCTGCTTATGGTCATGGATACATCGCCTTACTGAAAATGTCTTCACCTATGCATTTAATTAAAGGCTGCTAGGCGAGTACATTCTTTTTTTCCTTTTTCATTGAGAGAGGGATTTTATTCTGTAGTCTAGGCTGGCTTAGAATTCACTCTGTAGCTCAGGCTGGCTTGGAACTCACTTTGATCTGGCTGTTACTGCTTCAGCCTCCAGAGTTTCATGAGCAACATGAGATATCATATGTGTGTTACCATGACTGTCTAGGGCTGCTTTTTTCTGTTGATAAAATCTTTAGTAGTCTAGCATGCTTGCTTTTCACAGAGAATGTCTAGAGATGATGGTTGGGAGACCGTTTACTGCTTGTAGAGAAGGAGTAACATTGTCCCTCTGGGTTCATGCTTCTCTGGCTATAGGGCAGTTTTTGAGCAGTACGCATCAGTATCCATTGCCTAGTTACTTATGTTGTCCAAACTTCACTTTCTTACCTTCTTATGTGTTTTCTCAAACGGACTCAGCCCCTTTCTGCCTATTCTTGCATGCTTTATGCCTTCAACTGGGTATGCAAGATTTAGAAGAGCTCACGATTTTTGGGTCTCACGTTCCTTTTAAATATTGAGTATGGTATCTTTCAAGTCTTTACCAGCTCTCTAGTGCCTTTTCTATGCGTCTGTGTTCTCATGTATTTAACTCTGATCTAAGCTCTTAAACTAATCTTAGTATTATTTTCAATAAGTGTCACAAGCAGAGATTGGAGGGAATGGTGTCTTAGTGCCTTAAATGCAGCATCGACAATATTACAAGTTATAATGAACCCTTAATTAACTAGTTGATAAGTTTCCTTTCTCAAATTTACTTCAGATGCCTTCTGTTTAAAAGGCAGATAGTGCTCTTGGGAATGGGGTAGTCAAGAAAAATGTAATGGGGATGTATTTATGATGCTACTTGGATATATGATACAAGTAACAGTGATGACTGTTTTAGTTTGGGCTTCTAGTGCTGTGAAGAAACACTGTGACCAAAAGCAACTTGGGGATGAAAGGCTTTATTTAACTTAGTTGCAGTCACAATCCATTGAGGGAAGTCAAGGTATAGGAACTTGGAGGCAGAAACTAAGCAGAAACTATGGACCAATGCTGCTTACTGGCTTGCTCAGCCTGCTTTCATATAGCACCCAGGACCAGGAGTGGCAGCATTCACAGTGACCTGAACCCTCCCACATCAGTTGTCAATCAAGAAGTCCATCAGGCTTGCTCATGGACCAATCTTCTAGGGGCATTTTCTGAACTGACATTTTCTCTTTTGAAATGACTCTACTTTGCGTCAAGTTAACATAAACGTAACCAGCACAGTGACTCTGTTGAATTTGTGGTACTGTTAAGGACAGAACAAACATTCTGGACTGTTATGCTAGGGTTGTAAGTGCTACCCCACAACTCCTAGTTTATTCCAGGCTTCTAAAACTTATTCAAACTTGAGCAGAGTCATTGGTCATTGTCTTAGTTTGAGTTTTACTGCTGTGAACAGACATCATGGCCAAGGCAGCTTTTATAAGGACAACGTTTAATTGGGACTGCCTTACAGGTTCATAGTTTCAGTCCATTTTTATCTAGGCAGGAACATGGCAGCTTCCAGGCAGGCATGGTGCAGGAGGAGCTAAGAATTCTACATCTTCATCTGAAGGCCACTAGGAGAGGGATGGCTTTCATGTGATTAGGAGGAGGTCTTATTGCCATCCCCACAGTGACACACTTCTTCCAACAAGGCCACACCTCCAAATCCTGCCACTCCCTGGGCCAAATCTATTCAAAGCACCACCATCCTCTCTAAAGTTCTATGTGTCCGAAGACTTTGTGTGGCACTCTTCAGTGGTCTTGTCATTCAACCTTTAAGTCAGCACTTACAAAGCCAGAGAAAAATTTATTTAAAAAAAATATACATGCTGTTTTGAAGATTTGAAGGAGAAAAATAATTTTTATTTTACTTAAAAATTCATTTGACATGTGTTGTATATGCGTGTTCATACAGGTGATTGCAAGCATGCTCAGGCATTGGTATGCAGGTTAAAGCCAGAGGACACCTTGCAGAAGTGGATCTCAGGTGATCAGGGTTGGCGACAAGCGAGTGCCTTTACCAACTTAGGCATCTTACCAGTCTGTGATGGCTCTCTTCCTGGTTGTCAACTTGACTACATCTTGTAAGAACTACGATCCAGAAATGGAAGGCTCAGCTATGATCGTATCTTGAGGCTGGAAGACACAGGCTTCTGACCCAGATCTTGAGGCGTAGTGGTCATGAAAAGCTTAGGTCCAGGCAAAGAAGTACATGCCTTTAATCCTAGGAGATAAAGGCAAGCAGATGTCTGAGTTTAAAGCCAGTTTGGAACAAAGCAATTCCAGATCCAGGCATGGTGGTGCATACCTTTAATCTGGACCACACCTACTGCTGGAGGCTTGCATAAGGACATTGGAGGAAGGAAGACTCACTCTACTTTGCCTGACTGTAGCTACTTGCCAGCACATCTGTTGGAATTTACTTCTTCAGGATTCCAGATTAAACAGAACACCAGGTGAAACAACTAGCCTCATGGAACTGAGGAACTACTAGTGACTCTAGAGAACCTTGACAAATACACAGTCTGAGAAGATTAACCTTTTGATAAAATAGTGCACTAAATGTTGTTGTCTTCTACAGTTGCCTTTAAATAATCTCATTGATTTTGCTGTATCTAATGCTGAGGGCATTAGAAGATAATTGATATAGTTTGGAGCATTATATAAGCAGTAACGCCCATTGTGATAGTTATTTTGAATTATTACTATACTTCATCATAAATTAAAATACTGAAAGGAAATGATATACACACCAAGACCAGCTGAGACAGTTCCTTTAAATTATCTCCCCATAATTAATCATAAATTAAAACCCAGATATAAATAAGAGATTCTGCCTTCGTGTGGAATATTTTTTGGGCTTAGATGGTCATCAAATTACAAAACAATTTTCAGAGTACATTTTAGAAATGAAAAGTCAAGAAGCCTGAGTCCATGGTGGGGTTTACCAAGCTGGTGTTTAGAAACATTTATACACAAGTAAGTATTCCCAGGAGAGCACGGTTAGAGAAAGTCACATATAACCTACGGAACTGTTACATATGCAATGCAGAATGAAGTTGAAAAAATAAAATAAGAATCAACACCCAAGCACTTTCATGACAGACTCTTTTTCTTTGTCACACAAAGGATGCATGGCTCAGAATAGCTCAGTGATATAATATACTTGGTCTTTATGCAGGTTTCCCAACAAATGGAGTAGGGGTTGTCCCTAACATTGTGGCCTGTCTGTAGATCCTTTTCCTCTAACTGGATGCCTTGTCTGGCCTGGATGGGAGAAAACACAACTAGTAGTTACAAGTAGTACACAAGAAGTAGTATACATATATTATATGACACCACATAGATGAGCTCTGTCTAAGGCTGTTTAAGATCATTCCTTAGGGAAGGCTTCAAAGGGTGGCGATAGGAAGGAGGCCTCTTTGTTAGTAGCTGGCAGTCCTTACAGATTCCAAGCATGCTGCCCAGCACAGCATCTACGATGGTTAACAGCCGTTTCTAAAGCAAGTGCTTAATGCTTGTACAAGAATTAAAACAATGCTGTTTACATCCCTGTTTTATCTTAACCTACATAAGGCAGATTGATGCTAAGCAAACAGAAGCAATGTAAAAATCTAAAAACACTGCCCTCTGTGATTAAGAGTTTAACACTTCCATTGATCAAGATAGGAACAACATAGGTCTGGCAAAGGACTTTGCAGATAGCTCTGTAGGGAAAAGCTTTTTACCTCTCAGTTCCTCCTTTTCTGTTCCCTCCCTTCCCTCTTTCCTTCTATCCCTTCCTTTTTTCTTTCCTTCTTCCTTTCTTTTTTTCATTCATTCATTCATTCATTCATTCATTCATTCATTGACTTTTATATCTGGATCGCTGACCCCTTCCTCCTCTATCCCCCATCACAGTCCCTTTTCCTTCTTCCTTTCCTTTCTCCCCCTGACCCTGGCACATCAAGTCTCAGCAAGACCAGTTGTGTCTTCTCCCATCCAGGCCAGACAAGGCATCCAGTCAGAGGAAAAGGATCTACGGACAGGTCACAGCTTTAGGGACAACCCCCACTCCAGTTGTTGGGAAACCTGCATAAAGACTGAGCTACATATCGGCTACCTATGTTCAGGGAGCCCAGGTCCAGCTCATGAATGTTCTTCAGTTGATGGCTCAGTCTCTGAGAGCTCCCATGTTCTGCGTTAGTTGACTCTGTTGGTCTCCCACTGGGACCCTGGATCCTTCCCAACTCTTTCATCAGAACCCCAGAACCCCATTCAGCATTTGGCTGTGGGCCTCTGCATCTCTTCCCATTGGCTGCTGGGTGGAGGCTCTTAGAGGACAGTGATGCTATGCTCCTGCCTGCAAGCATAAAAGAGCATCATTACTAGTGTGTCAGGGATTGGTGCTTGCCCTTAGGATGGGTCTAAGGTGGGCCAGTTAGTTATGGGTAGGTCACTTCTTCAGACTCTGCTCCATCTTTGCTCTGCATTTCTTGTAGACAAGTTTCGGGTTGAAAGTTTCGTGGGTGGGTTGGTGTCCTTATCTCTCCACTGGAAGGCCTGCCTGGCTACAGGAAGTAGCCACTTCAGGTTCTCTATTCCTACTTCTAGGACTCTCAACTAAAGCCATCCCCATGGACTCCTGGGAGCCTCCCCCATTTCAGGTCTCTGGCTTATCCTAGAGATGGCTTCTCCCTGGTCATACTCCTGGCCCTCTGGCTCTCCTGTCTCTCCCCACACTTGATCCTGAGCTCCTCCTCCATGCCCCTCCCCATCCCTTCTCCCACCCAGTTTCTTCCCTCCATCTGCCTCCTATGACCATCTTATTACCCCTTCTAGGTGAGATTCAAGCATCCTTGCTTAGATGCTGCCTTCTCGTTTAGCTACTTAGAGTCCGTGGAGCATAGCATGGGTATTCTGTACTTTCTGGTTAACATCCACTTAGAAGTGAGTACATTTCATGCATGTTTTGGGTCTGGATTACTTCACTCAATATGATAGTTTCTAGTTCCATCCATTTGCCTGCAAAATTCATGACGCCCTTCTTTTAAATAGCTGAGTAGTGTTCTGTTATACAGATGAACCACGTTTTCTGCATCCATTCTTTGGTTGAGGGTCATCTGGGTTTTTTTCTAGTATCTGACTATTTTGGGGGATGGTGGAACATCTTTTGGGTATATGCCCAGGAATGGTATAGCTGGGTCCGATTGTGTATGTGTGTATATATCCTCCTTCCACCCCAAGTGTGTATACATGTGCCTTCCCCTATGTGTATACATACATGTTCAAACATCTCCTCATGTGTGGATACATGCATATGTCTTCCACCCTGTGTGTACCAGGGTCTTGTTCTCCATGTGTGCATGCATACATACATCTGCATACATCCCCTGATGTGTGCATACCCCTGCCTTATGTTTGCTTTCTTTGGACACTGACTTGCTTCTCCTCTTATTTCCTTGCCTATATTGAAATCATTACATGCCAATAGAGACAAGTGAATTATAGCTGCAAGAACATGACCTGAGGTCTATGACAGAAAATTCATGAATTTGAATATTCCTTCTGTTTGTACAGATAATTACAAGATAAAATGTTTACCTTCCCATTTTATTCTTTACTCAGTGGTATTTTTACATATAGCCCATGTAACCATTAAACCTTATACACAATTTTACTTCCTAATGGTCTCTAAGGGCTATTTCAACTCAGCATATTAGGTCAACAAACAAATTGACTTATTTGTCTGAAGTATATATAGTAATTTATGAATAAATAAATTATGTTTTTTTTGCTATGGTATATAAACAAGAAGCTTTTAAAAATTTCCATATGTGAGGCCTATAAAGAATTGTTTCATTTAAAACAAAGCCGTGGCTGTGCTGGTGAAATGGCTCAGCAGGTAACCAGCAGTAAGGAAATACATTAAGGTCGTGCAAGTTTTTCGCCTCTCATTAAGTGTTCCCTTAGACTTAGTGCCCACTGATGAGTTCTTGCTTGAAGAGGGTGTCTGTGTATCTATCTATATTACATGTCTAACTTGTTGTATTTTATACACAAACATTATTTTTGCATGCTAATATAGCCCAGGAATAAATTTATATCAGTTCATAAAGATTGATTTCATCTGAGACAAGGTCTACCTTTATGTTCTGGTTAGTTTTTACTGACCACGGTACAAAATGTAAAGAAACCTGAGAAGAGGGCACTATAGTTGAAGAATTGCCTCCATCAAATGTGTGAGAGATTAATCTTGATTGCTAATTGGTGTGGGTGGGCCCCATGTGTGGCACCATCCATAGGTGGTAGGTCTGGGCTGTGTACAAAAGTTAGTTGAGCTTGAGCAAGCCAACAAGTCAGCACACTGTGTCCCCTCATGTCCCTTAAGTTTCTTTCATGACCTCCCTCAGTGATGTGGGGTAAATGCTTAAAGAGAAACCATTCATTTGTGGCTGTTCTCTCATTATTCTTTCAATATCCATCCTCCCTGGCAGACTCAAAGCTCCTCTGTGTGCACCAGTGACCACAGAAAGATCAGCCTTGAGCTGGTGGAGCACCACAGAGTCAGGAAGCTCAGCCTTGAGCTGGTGGAGCACCACAGAGTCAGGAAGATCAGCCTTGAGCTGGTGGAGCACCATGGAGTATAGCATGTGCACTGGGGAGAATGCAGAATTTCAGCCTCTGCTTTTGGTGGAGAACAAATGGTCCCAGAGGGCTTGGTAATGTGTCCAAGGCCACTCTACTTGTAATAACCCTGTCCTGTGTTCTGGGTCATATGGCGCAGTATAAGTGAGTCTTTGTGAAGTCTCCAATTATGGTCTCAAGGTAGGGTAGGGGCAAGAGGAAGCTATAGTTGTGTCTTCATTGATATTCATGGGTTATATAACATCACTCGTGATTCTAGATACTTTTTCTCAAACCTGTAGTGGTAAATCTTTAAAGGCTGCTCTGTGCTCCCAGCTGGTGTACATGTGGCTCTGCACCTGCCCAAGAGCTCTGGACTCATGAATGGAAAACATGCACACACAACCTTTATATTTAATCTGCCTTAACTAGCTCAACGGCAGGGCACTTCCAAACCTCCCTATGGCTAGCACACACTCCCCTCCAGTATTCCCGAGTTCTAATCTTGTTCCAGGGCCTGGATTCCTTCCTTCTCCAGACGTATGTATGCACAGGATTTGGCACAGTTAGTAGAGACAAAGCAGGTGGAAATGCACCTTTCCCCCTGCTGGTGAACAGCATTTACTCTGTTGTCAATAAAGGATAATAGGCCAGGCCTTAACAGCAGGGGGCTGGATTAGAAAACTCTTTTCCCAGAGTCTTCAGGTTTATTCTAGTTTGTCACACTGAGGTGAATCCCCAGATGGGGCCCAGTCTTCCAGCAGTGGCTTCTCAGACAGCACACAGGAAAGCTGACTAACTCCAGCACTGATACCTAGAGATGTGCTAACTCCTTCTTTGTTATTCCTGGCTGTAGGCTAAGCTTCCAGCCAACCTCCTACCTAACCCTTCCCTCTCTAGGAATGACTCAAGGGTCCATGGCTCAATCCAGGTCTTCCACTGGTTCAAGAACAAGCAGGTATGGTCTGGAATGATAGGACAGAAGTTGTCTAGATTCTAGTCCTGAATCACAAACCCCACTTTCGTCTTTTTCACTGGTGATCTGGGGGCCACATTCTCTCCCTTCAAGGGTTCAGCGGTCACAGACTGTAACCTCATGTGCTGGCTGGTTTTACGTCAACTTGTAATAAGCTAGAGTCATTCGAGAGTAGGGAGCCTCATTTGAGAAAATGCCTCCAGAAGATTAGGCTGTGGGCAAGGCAAGCCCGTAGGGCATTTTCTGAATTAGTTATTGATGGGGTGGCAGCCCACTGTTGGTGGTGCCACCCTAGGTCATCGTTCTATAAGAAAGCAGAATGAGCAAGTCAGTGGGCAGCGCCCTTCCATGGACTCTGTACCAGCTTCTGCCTCCAGGCTTCTGTCCTGTTTGAGTTCCTGTCCTGATTTCCTTTGATAATGAGCAGCAGTGTAGAAGGGCAACTTATTTTTGGTCATAGTATTTCATCACAGCAATAGCAATGCTAACTAACAGCCATGAAAGCCCAGGATGTCAGGGACAGCAGCACGTGGCCCAAGGACTTTCCCAGCCAATTCTAGTTTTTCTTTACACATTTATTTAATTTTTTTTTTTTTTTTTTTTTTTTTTTTTTTTTTTTTAGGATTTTGGCCCATTGCCTGTAAATTTTAAGTCCGTTTTTCAGTCACATTTATTATCTCTTTGTAC
Organism: Rattus rattus; assembly: GCF_011064425.1. Taxonomy (NCBI): domain Eukaryota; kingdom Metazoa; phylum Chordata; class Mammalia; order Rodentia; family Muridae; genus Rattus; species Rattus rattus. The sequence goes on along the minus strand of NC_046165.1, from coordinate 89,079,178 downwards.
AACTCTCTGCCCCAGTCTGCCTGTTGTCATCTGATATATGTTTCTCTTTCCCCTGTGCAGATGTACCAACTTCTGCACACTCAGGTTCACCAGGGTTCTCTTTTGATTCCATTTGTATATTTAATCACTAAATATGCTTGCTACCCAAGCTAAGGAGGACGTGCTTTTGTTTCTCTATTCCCTCTGATCCATTTAGCGTCTATGCTTGTGAATGAAGAATTAATCTGTCTCCTTATTTTTCTTTCCGACATCACCGTCCTTTACTTCAATGCCATGTATGATAACGGGTGATTTTGCCCTAAAGATGCCATTGCCCACACATGGCAGGTTCTATATGAAGCTGGGTGCGTGTCTGTAGTCCCAGGGTCTGCCTGTCTAGTCAGACTCCAGCACTGTTTCAGTTATCGGGGATCTCTAGAACACCCAGATGACTGCTAGAACAGCCCTTTATTCTATTTTTTTTTTTTTTTCAATGTTTTCTCATTTTACTTAAAATATTTTTATTATTAGTGTGCATATGTTTTGTGTGTGTGTGTGTGTGTGTGTGTGTGTGTGTGTGTGTGTGTGTGTGTGTACGTGCACACATGCTTTGGCATATATGTGGAGGCCAGAGGACAACTTTTTGGAGTTGCTTCTCTACTTCCACCTTTATATGGGTTCTAGGGATCAAACTCGGGTCACTAGGCTTGCACTGAGATGGCCCTTGCCCTTTGCTGGCACCCTAAAAATTATTTTCAAGACTGGATTTTTCAAGGTAGCCTGGGTTTGTATCAAATTTGTAATCCTCCTGCCTTAGTCTCTGAATAGTAGAAGTATAGGTGTGCACAGCAGTGCCTTTTCCAACCTTGTTATAAAGATCAGCATCATTGCAATTACCTCTATAAAGTAGCCTGCTGGCGCCTTATTATTAGAGCTAGCACAGCGGTGGTATTGAGATATCCCGGCTAGGAGCCAGCATTTCCTTTCCCTATGCTCAGGATCCCTTGGGATAGGCCACTCAGTTCAAGTGAACAGTTGTTTTGGGTAGAATTCTTTAATTTAGATGAGGTAGAATAAATAAGACACTTCAGGGGCTGTGGGAAATGGGGTGCAACCCTTTCTAAATAACTTTTGTTATTCAGTGCTGCAGTGCTGTTCAAAACGTTCAATTCTTAAGACAATCCTAAGGTTGAGATATTGGTTTCTACATGTTCTAGGAGAGAGCACCTTTTCAAATATCCTACACCACTCCTCAGAGCAGACGAAGAATACAGAGGGACTCACATCCACCAAGACCTTTCTTTTTCTTTTTAATTTTCTTTATTTACTTACTCACTTTACATCCTGCTTACTGCCCTCCTCCCAGTCACCCCCCCTCTTACAATCCTTCAACCATCCCCCTCCCCTTCTCCTCTGAGTGGGTGGGGAGCCCCTTGGGTATTCCCCTCACCTTGGCACTTCAAGTCTCTGTGAGGCTAGATGCTCCCTCTCCAACTAAGGCCAGACAGGGCAGCCCAGAACACATCCCATAGACAGGCACCAGCTTTTGGGATAGTACCAGGTCCAGTTTGAGATCCATGTGAAGACCAAGCTGCACATCTGCTATATATGTGCAGGGAGGCCTAGGTCCAGCCTGTGTATGTTCTTTGGTTGGTGTTTCAGACTCAGAGCCCCAAGGGCCTGCAACCCTTCCTCCTATTTTTTTTCCCATAAGAATCCGCAAGCTCTATCCACCGTGGGTGTCTGTACCTGTCTGAGTCAGCTGCAGGGTCTCAAGTTGGGCTGGTTATTGGTTGGACATTTCCTCAGCCTCTGCTCCATGCCTTGGTTTCTGTTGCTTAGGTTCTCGCCCTTGCCTTTCGCCATCTGCTTATCTCTGGTGTCAGGTGGTCTTACTGTCTCTGAGAGTGGCTTGACGCTCCTGAAAGCTTGTGTGTCAGCTCTACTGGGAGATGAGCTGTCTCCCATGGGATCTGGGTACAGAGAGCTGTGGCACAGGGTCAGCTCAGGGCGCAGACAGAAAATGGAAGGATCCTGTCCCAGACTGCTCTTCAATTCGTGTTTCCTGAGGACTGTGGGCAGGTTCCCCAGAGCAGAAGTGATGGTCCTACCTGTTGCTTTCAGGTGTATCAGCACTCCTGGGAGACCCGCTCTCTCCCAGTGAGATCTGGGTATAGAGAGCTGTGGAACAGGTTCAGTTCCGGGCCCAGGTGGAAACCGGAAGCCAATATAACGTAAATATCTGCACATGGTGCCAGTTTGTGCCCAAGGTTGAAGCTCGCCAGCCTCAGTCTTTCACAGTGACTTCACTGTTAATACTGCATAACTGTCAGGCTTCTCTGACAGTTTGAAGCAAGTGGAATGTTGCTTAGAGTTAAAATTTTAAATTAAATTATTTTTAGAATGGTTTTCGGCTCATGGCAAAATTAGTTAACAGCACCGAAAGTAAACTACGGTTTTTTAACACAATTCCTAACCAATTTCTAACGTCACTCTTCTCAGAACTAGAATGAACTTCTCGGAACCAGAAATCCAACATTCCACATGGAAGCCTGAGAGAGCAGGGATAGCTACAGCAGAAAGAACGCAGTCAAGCAACCCAGTACCTGAGGTCAAGTCATCCTACAGAGGTAGTGACACAGAGACAGTCTAGTACTGTCAAAAAGGCAGCTATGTGGGCCGTCTGTACCTTGCCTTTTGTATGTTTTGCTTTTGTTTTCTGTTGCTGTAATAAATTTACCCCCGACAAAAGCCATGTAAATGGGAAAAAAAAAAACCCTTTATTTTAGCTAACAGGCTTAAGGTGCACTCCATCACAGTGAGGAAATGAAGGCGACAGGGTCTCGAAGCAGCTGGTCGTACTACACCTACAGTTAGGGATCAGAGTGAATAAACACATCTAGCTGCCCAGTTCTTCTTCTCCATTTATATAATCCAGGGCCCCAGCCAGGGAAACAATGCCACCACCCTCAATGAGCATCTCATTCCACCTTAATTAACACAATCAAGATAATCCCTCAGGGACAGGCCCAAAGCCACATCTTCAAAAGGACACTAGATCCTGTCAAGTTGATGATACCAACCATCACCATCACATAGGCAAACATCGTAGAATGGGAGACATAAATAAAGCACCCGCAACCACTTTTTTATTTAATGTTTTTTTTTTTGACCGAGGTATCAAAAATACACACTGGGAAAATTATCGGCCATTCAGTGACGGTGCTGGCGAAACAGGGTATCCACCATAGATGTGTAACAAGTAAGGGATTTGGTTTGGCAAGCGTGGGAGGCACGGCAGTTTCTGGGTTGAAAGTGCAATTCGGGAGTGATGCTCAGGAGAGCAGGAAGCAAGGAGGAAGAACAACTCTACCTGCCCATCCCTGCAGCCCTTATAACTGCTTGCTTCATTGCATAGCTCAAGAATGAATTCAAGTGCTGAAGAGGTTTGGAGTATAACTGCTCTGACGATGGGCTTCATAGTTTGAATTTGTTGCCTAGGATTAACCATACCACCCATGATTATGTTTTTGTGAAACGCTGTCTGCTTGGAACTGGTCAAAAGTGGCTCAAAGTAATATGCCTCATTTCAAGACTTTGTATGAAACTACAAGGCCCTACAGCAGTGTGATATTGAAACCAAATTTAACAACAGACCATGGGAACCACAGAGGGGATTTTGAAATAGTCTCATACATTTAGTGACAAGTGAGTTTCACAAAAGAGGCCAAGGCAATGCAGTAGGGAAGGGACACCACTGAGAGGTGGGATGAGAAGAAGTAGACCCATGTGCAAACTGAAAGAGAAAGGTTTAGGAAAAAACTACTTTGATTTGTGCTTTGCTAACATCAGACACCGATAGTAGTGCACGATGACTTTCCTAGACCTAAGAAGTAAAACTATAAAACTTTTCATATATGTGTGTGTGTATGTGTGTGTGTGTGTGTATATATATATATATATATATATATATATATATATATATATATATATATATATGGTTTCGGACCTTAAGCTAGCCAAAGATTGCTAAGATATGCTACCAAGAATGCAACAAATAAGAGAAAAGAAGATTGATTTTATAGAACTTAAAACTTCTGCTTCTCAAACTAACTGTTAGGGTAACAAAAATATAAGCCACAGACTAGGGAAAATGATATTTGTTTAATAAGTGACTTGTATCTAGTATGTAGGCAGGATTTTAGTATTCAAAACAAGAAAACAATTGAAATGGCTAAAAGATTTGAATAAGTCCTGCACCTAGGACGATATACAGAGGACAAATAAGCACTTGAAACATGTTAAATGTCAGCCACTAGAGGAATAGAAAATACAAAATTAATAAATCAATCCTATTAATATGGCATCATAAACTAGAAATAAATGAGGCCAGCATGCTACTCCACGCCAATTGGAAGGGCTCAGGTTAGACAGTGACCACTCTAAACCTTGCTCAGCATGGGGAGTGGTTTGAATTGTCATACACTGGTGGCAGAAATCTAAAATGGCATACATAGTCTAGAAACTGACTAACACTAAGTAATATTTAGGCATTAATCTGCCAGTAATTCTCTCATAGTAATTTTACTATGAGGATTTTTTTTTTAAAGGAAAACATACAACCAGACAGAGACTTTCTTACTGTTCCTATTGCCTTTTTGTAGTAATTCCAAACCAGAAATGGCCCAAACGTCCACTTCATAAATAGCAGACTAGGTAGACATTGGTTTACCCATAAAGTGAATACCACTTGGTACAAAAGGAATGAAACATCAATACACTTGACAGCATGGCCGAGTATTGGAATGATTACACTGAACAAAAGAAATCAGACTCAAAAATATCTACCGTACCATCCAATTATCGGAAAATTTAAACTGAGGCTAGTGGCAGCCTTTAGGTTGTCCATGGAGGAGGTGACATAAATATGAGGATCAGAAAGGGCACAGACACCTTTGGGGAGATGGCTAAGTTTGTTGTCTTTATGATTTTGATGATGTGCATATAATTACAAGGAAGGGTATCAAATGGTGTAGTTCCAATATATAGATTGTCAGATGTCAACCATGCTTCAATGAAGCTGCGAAAATAATTTTATCACAGTATCAAGGCCCGAAGGAAGCAGTCCAATGGTGAACAGAAGGTCGTGTTACAGCAGGTCCACCTCGAATGCAAGAAAACCAAAGATGAATGCTCCTACTCCATGCTCACAGTTTGTTCTTCACACCCTGCCTTCATTCATCGCCACACTCAAACACAATCTTCCCAGAAAAGATCCCTTCCCACAGCAGAGCTCCAGGACTTTCCCAGTTACCTCGCAACCTGTTCCACTTCTCTTCAGAAGGACATACCAAATGAGTGGTGAAACCAGATTAGTTACATTTATGGTTGCTATGAAAAAAAATTACCTAAAGAAAGCAGCATGGGTGTAGTGGTAAATAATAAAAATATCCACAAACCCTCAGTAGCTGGCATTGTCGAGCCATAAGGCACTAGCGAGGTATGTTCATCTCACTGGTGGCCGGTTCTAGGGCACCTCGCCATGCTACCTCTAGCTATTCTCTGGTACCAGCCGCAGCCACCCTCCTGGCTCTCTGAGGCCAAACTTTGTTCACATTCCCAGCATCTGCCCCCTAATGGTTATAGGATCAACTCCCAGCAACCCGTTAAAACCAGACCTCAATAAGATTGTAATTTAGCAATCATATTTATCTCAGTGAATTTACACTCCACAAAACATCCACATAATAAACCAGAGCCAATTGATAATGATATAAACTGCCCACCTAGATAAGACAAATTGTCCTATAAAATTCCATCTCTTAAGAAATATTCACAACTACCTGTGGCCGTTTAAGGCCACACGGATCTGGGTCATCCTTCTCTGCCTCCATCTTGGTTCTTCTCCTCTCCTCCTCCTCTCTCCTCCCTTCAAAACTCTGTGCCCGCCTTACTTTCTCACTGCCCAATCACAGGTCGTATCTTAACTTGTGCCAGCCTTCACCTGCATATAGACAACAATCTACACTTAACCCTTTCTGTCTAATTAAAAAAGGAACTTTTCTCACAAATATAAGCTGAGCACAACTATTATCATTTAGTAATTTACAAAGTATAAAATATACCTAATACCCAGTCCATCGTTTTTGTCAATAAAATAGAACATTTTGTTATTTATTTTAGCTTAAGGCTTAAAATCTGTGTTATGTCTTGGCTAACTTCTATACTATCTGAAAACTATCTAATTAAATACATATTTTGAATGTTAAACAGCCTGGGTAGGCTATGAGACTATAACTAGTCTTCAACCCCGTCAGAAATCTGAGAATGACCAATACTATCTGAAACTATAGGAAGCCTAACATGGCTTCCCAAACTGAGACAAGTTGAACAGATAACTGTCTACCGGTACAGTATCCTGTTAGCAACATATAAGAGGATCAGCCTTCTGGCCCAGTATCATCTACTCAGTTCATAGTTACAAGAAAGAGTATCAAATGGTGGAGTTTAAATACATTGTCACATGTCAACCATGCTTCAATAAACCTGCAAAAATACTTGTGTTATCACAGTGTCAAAGCCTGAATGGAATAGTCCAATGGTGAACAGAAGGCTGTGTTACAGCAGGTCCACCTCCAATGCAACAAAAACAAAGGTGAACGTCTTATCTAGGTGGGCAGTTTATATCATTATCAATTGGCTCTGGTTTATTGTGTGGATGTTTTGTGGAGTGTAAATTCACTGAGATAAATTACTGAGATAAATATGATTGCTAATTTACAATCTTATTGAGGTCTGGTTTTAACGGGTTGCTGGGAGTTGATCCTATAACCATAAGGGGGCAGATGCTGGGAATGTGAACAAAGTTTGGCCTCAGAGAGCCAGGAGGGTGGCTGCGGCTGGTACCAGAGAATAGCTACAGGTAGTGTGGCGAGGTGCCTTAGAACCGGCCACCACTGAGATGAACATACCTCGCTAGTGCCTTATGGCTCAACGATGCCAGCTACTGAGGGTTTGTGGATATTTTTAATACTTACCATGACACATGGGGAAGAAGGCTTTATTTGGTTTGTAATGTGGAGGTTCAGTCCATCATGACAGGGAAGTTATGGGGGCAGGAATATGAGGCTATATCGTTGCACCCATAGTCAAGAAGTAGAGATGGATGCTGATGCAGCTTGCTTTCTCCTTTTTTATTCAGACTGGAATCCCAACTCATGGGACGATGTCTTCCTTCCTCAGTTAAACCCATCTGGTAACACTGTCAAAAACATGCCAGAGGTGTCTCCTAAGTGCTTCTCAATCCACTCAAGTTGACAACAACGATGAACCATCCATACTTTGGTTAGAAGATATTACTAAATGCGGATGTTAAGGGTTGGAAAGGTCTAATTTTATTTTAGAAATAATGAATATAAATTTGATTTGCTTGATTAAAAAAAAATGAACTACAACCTCCCCACCAGCAGCTAGCACCTTGCTAATAATTTTATTTTGAGATTTGTTTAAATAGACTGATAAAAGGCCAGGATGTGGGCTGGAGAGATGGCTCAGTGGTTAAGAGCACCGACTGCTCTTCCTGAGGTCCTGAGTTCAAATCCCAGCAACCACAAGGTGGCTCACAACCATCTGTAATAAGATCTGATGCCCTCTTCTGGTGTGTCTGAAGGCAGCTACAGTGTACTCATATACAATAAAATAAAATCTAAAAAAAAAAAAAAAAAAAAAAAAGGCCAGGATGTTTTCTTCCTAAGGTTTTTGTTAAAATCAACTGGAGCAATGGCTGAGTTATTGTCAGAAACAATGCTGGCATTTTAGAGTTTCAGAATCATGGTTACTCCAAGAAGGCTTAACATGAAAACAGCCAGTACGTTGAGCCTTCTTAAGCCACTATCAACAGTGAAGAGGACAATGCTCTCCTAGAGAACTTCCCAGAGCCCACACTGACGTTAGTTTTGAGGAATCAGAGTAGCTTGGCAGGAAGAATGAGGTGTAAAATGCACGTTCTCTGACTTTTTGTAGTTACGTCACACTGGTAACATGTATGACTCATTACTTTATAATCAGAAGCATCAGGTTTGAGTCAGAGCGCCAGCTTTATCTCTGGCCACCCCTTGCATTCGAAAAGTTCCTATATATACTTGCGGGTAATCTGGTCAAGATAATATGTCAACTATTTTCTGGAACAATTTAATTGCTTCACGAAAGCAATTCTTTATTGAGCACAAACAAATGGACAGATTGTATATAGATCCAATTCCTCAGACAGCTTACTCTTTCACATACATTCAAGATGTTGTAGTACAATAACTGTGGCGGTTTGAACGTGCTTAGCCCAGGGAGTGGCACTATTAGAGGGCTGGAGTAGGTGTGTCACTGTGGGCGTGGGCTTTAAGACTCTCCTCCTAGCTGCCTAGAAGCCAGTCTTCTCCTAGCTGCCTTCAGAACTAGAAGTAGAACTCCCAGCTCCTCCAGAGCCATGCCTGCCTGGAAGCTGCCATGATTGCCATCTTGATGATCACTGACTGAACCTCTGAACCTGTAAGCTAGCCTCAATTAAATGTTCTCTTCATAAGAGTTGCCTTGGTTGTGGTGTCTCTTTACAGCAACAGAAGCCCTAACCAGGACATTAACATATGCAAATATACAAGCTGATCTCTGGGAAGGAACTCATCTCAAATGTAGATCAGAGACATAGCCCTTGCCTTAGAGTCAACATTACAATCTATGAGAATTAAAAAAGTACATTATTTAGAGGCTCTAGAGATGGCTCAGCAGTTAAAAGCTTGTTATCGTCAGAAGCAATGTTGACAGCTTACAGTTGCAGAATCGTGGAACGGATAGAAAGCCTGATTTTGCTTCCATGAATCCATGTCAGGCAGCTGACCTATACAAAAACCTGTGCTCATTTACACACACGCACGCACACACGCACGCACGCACGCACGCACGCACACCTACAAACAATAAATATTTTTAAAAGGACAAAGAAAGAATACGTGTTGCTCCAGGTCGGTTCTCAGAGCCTCAAATGCTTTTTGTTCATTTGCTGATGACTTGATTTCTGCTCCTCAATCTTGTAACATGGCATATCATATAGACATATTTCCTATATGCTGGGAAAAGTGTTTTCAGGTAAATCTGACGTGAACATATGCATAATCATATCTGTGTATATATGCTCTGCTCTTCACCTTTGGCTGAGCGTATTTGTATCTGCAGACACAGCACACATGGCTTTGCCGTTGCCTTTCCGTGTGGAGTATTGGTTGGGCTGTCAGGCTAACACTTCCGGAACTGAGCTAATTAGGGAATGGTTCCTACTGCTCTGACTTTTATTTATCTGTTTATTTTTGGTGGTGGTGGACAATGGTGTTAGTTCTTCTTTATCAGTGCTAGGGGTTTCCGTGTAGGAAGTCTTTTGAGTTCTGTCCTACTCTCCGATTTGTAGTTTCACTTTCATTTTCTGCCTTTTCTGCCTTCCCGAGCATCGATTGCTCATCCCTGCTGGGTTATCCCACTTGTCACTGAGCAGTTGCTCATGGACTTCCTTTACCGTCTGTGCTGTTACGTAAGGTCATGAGTTATGTTCCTTCTCATCCTGGGTTTTAGCTCTTCTTCGTCTTCCCATTATTTGCCTGATTAAACCTTCAGCTTTCTTGATTCCTTCAAGTGTCCTCCTTCGGTTTCACTTGCGTCCTCAATTTTCTCCACTCTATTTCCCTCATATCTGCACTAATCTTACCTCCTCGAATTTTATTTTTTTATACACAATTTGTTTTTTTCTTATACTGGAGACTACTGCTATTTTTATTATCTGGGAACATCTACAAAGATCATGTGATTTATCTTAATTAATTTATTAACAGAAGCTCATTAGTAGATTTTCTGATATCAAATTCTTTCTGAATTCCTAAAAGACGTGTGAAATGAAAATGTTTTTTCTTAAATACCTTTATCAACTTTCCTGCAGTGTTTACAATTTTCATCATTTAGAAAAATAATTTATTTTATATATAAGAATTATGAAGCTATCAAAATATAATGTGACGCATTTTTGGTTAAAGAAAAAATGAGCCTGAAGAAAATGTCAGAGTATTTTACTATATAGTAATGCTCGGCTCTGGAGCTGTGTGGAA